>NC_139712.1:4913677-5513677 GCF_964188405.1 Protomyctophum parallelum
GCCCTGAAATTTAAGTCTTAAAAGGGGAATTTTGCCCAAAATCCCTTCTTACCTTACTTATTTCTTCCCCATAAAACAGGTCCAGGTGTTGTTATTATTATTATTATTTTCAAAATAAGCAATATTGTCCATTTTGGCCAACCCGGACACAGCCCATAATGGAGGATTTGGGTAAAATTTCCCCTTTAAAATCTGTAGTCAGGGACGTGCAAACATATACATCAAAGGGGGCTTCAGCCCCTGCCCTGTAAAAACCCGTCTGTAAAACAACTGCCCTTTCCAGACCACAAATGCAGCATTTACTATGGTGAAAGAAATGCTATTTCCATGCCATGCCGGAAGGCAGCATTCAGGAGAATTGCGTTTTTTCTCCTGAACTTGAACACAATATTTTGCGTTGAACCCATTTGGGTAACACTTTATATTAAGGTCTTTATAATGCATTACAATGTGCTTATAAGGCATTATAACACTCGTTATAAAGGTTTGTAATCATGTATAACAACTTATAACCACGTTTATGACATATTATAAGTGCTGGTCATAATGCATTATTATGCTTAGTGGAACAGCACATAACTATTATAACTTAGGTGGTTATAAAGTCACATAGAGAAGTGCTGTAATGTCTGTGTCATAATGCATTATAACCAATGTGTATTAATTGGAATAATGTCTAAAAACATAATGGTCATTAGCAGTTGTATCATTTTATAATACCCTATAGCATGACTTTGTGACCTTTAAGTAAAGACATTATTCCATTTAATAAACACATTGGTTATATTGCATTATGACACAGACATTACAGCACTTCTCTATGTGCCTTTATAACCACCTAAGTTATAATAGTTATAATGTGCTGTTCCACTGAGCATAATAATGCATTATGACCAGCACTTATAATGTTATAAACGTGATTATAAGTTGTTATACATGATTACAAACATTTATAACGTGTGTTATGTCTTATAAGCACATTATAATGCATTATAAATTAGCTTATAATGCATTATAAAGGCGACCGTAATTTAAAATGTTACCCAAATGGGTTTAGAAATCATAAATAATAATAAAAATAAATCGCTATACAATTGTGTAAAAGGAAATACATATTTAGCCCCATGTTTGAATGCCCCCGCCCCCCCTGTAAAAAAATAGCTAAAATCGTTAAAACGAAAGAAAGCAGCAAATGAAAAAAAAATGTCCACTCACCTTTTACTTTCTCCAATAACAACCTATAACATGAACCTTGGTTGAAAAAAACAAAAGTTTCCCTTTAACTTGTACTGTATTTTTCTTCACTATAGGTACAATACTTGCTATTTAGATTATGTAATTGGCAAGCTCTTGGCTGCCTGTGCTCCCGAAATGCGTGTTGTTATGCATGTACAGGATCCTTTGGGGCATATTGGGGTATATTGTATTCTAATGTATACTTGAGTTATTATTACGGATAGTACATACATAGCATTAACCAGAAGGATTAATTTGATCTTTTAATTAAAATATATGGATGTGTAATACACTATTGTATGCTGTGGGAATAAATAATGCTTGAACTGTTGATTGTGCTTGCTGTGGATTATTTGAATTAAGCACTGTCATTTGATGGTCGACTATCTCAACTAAGGTCTCCGTTAAACCAGTTTTTAATAAGTTCAATTTGAAAAGGCGTGCGTGTGTGAGATGGGGGGGGGGGGGGGGGGGTGAGGTTTATTTAAGATAAGAGTTGAGCTGTAACTATTCAACCACTGTTAAAAAAAACCTAGCCTAGACCCATTAGTCCACAGCAACTATCGACCAATCTCGAAACTCCCGTTCATCTCCAAGGTTTTAGAAAAGGTTGTCTGTAACCAATTATTGCACTTTCTCAACCAAAGTATTTTTTTTGACAAGTTTCAGTCTGGCTTCCGCCAAAAACATATTAATGAAACTGCACTCCTTAGAGTCTCTAGCGATATCATCATGAAAGCTAATATCGGAGAATGTTCAGTGCTGCTACTGCTGGATCTTAGTGCAGCATTCGACACGATCGGTCATGCCATACTCTTAACTCTTTCAGAGTTTTAAGTCAAATCAATATAGTTGTTAGAATTCTCTATGGGAGAAATGCGTTTTTGAATGATTTATTGAAAATTCCCTGTTGTGACTGTGCGACAACGAAAGACCTTCAGAGAAAGAATGAACTGAGTTGATACAATGTTTAGTTTTTGTGTTGGAAGCCATTTAAAAGAGCCTGCATTTACACCGTGTAGTGTTTCAAACAAACAAACAAACAAAAAAAGTTATGGCTGGTTTAAGTTTTATTTTCCAAATAACTTTTTTTTCTACTGGGGGTACATACCTATGACATATCTCATTTTAAAGGGTGAGTTGTCTAGTTAAGAAAAAGGTTTCCCACATGTACCACTGTAGATATTTTGCAGTCTATAAATAGCATGGTCAGTCATGACCAATGTAGCATATACTTCGTGATATGGGAATATGATTGGACCAGTACTGCTATCAGAAGTAGGCGATTGGTAGAAAGGAGTTTGCATTGAAAAACATAAATAACCAAGAGACTGAAAATTATGCTTAAGGATATTATTATTGAAAAACACAAAAGAAAAATAAACAACAACAATTAATTCAGATATCAAACAATAACATAAATCAACCCAAAAGTTTAAATCCAGTCATGGTGTGTCCAAAGTCTGTTCAAAGTCATTCAAGTCAGGGGGAATGTGAGGCAGTTTTTAGAGTGTATGCAGCAGTTATGGAGGGGAAGTGTGTGTGTGAGTGAAGCTGATATCCTACCGTCCAGGTAGGACAGAATCAGGGGATCGCTCTGGGACTAGCTCGCCATTGTGTTCAGGATCATCATCATGGGTTTGTATGAACTAAGGGAAAAAACCTGGCCTGAACACAAAAGAGGCCAAATTAAATATATTATCAAAATAATAATTAAAGTAGCTGATCTACAACAGCATAAACAGCATTTACAAATGTCAAATAATCTTTTCAATTCAAAATGAAAACAAACAAAACAAAACACTTCAAACATTTCAAACAAACAACATTTCAAACAAACTCACCAATTCAGTTCAAATGCAACAGCTCATCCAGCTCATCAGTTCAGTTCTTTCTCATCAGTTTCAGTATTTGGAGTCTAAAATCAATCATCAGTGTCAGTGTTAATATCATGTATTGTAATGAAGAGTAAAATGGTAAAATGTTTGCAGAAGGATAGGGATACAGACCTGCCACAGTCAGTCAGCCAGTGATGTGCACCTCACTGACTGAGACAAAATGGCTGTGCTTTATACTAGGGTGTGGTGATTGCTGATTGAAACTGGTGTGACTGAGTGAGTGAGTGAGTGATCGGTGTGATGAGCTGTGAACTGATGCAGATGGTACATGTGACCATACAAATGCATGCATACTGATGCATACAAACAGATACAAATACAGACATACAATTATAAACCTGGGTTACATCCTCCCCCCCTAAATCCATGCACGTCCCGTTGCATGTTACACGAGATGGATTTGTGGGTTGGGGAAGGAACTAGGCACACCCCTATCACTCAATGCATCAGTGTATGCTGTAGACAAACTTTGAAATAAAGATTGAACAACATTTATCAAAGGGTTGCCCAACTGAGAATATCGAAACCTTTTAGGCGCTTGTCGGCTTCTATCTGAACGCCTAAGTGAACTCTCAGCGTCAGGTTGAGTTGTAATGACTGTAGGTTCAGTGGATTGGTCCATTTCAGGTTCCTCAGATATTTCTCCATCCGGTAAGTTTACACTTGGTAAGTTTCCATCCAGTGAGTTTCCATCCAGTAAGTTTCCGTCGGGTTCAATATTGATAGGTTGGTTTTCCTCCACGGTTTCAGGTAAGTGGGTCCTTCCAGTTATTTCAGGTAAGTGTTCTATTTCCACAGGTTCAGGTAAGTGTGTTTCAACAGGTTCCGGTAGATGTTCCATTCCAGTGGGTTCAGGTAAGTCCTCCATTTCAGTTGATTCAGGTGAGTCCTCCATTTCAGTTGATTCAGGTGAGTCCTCCATTTCATCAGATTCAGGTAAGTCCTCCATTGTACTGTGTTCAGAACATTGCTCCTCAACAGTTGTACGAGGCTCAGTCTGGCCTCCAGTATTAGAGTTGTGTTCCACAGTGGGCTTAACTGTTGGCTGAACATGGCTCGGTGAGACCCAATAATCTGAATCCTCCTCCAGTGGGAAGTCTGCGTCAACAGGTTCAGTTTCATTGTCGCCAGGGTGATGACGGGTTCGTGGCCTCCGGACAGAGACAGGCTGAGGGCATTCTTCCTCTGTTGTCAAGGGAAGAAACCCACAGGGAAGGAGAAGGTCTCTATGTAAGGTGCGTTTCGGCCCAGCTTTGTTCTCTGGCCTTACAGTGTATACTGGAAGATCCCCTGCACGACTGACCACAACATAGATATCTGCTTCCCATTTGTCCGCAAGTTTGTGCTTCCCACGAATGCGTACATGTCTGACTAGGACTCTGTCCCCTACCTCAAGTTCTGAGGTAGTTATCCGTTTGTCAAAACGAGCTTTGTTTCTTTCTGCCGTTTTGAGAGAGTTTTGAGAAGCTAGTTGGTAGCTCTCTTCCAATCGGGATTTGAGATTTTGCACATATTGGGAATGAGATTTCTGCTGATCTCCTCGCACAGGTAAGTTGAAAGCTAAATCAACTGGCAGTCGTGGTGAACGTCCAAACATAAGTTCATATGGAGTGAACCCGGTTACTTCATTGCGGGTGCAATTGTAAGCATGAACTAAGGGCTTCACATATTCTCGCCATTTTGATTTTTGCTTGTTTTCTAGGGTTCCCAACATGTTGAGCAATGTCCGGTTAAACCTTTCAACAGGGTTTCCCCGTGGATGGTACGGGGTTGTATGACTTTTTTGGATGCCTGAAAATTCACACAATTCTTTGATTAGCTTTGATTCAAAGTCAGGTCCTTGGTCAGTGTGTAACCGTTCAGGTATGCCATAATAGACAATGAAGTTATCCCACAAGCATTTAGCTACTGTTTTAGCTTTTTGGTTGGGAGTGGGAATGGCAAGGGCAAACTTGGTGAAATGGTCAGTTAGTACAAGGATGTCCTTTGTATTGCTGGAATCTGGCTCAAGGCTAAGGAAATCCATGCACACCAATTCAAGAGGGCGTGTTGCTCTTATGTTCACCAAGGGTGCGGCTTTCTCAGGAAGAGCTTTTCTGCGTATACAGCGATCACATGTCTTGATTTTGTGCTCTACAGTTGCAGACATTCTGGGCCAATAGAACCTTGTACGGACAAGATCAACGGTTCGCTCTATGCCCATATGACCCATGTCATTGTGTAAGCTCTGCAAGACAGTTGCACGCAGCTCTTCTGGTAGAACAAGTTGATATGAAATTTGTTCGTTCTCTTGTCTCCTTCGGTACAGGATATCATTTTGCAACTCCAATCTATTCAATTCTCTGAGTAGAAGGGGAAGGTCAGGAAGCTCATTCCTTACAGCTGGAGGAACCTTTTCTCCTGTTTCCAGTTGGAAAATGATTTCACGAAGGCAGGGATCAGACCTCTGCTTCTCTTTAAGATCAAGGTGTGAGAGAGAAGGAATGACAGGTAAGCCGTGTTGATCCTCTTCAACATAACTGTCGGGAATTGCATCAGCGGAAATTGCCAAAGACTCCACAAGAGTAAGGTCATGGGGATCATTCAATGTTCTGACCAAGCTACTTTGACATATGGCATTGACGACATCGGAGGAGACATCTTCAAGGGAGCCATCAGCTAAGTGTTCTTGGGTAAACCGGCTAATGCGATCCTTCTCTTTCTCAGACTGGCCCTCATCCAGATACAGTTCATGTGGTCGCCTGGAGAGACCATCGGCATCAAGATTTTGTTTGCCAGCCCGGTACTGAAGCTTGAAAGAGAATGTAGACAAAGCAGCCAACCATCTGTAACTGGTTGCGTCTAACTTTGCAGAGGTAAGTATGTATGTAAGGGGATTACTGTCTGTGACTACAGTAAAATGACACCCATACAAGTAATCATGGAGCTTTTCAGTTACACTCCATTTGAGTGCAAGAAACTCTAATTTGTGAGCTGGATATCTGGATTCACTGCTTGACAGACCCCGACTGGCAAACGCAATAGCTCTCAGTTTCCCATCCTGCTCCTGATATAATGCGGCTCCAAGCCCAGTGGCACTGGCATCAGTGTGCAAGATGTAAGGCTTCTTGGGGTCTGCAAAACCAAGAACAGGGGCAGTGGTAAGTGTTTCTATGAGTCTCTCGAATGCGTCTTGACAGGTGGGTGTCCATCGATCTCCAAAAGGCTGGTGTGGATTGTGATAGTGATCACTGGTTCCCTTGCCCTTTGTAGATTTGCGTGAGGGTGGATATCCTCGAGTGAGTTCATTGAGTGGCTTTACTATGTCAGCGTACCCCTTTATGAAGCGACGATAGTAGCCTGAGAACCCTAAGAAGGATCTCAACTCTTTCAGGGTTTTAGGAATTGGCCAGGATTTTAAGGCATTTACTTTTTCTGGGTCTGTTTCCACTCCATTTTCTGATACAATATGTCCCAAGTATCGAACTGAGGTCTGGAAGAATTTGCACTTCTCCGGGGACAGTTTTAACCCATATTCTTTCAAACGATTGAGTACTCTCATCAGTCGGATTTCGTGTTCTTCCAGAGTGTCAGAATAAATGATAAGGTCATCCAAGAATACAAGGACTTCCCTCAGATTTAGGTCTCCCATGCATTTTTCCATCAACCTTTGGAATGTGCTGGGTGCATTAGTCACTCCCTGTGGCATTCGGTTAAACTCCCAGAATCCCAGGGGTGTGACAAAGGCTGTTTTATCCTTGTCAACTTCATCCATTGCGATCTGGTAGTATCCAGATTTCAAATCAAGCACTGAAAACCATTTGGAGCCGGTTAGTGCTGAAAATGTCTCTTCAAGATTAGGTAGTGCATAGGCATCCTTCACTGTCTGAAGATTGAGCTTCCGGTAGTCTATGCACAACCGTACATCATTGTTTTTCTTCCGCACAACCACGATGGGTGAAGAAAATGGTGATTCAGACTCTCTGATAACACCGGCCTCCAGCAACTCGTTAAGATGTTGGCGTACTGCCTCGATATCTTGAGGATGAATAGGCCTGGCACGATGTTTAAAGGGAGTTTCATCATGGAGTTTAATGCGATGCTTCACCTTGTCTGTGCACCCAAAGTCTAAATCATGAAGAGCAAAGACCTCTGGCATTGTACTGAGCTTGTTGGTGATATGCTCTTTCCACTCTGCAGACAGTGGAGAATCAGCAAAGTTGATGTTCAGCTTCTCTGGGTCTGAGACTGGGGAAGTAGTCACATGGTGTTGTGAAAGGATGCAATGAAAAGCACCAAGTTCTGCAATGACACAGAGCGGGGGAATGGAAATGTCTTGATCAGTTTCATTTGTGACCATTACAGGAACTTTGTAAGGTGCATTTGAAGGAAGAGTGCTGAGACAACTCTTGACACATAGGCCACCAGGTAAGTATGACTGGGTGGGATGCTCTACAATCACCCAGCAATCTGCAGATGGACTATGGACCTTAGCAGAGCCTTCAAGAATGACACTGTGGCATGCAGGAATGACGGTAGGTGTCTTACTGAGCATTCTCACAACTCCAACACTTCCATCTTGGTTCTGTTGTTGCCGCCGTAACTCAAGTGTTTTGAGTACTACTCGGTAACCATACTGACTGGGTTGATGATGCGGTGTCTTGCCACCAAAGTATTGCTCATAGAGTATGTCAGAGCAAAGTGTATTGGTTCCTATGAGAACTGGAGATGGAGTTTGGCGTACCTCTGGAACAACAAGTGCAAGAGTTGGTACATCAATGTCTGTTCCCACAAAGTCTTTTGGGAATCGAACAACCATTTCTACATATCCCAAATATGGAACAGACTGTCCTGCTGCACCCTCAACCTCCAATAGATCACAGATAGGTTTGAGGGGTTGCTCAGCCAGGTTCTGCTTGTAAAAGGACAGTGGAACTGTGGTTACTTGAGAACCAGTATCCATAAGACAATTGAAATCAATACCAGCAATGTTGACTACTGCTGTGCATCTGGAACCAACTAATCCTTTTGGAAGCTTAGTGACTGAGTTCTTTGCACTTGACATGTTGAGTTTAGCACAACGTTTGCGGTTAGGCTTAGGACATTGAGCCGTTACAGTCCCCGTTTGTCCCACAACAGGAACTGTCTTTAGTTTAACTGGTCACCGGGGTGTTGTTTCTCCCATTTTTGACACTTGTTATTGAATTGCTTCCTTTTCTCCGCCACGAGTTCAGGGTTTGGGTCATTGTCACACTGTGGTTTGATGTGACCGTCCTCTCCACACCGGAAACAGTATCCGGGTTTTGGTCTGAGACTTGGTGACTTGGACTGTGAGTATTGTACAGGTTGTTTGTGTTTACCAGTTGTATGTGATTTCTTGCTGGTACTAGCTGGCGTTTGACAGAAGGAACCTTTAGCTTTCTGTTGGTTAGCTGTTAGCGCTGCTAACTGAGTTTGAATCTCTGCCATTTGCTTTGTGAGGGCTTTCAGTGTAGCACTCACTCCTTTCTCCTCCTCCTCATCACTGTCATCCTTCTCACTATGGGCAACCTGCCAGTTAGATGCCACTTTCTGTTTCCCAGTACCCAGATGCCGTTTCATGCGTATAGATTTTGCTGCTTCACGATCTTCTTCTGTGCGCAAAAGCAAGAGTAGCTCAGCAAAGGATGGGGGATTTGCTTTCTTGTGTTTCAGTTGAAGCTCTGAAAGAAGAGAATTATCCCAGCATCCTCTACAGAATTGGTTCAGAAGGTGTATATCTACTTCTGTGACAGGAATGCCACCTCGCTTGACAGTGAGATTCAACGCTACATGAAGACGTTGCAGGTAAGCAGATGGGTTCTCTGCAGCATCTTGAACAGTATCCATGAATTTGGCATACAGTTCGTCGCCATCTTGCACTGTGCCAAAAGCAGAATCAAGCAGTTGCAGATAAACAACAGGCAAAGTGTCTGGACTCAAGTGCTTCACCATATCTGCAGCTGGAGGAAGAATGCTTTCAAGGATCTTTCTGGATCTCAGAAGATCAGACACAGCAGGATCCTTCATTAGTAAATCAACGCTGAAGCGCCAAGCATCATAGTCAACTTCATGAGAGGGCCTTGGTACCTTGCCGGAAAAGACTCTCAGTCGTTGAGAGGAGACATTGCGTGCATTGTCCTCAGTCTTAACAATATGCTCCACAACATACCGCTGGATTTCAGGGGGATTAAAATCAGGAGATATATTAGAGCTTGGTTGAGCTGTATACATTGAAGTGGGTTTGTAAGGTGTTTGGGGTGAGGTTTTCAGCTGCTCTGCTGGATCCTCCGGTGACTTGCGACTAGCAATGGAGTCACCAATTTGAGACATCATGTCCTTGAGGACTTCATTGTAGTCCTTTCCACTAGCTTGAGACAATGTTTTTAAATCATCCAAGTAGGATTGGGTCTTTGTACTTCCTACACCCTTTGTGTACAAATCAGACAGGTTTTGAATAATTAATGTATTTCCTTTGTCATCCGTAACATGAGAATATGGCAATAGCGGCTCTAGAGATAGCATAGCAGATCCTGAGACAAATTCGACAACCAGATAGTGAGCAAATTGTGATTCAGTGTCATTGATTATTTCAGTCTTGTTAATTGAACCATATTGCTTCAGAAAATCCACAACCTCCTCATAATCCTCTGTCTCCACCAGTCCATTTACCAACACTGCATTTGGAATTTTGATATTGATACTTTCAAACACCTCCATCTTTAACCCTTAAACTTGAGTAAACCTTTATGAAAATCAAAAACCTTTCTCCTGGCTGGCTCGCCACAATTATGTAGCATATACTTCGTGATATGGGAATATGATTGGACCAGTACTGCTATCAGAAGTAGGCGATTGGTAGAAAGGAGTTTGCATTGAAAAACATAAATAACCAAGAGACTGAAAATTATGCTTAAGGATATTATTATTGAAAAACACAAAAGAAAAATAAACAACAACAATTAATTCAGATATCAAACAATAACATAAATCAACCCAAAAGTTTAAATCCAGTCATGGTGTGTCCAAAGTCTGTTCAAAGTCATTCAAGTCAGGGGGAATGTGAGGCAGTTTTTAGAGTGTATGCAGCAGTTATGGAGGGGAAGTGTGTGTGTGAGTGAAGCTGATATCCTACCGTCCAGGTAGGACAGAATCAGGGGATCGCTCTGGGACTAGCTCGCCATTGTGTTCAGGATCATCATCATGGGTTTGTATGAACTAAGGGAAAAAACCTGGCCTGAACACAAAAGAGGCCAAATTAAATATATTATCAAAATAATAATTAAAGTAGCTGATCTACAACAGCATAAACAGCATTTACAAATGTCAAATAATCTTTTCAATTCAAAATGAAAACAAACAAAACAAAACACTTCAAACATTTCAAACAAACAACATTTCAAACAAACTCACCAATTCAGTTCAAATGCAACAGCTCATCCAGCTCATCAGTTCAGTTCTTTCTCATCAGTTTCAGTATTTGGAGTCTAAAATCAATCATCAGTGTCAGTGTTAATATCATGTATTGTAATGAAGAGTAAAATGTTTGCAGAAGGATAGGGATACAGACCTGCCACAGCCAGTGATGTGCACCTCACTGACTGAGACAAAATGGCTGTGCTTTATACTAGGGTGTGGTGATTGCTGATTGAAACTGGTGTGACTGAGTGAGTGAGTGAGTGATCGGTGTGATGAGCTGTGAACTGATGCAGATGGTACATGTGACCATACAAATGCATGCATACTGATGCATACAAACAGATACAAATACAGACATACAATTATAAACCTGGGTTACACCAATCTGACCAATCCAGCTAAAACTGCCAATAGCTCTGAATTGGAACATGATAGAAACTCATTTTTTTTGTGTTAAAAGTAGACACTCTAACGCACATTTTGATATATACCATGTTTACATAGTCTTACCAGTCTATTCATGCATGTATTTCAAAAACCTGTTATGAAGAAACACAGTTTTGTGCCTATGATAATGTATCAAAATATACACTTGAATACTTACTGTATTATAAAAAAGAAATTGGGTTCTTACCCTCTACCGTTACAGAGTAAATCACAGTTGAAACTCGCTTAGTCAGACCATAAACCTCCGAATAGTGTAAAAATAGACATGAATCTCGGATTGGAAAAGTGAATTTTTATTTCTTCTGACTACCAACATAATAAAATTATAATACATATTACAGAAAATAAATAGGCCTACATACAAAACAGTTACGCCTCCCCAGTGTCCCCAAACCACTGCAGTCCAGTTGTTCTTGACGGTGTGTGTGTACTGTGTAAGCTAAATAAAAAAGAAACCCAACAACTGCCCCCTGAAATGAATGAATGAATCCGGTTCAGTGTCGGAGAACTCCATCGCAGCCTTGACTCTTCTTCTTCTTCTTCTTCTTCTTAATCATCATCATCATCATCCTCCTCCTCATCTGATGACAGTTCTAAATATATAAAAAATAAATAAACATTTAGCTGTAGTCAGTGCACGCTATACTATTACATGGTGCCGCCGTGTCTTTGCGGGCCGAGAGCATGATCGCTACAAATAGACAATATGGTGACAATTACACTGTAGAATAATTTGTAAGACACGCACACACACGCTGGGTGCTATTGGTTAGGGCCTGAGAGCCAAGGCAACTCTCCTCTATTTTGGGCGCATCTGTTGGCGCCCGCCCAGTGATTTGTCGCGTCACAGCAAAGCACATGCGTCGCTGTGACTTGAGGAATCCTGGGCAAATTACACATCTGTTGGCACTCGGCCCACAGGTTGGAGTTATTCTAAACAAAAGCTATACTGAGACCAGCTAATGATGTCTGGACATCACTAAATGCCACACACACACACACACACACACACACACACACACACACACACACAGGGAAAAGACAGACAGACTCGCAGGCAGGCCAGCACCCACACACACACATGGGGAAAATGCAACACCTTGTTAAATGTCTCAGTATCTTTGCTTCCAAAATAGTGTAATAGGATGTAGTCTTTTGATACACACACACACACACCCACACACCCCACACACACACACACACACACACACACACACGCATCCTCTATTAATCTGTTAACACCCGCCCATAATCCATCGCATCACAGCAAAGCTGTGATTTGAGTTATTCTAAACAAGGTTAAAACTAAGATTTCCCAGGGTGACACGCATACCAGCTAATGACGCCTGATCAGGTGCATATAAGGAGTTTGAGATCCTGGCACCACACACACACCAATATGATCTATTCTTACATGTATTTATGTCATGCATTTCACATATATGGAGTTTAAGATCCAGGCACTCCGATTGGACAAGGTCTAGATACAGACAGTATATAATGTGTGAGACTCAGGCAGAGTTCTTCAGTACTTTCTAGTCCTCGATCCTTAGTACTCATCCTACCCGGCTTTCCTACCCTTCTCCTTTTTCTTTTAGAACATCTTGTTAATCTCTTATATCAAATAAATGGACTCTTGTCATTTTAACTTTGCGACCTGTCCGACTGCTTCATTCATCATCGACGGCCGTGTCCTGAACAGACGAGATACTTCACTATGTTTCTATGTCAGTGGTGCTCAACCTTTTTCATGTCAAGGACACCCAGAATTATCTGTATTTGGCCGCGGCAGGCATCCGTCTGGGTGGCAGCAGTCTTCTGGGCGAGCGCTGGCGCTTTGACATGGGGGGTCAGATCAACATAATTATGGAATTAATTATGTACTGGCCATATATGGAGCGTGTGTTAAGTGTACACTGTACAGGGTGTGATGAGGTCAGAGCAACATATGGAATGTCAGAACAGGTCAGCTCCATATATGGAGATCTACGGGTGGCAGCGGGGGCAGTGTCTTGAGTGTACAGGGTTTGATGAGGGCCCAGGTAGGGCCGGGCCTTAATTTTCGGGCGTGTTGAGGGCATCCCTTCACTTCAGCTTTACCTTTTGATCATTATTTATTGAAATATTTGTATGCATTTGAAAACTTGAAATGAGACATTCAGGTGATTCAGCATGAATAGTATACTTTCTATACTTTTGATACTTTAAGCACATTTTGATGCCAAAAGTCTTTTGTACTTTTACTCGAGTGCATGTTGAATTCCAGATCTTTTTTTACTTGTAATAGAGTAGTTCTACTTTCACACACACGGAGGGGGAAAAGTGTACATTTATTAATATTGAAGTCAAGGTTACAGGAACGGCATACACATTTTAATGGGGAAAGGATATAAGACATCGAGGTGGCCACAACAACAAACCAAAGACCACTCTAAATAATAAATAAACACACCAACCTGCTCCCAGATACATTACAGTTCTAGTCTCCCAGACTAACAGAAACGGGAGAAAATAATGAAATCCAAATTAGAGCAATGCACTCTACACAGCAGTCTCATAGTCTCTTGAATAGTTATCACTTAGTTTTAGTCACATTTTAGTCACCTGGAATGTTCTAGTGTTTAGTCTAGTTTTAGTCGACTAAATGTCATACGATTTTAGTCGACTAAATCTACGGTTGATCTAGTCGACTAAAATGTGTTTTGACAGGCCTTGATCTCACAACGCGTCGCGCTGCGACGCGTTGTGAGATTGTATATCTGCTATTTTCAGCATGCAACCCAGCATAAAACTGGATCTCTTGTCCACTAGTCCCTTACTAACATTTTAGTCTAGTTTTTATTTGTTGACGAAATTGTCAGTATATTTAGTCTTAGTTTTAGTCATCATAGATTCGTTTTTATTTAGTTTTCGTCAGTGAAAAAAGGTAGTCGACGAACATTTTTCGTCTTAGTTTTAGTCGACGAAAACAACACTGCTACACAGCGTATATTGTGCCAAGCGTGCACTAGACCCCGCTAGACGGCTGCAGAAAACGGATAAAACCGACCCCTGTCTGAAGAAACTTTATACAGACGAAATATTCGGCGACAGTGTGATTGAATGGTGCAGGTTGATTATTTTTTACGCCGTCCGAAATTTGCAACGATATCTGGCCAAAAAAATTAAGAAAAGGAGAAAAAAAAAAAAAACGCAACCGTGTGCAAACACCTTTATTCTACTTTAAACCCTCAAACTAAATAAGGCACACTGCCTGCAGACAGATATGTGACCAGATTTGACTGGGAGCCTGCCATCGCGCAAATTCCAGCTTTTCACCAGACAAAAGCTTTTTTTTTTCCCCCACAAAAAATGAGTTAATAGCACAGGCAGACTCTTCACATACTAGAGCATGTCTGAAATACGTGTCAGAGCTGAAATCGACATGTAAATATGAAATAAATGCTTAAACATGTAGCGAGGTGTAATGTTAGAGACCACAGAAGTGAACCTTTCAACCTTTCATGTTTTCTCAACTCGTTGTTTTCTGCAAGACATTACTCAATAAGCTATATCTCCAAAACTGTTGGGTCAAACTGAACAACCAATGTGTCATTTTGAAGCTATGCTTCCCTGCTTTCATATAACATGAAAAAATGAAATACAAAAAAATCTATACAAATATACAAATCAACTTATGCTGAATAATGTCATTATTACAGTGTAATTATCAAAATACAGTTTTCTCTACCATGATGAGTAATTCAATAAACAAAACACATCAATTAGCTGAATAACTGAAGTAGGTTTCTCTGACACAGTGTGATATTTGGAATAGATTTGTGTATGGATTAGATATGGTATTAGTGTTATTTCTTCATTCAGAGCAATGCCGACGCATTATACACAGCATAAGAGAGGTGATGGAGCAATCGGTGTAAATGTATGACAGCTATAATTTCAATAAACATGGCTATGACATGGCGTTGTAGTCACTGCGTGTGAGTGTAGTTTCTGCCGTAGTAGTAAGGGCTGCGACGGCGAGCCGGTTTATGTATCGAGCACTGATCCATTTCAGGTTGCCGGAGCGGACTGCTGTATAGCCATTGTATTGCATTGGTATGACACGTCCTTAAAGGTTTTATGACATTCATTTTCATTTATTTTTATTTTTATTTTTTATTTTAAGTTTTATGACCTCAATTACACCCAAAAAACCTGAACTTTGAACATTCAGTGGATTTTCTGTGGTCTGAAGTTTTCTTTGGGTTTTTTGGGCCTTTTGAGCTACAATGAAAACAGGCAACACAGTGAAACAGTGACATCTGCTGGCAAATCCCATTGACATATATGGGATTTGCAGTAAGTGATGTCACTTACTGCCGGCAAATCAGAGCACCTGTTTGAGCCAGAAAAGCCCAGATCACAGAAAATCTACTGAATGTTAAAAGTTCATATGTTTTGGGTGCAATTGAGATTAGAAAACCTAAACAAAACAAGAACAATTCCAAAACCTTTTTTTTAATGTCACAATCCCTTTAAAACAGTTTCTGTTGCAAGGAGTTGCAATTAGTGGTGGTTGGTGTGGTTTGGGCCTTAGTAATGCAGTAGCTTATTTTTCTTTTCTAATATTTTTATCCCACGATTTTGTAACCCATTTTTCAGCCCTGTGTCAATTATCTAATGTGATCCTGGGCTCTACACCCTCCGCCTAACTGGGGAGAGCAACGGACTTGAACTCATGCATTCCTTCATGCCTGAGTGTCCAAGTTGCTCCTTTACACCTTGACAGGGGGGGGTTTCCCTGGTTGGACGTATAGCGCGTGGAAGGAACACGTTATTCCAACCAGTTCCTTTCCCCTCCATCAGGTGCCCCGGCTGGCCAGGGGGAGGCAGTTTAGAGACCAGGATTACTGCATGTTTTTTGTGAGGGTACCTACCCTATAGGGGACATGGGGAGAACATGCAAACTAAGTATAGCTCAGGTCCTCCAATGCTGGCCTACTTGAAGTGCCTAAAAGAATGTGCACAAAAAAATATGGTGAGGCAGCTTTTTGCTTCTACGGCCCAACAGCCTGGAATAAACTTCCATTCAAGCTCAGACACGCACCCTCTGTAGACATTTTTAAATCTCAACTCAAGACTCACCTCTTCACTCTTGCTTTTAGTTGAGTTTTACTATGCACGTTCCTACCCTGCCCTGACTGATTGCTGCATGTGGTGTTTTTATTTGTTTTTATTTATTTTATGTTCTTATATTCAATGTTTCTATCATTTTTACTACTTGTGTTTTATTGTATTTTATTTTTGTGTCCTGCCCTGTGAAGCACTTTGAGCTGCATTTATGTATGAAAGGTGCTATACAAATAAAGTTTATTATTATTATTAGCTTAGTTAGTATAGATTTCGTCAGTGAAAACAAGGTATTCGACAGGGCTGAACTGGGTAAAACATTCAGCCCTGACATTTGGCCGTGACAGGGTCACCACAACCAGCAAGCAGATAGTAGATACTCTACTGCTGTGAGGCACACACACACAAACAGACCCTATAATACCACCACTTTTATACTGAAAAACATCTGTTGTAAAACTCTGTTGTATAGTGTGTGCCGGCTGGGTGGTGTGTGACAATCCGGTTGAAGTATACCTTTGGTACGGCGACAGTGGCGACTGGGCCCGGGAGAACAATAACGCGACACGAAACAGTATCACGCTAAAGGTTCACTAAGTTTATTACACACACAGGAACATTTATAGAGCTGGATCCTAATGACGTGACAACACCACTTGAGACATAACAACCTCTAACTGCAGCAAGCTGACCTCGCTGTCTGAGATGTAAAAAAAAGGATTCTACAGTTCAGGCAGTACACAATACATAACAAGTACACTGTGCTCTCAAGTACACAGCCATGGGCGATCAGATTACAACAACATCCATCCTCATATATATATATATATATATATATATATATATATATATATATATATATATATATATTATATGAGGATCAAACTGTGAACCGTCTGTTTTTCCCAGACGAACCATATGCCTCCTGAGCCACTGATGAACCTTCTGACGAAAAGAGAGTCACGGACAGTTCAGCAGACAGGTTTTTATTTTTTTCTTCTGTTTGAATCTCTTCGGTTTTCTTTTTTTTTTAAGCGTGGTTCAAACGTTCATTTTGAAAAAAAAATCATCAGTCAATCAGTCATAGTCGTATAGTCAAGACATACTGTAGGTTAGTTCATATTTAGTTTCCGTCAGTGAAAAAAGGTAGTGCACGAACATTTTCCGTAACGGTTTTAGTCGACGAAATCAACACTGCAAGGTTCCGTGACAACAGCCACATTATTTCATATTACAATGTTAATGTAAACGAGTGCTGACGCACATGATGGCTCGTGAAAAGACGACAATGACACGAACACGACAACGACTTTGCAGGAAGGTCTTCTAATCTAAATGGAAGTCGGTCCACAAGGAGTCCTCGTCATTTATTTATTTATTTTACGGACGATAAAAGCGAACACGCCGCTGACCGCCAGCTGACCGCTGGCTGACATAATAACAGCTGTCGTTTTGGCGGTCGTCCTCCGACAAGGAGGGGGGAAAAGGTGAAGGAGAGATCGGAGAAAAGGACTCGGAAACTCTTCCGTTTTATATCGGTGTCAGTTGATGGTTAACCTGTAGAGAAAGGAAAAAAATAAGTCCTGTCGTATATAAAAGGAGGAAAGGGAGGAGATACGTGTTGCCATCCATATTTTACGGCCGCCACACAGGAGAGGTTTACAGGGCTGTTAAGGCTGATTTATTATACTTATAGCTGCTTTTACGTAGAAAATAGAAGATCTACAGTATGAGGTCAGAACGCATCACGGAGCAACACTTTCTGAGCTTGTTGTAGATTGGTAGAAGTATAACGGAGGTCTTACAGTGGTGTATGTGTCTGCATGCATGTGGGGAGTCTGCAGGGAGAGTCTGCAGGGAGAAGGGTGTCTGCATGTGGGGAGTCTGCAGGGAGAAGGGTGTCTGCAGGGAGAAGGGTGTCTGCATGTGGGGAGTCTGCAGGGAGAAGGGTGTCTGCATGAGGGGAGTCTGCAGGAAGAAGGGTGTCTGCATGTGTAGTCTGCAGGGAGAAGGGTGTCTGCATGTGGGGAGTCTGCAGGGAGAAGGGTGTCTGCATGTGGGGAGTCTGCAGGGAGAAGGGTGTCTGCATGTGAGGGGTCTGCAGGGAGAAGGGTGTCTGCAGGGAGAAGGGTGTCTGCATGTGACGGGTCTGCAGGGAGAAGGGTGTCTGCATGTGAGGGGTCTGCAGGGAGAAGGATGTCTGCATGCGAGGAGTCTGCAGGGAGAAGGGTGTCTGCAGGGAGAAGGGTGTCTGCAGGGAGAAGGGTGTCTGCATGTGAGGGGTCTGCAGGGAGAAGGGTGTCTGCAGGGAGAAGGGTGTCTGCAGGGAGAAGGGTGTCTGCATGTGAGGGGTCTGCAGGGAGAAGGGTGTCTACATGAGGGGTGTCTGCAGGGAGAAGGGTGTCTACATGAGGGGTGTCTGCAGGGAGAAGGGTGTCTGCAGGGAGAAGGGTGTCTACATGAGGGGTGTCTGCAGGGAGAAGGGTGTCTGCATGTGAGGGGTCTGCAGGGAGAAGGGTGTCTGCAGGGAGAAGGGTGCTGCTGAAGGGGAGAGAGAGAGAGCCTCATGCATGTGAGAAGTGTTTAAGACCGCACATTTTCAACACGAAAGAGAGCGCGCGAGAGAGAGATGAAGAGACAGAAATATGAAAAGAGACACATTTCTGTACAGAAAGCGGGTGGGGGGGGGGGGGGGCATGAGAGATGATGGATCGAGGGAGAGAGAGAGAGAGAGAGAGAGAGAGAGGGAGAGAGAGAACCCATTTCCTCCTCGCTCGCTTGCCATATTCTGTCCATTAGCATGAGTGCTGCTCTCCACACTGTGGTTATACCGCTTTCTCCTCGGGTTGGTTCTCTCTCTCTAAAAACGGAGGATTTCTGTAATCAATAGCAGCTGTGCTGGATGGATGCGCAGTAATGGGGAATTAAACGGGTGAGCTTCATTTTTATTGGCTTTTATCTCTACACGTCATCACGCAGCACGTTTTCGTTTTAATAAATAAATAATACAATCGTTTTTATGGACCTTTGATATAAAAACACACAGAAATGAGAATTTTCACATTTTCTTGGCATCCATTGTTAGGTATGCCCATATGATGACCACGGATATGGTCTAAAAGTGTGAAAAACGTCTTTTTCATTTCACTACAACTTTAACCCATTTAGGCCTGACGTCGAAATGTTTAAAATCTTTTTAAAATGCATTTTTTTTCTGAAAAAAACTCATGTTTCTGTATGGGTGGTTCTCAATATTTCATGTCAAGGACCCCAAAAATTATATGTAATATGCCTTCGCCCCCCCATCTGAAAATATGTTGTTCCAGGGATCCCCCAGAAGCAAAGATTTGAGTTAAAAAACTGAAACTCTCACGATTTTTTCAAAAATAGCAGACCAACAAGTTCAAGAGCTTGTAGATCTGCAATTTTTCAATAGCTAAAGTATAGTAACATATAGGCCTAATGCTTAAAACACCAAAAGGGGTTCCCGCCCAAAATGGGTTAATGCTTCCACGGAGGCCGGCCCTGCCTCAAGACCCGCCTGACGAACGTCCGTTGATGAGCATTGAAAGTGTATCGACGAAAATATTGTATTATTCCACTAGGTCTGTGGGGGACATAAACACATTTGAACATTCTGACTGTTCAAATCTTTTTTTTTAACAACTGAGAGGCTTGTCATTAGCCAGATTGAGCACAGCAGGTGAGATTGAGATTCTGGAGTCTATCAGGCCAGATTCAAGTCACAGGCAGTGGCACATTGCCACACAGGCAGACACACTCCAGATGCACATTGGAGATGATTCACAAGCCTTTGATCTATACTCTAACATGCGTTTGGTTTCTGTGCGATGCTCCTACCCTGAGCTAGAAGCCGATGAAGGCGAAAATTGGGAAAATCGGGATTTTTTTTAGGCCTTTACATGGCCAAAAACGCACAAGATAAATTCTAAAAGCCGAATTTGACATCTCCTCAGTCTAACAGCCATAGCTACACAACCAAAGGTCGCACAGTAATGAAACATATATGGGAGTAAACTAGTTGGTTGGTGCTTCCTGGACAGAACGACAGCCTATACAAAACTTCACTTCACTTCACTTCACCGATCGACTCCTAATGGCCGCTCGACACTCTAAGCATGCTGGGTAATGGCTTAAATAAACTAAATCAATTAATTTCCCACTTCCACACATCGTACAGAGAAAAGAAAGACATATCTGTGATGGGCTTACAAACCTCTATCTGCTCGGCACATAAAATCGATACCCCCAAAAAAATGATTATAACCGTTAGTCTGGGAGCTGTTACCATACTATAATATATGTCCGTAAAAATACATTATTTGTGTGAGAATATCTTTTCTAGCGAATGCTCTTCAACATTTCTCCATTTTTCAAACTTGGGTTAAGTGGCCCTTGCCTTTTGTCCTAATTTCTCCATTTTTCAAACTTGGGTTAAGTGGCCCTTGGCTTTTGTCCTAATTTCTCCATTTTTGAAACTTGGGTTAAGTGGCCCTTGGCTTTTGTCCTAATTTCTCCATTTTTGAAACTTGGGTTAAGTGGCCCTTGGCTTTTGTCTTAATTTCTCCATTTTTGAAACTTGGGTTAAGTGGCCCTTGGCTTTTGTCCTAATTTCTCCATTTTTCAAACTTGGGTTAAGTGGCCCTTGGCTTTTGTCCTAATTTCTCAATTTTTCAAACTTGGGTTAAGTGGCCCTTGCCTTTTGTCTTAATTTCTCAATTTTTCAAACTTGGGTTAAGTGGCCCTTGGCTTTTGCCCTAATTTCTCCATTTTTCTTTTCTTTCTTTCTTTCAAGAAAAAAAAAGGCATTTAGCGGCGAAGCCCTTGGCTTTAAAAAAAAAAAAGAATAATGGAAAGTTACGAAGAAGTGGCTGAGATAAACAATACTAACTTGGCCAACATGTCCGCTCCTTTTGAAGGAAACGTGGAGGCCTTCCTCCACAGGCCTGACACTGGGGCAGCCGTGGCCATCCACTCCGTCTGTGTCGACGGGACCGTCTGCGAGGACGATCTCCTGTTTGAGTTCGACACAGACGGAGTGGTGGTCGAGCTGACAAAGCTCAGTGCAATCCAAGGACATGGATTCACTACGTGTTCATCCCTGACCATGTCAGGAGTGGGCCAGTTTTCCACTGGCCTTTCCTGAAAAAACACTTGCCGCTGAAAACAATAACACAGTACAGCGAGAGTGGGCAAATGTGTATGGGTCCACCCTAGGGTATGTGTTAAACTGGTCAATTAAACAATTCCACGCCCCCTTAAGCCCGATTATCAGGAAACTGTGAATATATATTTTGTTATATATTTTTTAGGGTTAATAAAAAATCTTTATTTCAAAAAAATAGTACAAAACAATAACAATAAAACAATTAGCCCTTTCGTCTCCCTTCGGACTGCTGAAGGGTTAGGAAGGCCTGCGTATCAGCTCCATTTCGGCCTGTATGATCTGTTGGAGGTTGAGAACCGCCCCCTCCTCATCGTCCTCAGGATCCCCCTCCGCCTCCTCTGGATGGGGTCCATCAGCCTCCATCCTGTAGAGTTATCATAAAGTTATAGATTTTAAATTGCAAATAAGACATTTCTTATAGTGCATTCATAAATCAACATAAAACAGAAACAAACCGAAAACTAACCTCTAGGTTAGTTTCTTTCAATTCCAATCAGTTTGAAAGGCTATCAAATTGAAAGGGTTGTTGGTTGATGCTATGTTGTTGAGACATAATGCTTGGATACCCTATGTAGACAGTCAACCCTTTCATTAGCGGTTTCAGTTTCTGAGGCTCAGTGGCGAGGGCACGCCGCTGTGGGCTAGGGTTAGGTTAGGACGCCAATTAGAGGCCAATTAGGATACTTCCCGTTGTCGGATCGCAATATAACCTACATATTCTGATTCAGCGCCATTGATTTAGTGGGGGTAGAAGAAGTTTTGGAGCAAGATGACTAAAATTCGAGAAAATAAGATTTTTTTTTTTTTTCAAACAGCAATTTCGCGTGAAATTGGAACGATACAGAATTGGAACGATACAGAATTGGAACGATACAGAAATTGCACCACTAGTGTTCATGTCAACAGGTACACAGGTACACATAAATCAACTCGATTTCCTCTTCCTCTTGCTCTTCCACCTCCGGGGGATCTGGGGCCGGGCTGGATGCGGGGGGCATGAACTCATCAAGAGGGGGGTTGGAGTTTGTCCTAAGTCTTTTCGGCGGGGGTGGTTGTTCAATTCTGTAAGGTTATTATAAACAAAAATATTTCAGATTGCAAATAAGACAATTTTTAGGGTTAGGTTAGGACGCCAATTAGAGGCCATATTCTGATTCAGCGCCATTGATTTAGTGGGGGTAGAATAAGTTTTGGAGCAAGATGACTAAAATTCGAGAAAATATGATTTTTTTTAAACTTTCAAACAGCAATTTCGCGTGAAATTGGAACGATACAGAATTGGAACGATACAGAATTGGAACGATACAGAAATTGCACCACTCGTGTTCATGTCAACAGGTACACAGGTACACGGACATTGCTCATAAATTAGGGTTTGAAGCATGCAGAATGTCTCGTAGCTCTAGCCTAGAATGATCACTCTTATTCAATTTTAACAAACAACTTTTATTTAAAAGAATAAAACATAAATTACGATTAGGCGGCGGGGCTCTTTACAGTTCAGGGAGAACCCAGAGCCACTCCTCTGCACTGAAATATTCGTCTTCGTCCTCAGTATATTGGACCCTGGATCTGGATCTGGATCAGGGAGGGACATTTCTTCTTCCTCTTCCACCTCCGGGGGATATGGGGCCGGGCTGGATGGGGGGGGATCAACTCGATTTCCTCTTCCTCTTGCTCTTCCACCTCCGGGGGATCTGTGGCCGGGCTGGATGCTGGGGGCATGAACTCATCAAGAGGGGGGTTGGAGTTTGTCCTAAGTCTTTTCGGCGGAGGTGGTTGTTCAATTCTGTAAGGTATTATAAACAAAAATATTTCAGATTGCAAATAAGACAATTTTTAGGGTTAGGTTAGGACGCCAATTAGACGCCATATTCTGATTCAGCGTCATTGATTTAGTGGGGGTAGAAGAAGTTTTGGAGCAAGATGACAAAAATTCGAGAAAATATGATTTTTTTAAACTTTCAAACAGCAATTTCGCGTGAAATTGGAACGATACAGAATTGGAACGATACAGAATTGGAACGATACAGAAATTGCACCACTCGTGTTCATGTCAACAGGTACACAGGTACACGGACATTGCTCATAAATTAGGGTTTGAAGCATGCAGAATGTCTCATAGCTCTAGCCTAGAATGATCACTCTTATTCAATTTTAACAAAGAACTTTTATTTAAAAGAATAAAACATAAATTACGATTAGGCGGCGGGGCTCTTTACAGTTCAGGGAGAACCCAGAGCCACTCCTCTGCGCTGAAATATTCGTCTTCGTCCTCAGTATATTGGACCCTGGATCTGGATCTGGATCAGGGAGGGACATTTCTTCTTCCTCTTCCACCTCCGGGGGATATGGGGCCGGGCTGGATGGGGGGGGATCAACTCGATTTCCTCTTCCTCTTGCTCTTCCACCTCCGGGGGATCTGGGGCCGGGCTGGATGCGGGGGGCATGAACTCATCAAGAGGGGGGTTGGAGTTTGTCCTAAGTCTTTTCGGCGGGGGTGGTTGTTCAATTCTGTAAGGTTATTATAAACAAAAATATTTCAGATTGCAAATAAGACAATTTTTAGGGTTAGGTTAGGACGCCAATTAGAGGCCATATTCTGATTCAGCGCCATTGATTTAGTGGGGGTAGAAGAAGTTTTGGAGCAAGATGACTAAAATTCGAGAAAATATGATTTTTTAAAACTTTCAAACAGCAATTTCGCGTGAAATTGGAACGATACAGAATTGGAACGAGACAGAATTGGAACGATACAGAAATTGCACCACTCGTGTTCATGTCAACAGGTACACAGGTACACGGACATTGCTCATAAATTAGGGTTTGAAGCATGCAGAATGTCTCGTAGCTCTAGCCTAGAATGATCACTCTTATTCAATTTTAACAAACAACTTTTATTTAAAAGAATAAAACATAAATTACGATTAGGCGGCGGGGCTCTTTACAGTTCAGGGAGAACCCAGAGCCACTCCTCTGCGCTGAAATATTCGTCTTCGTCCTCAGTATATTGGACCCTGGATCTGGATCTGGATCAGGGAGGGACATTTCTTCTTCCTCTTCCACCTCCGGGGGATATGGGGCCGGGCTGGATGGGGGGGGATCAACTCGATTTCCTCTTCCTCTTGCTCTTCCACCTCCGGGGGATCTGGGGCCGGGCTGGATGCGGGGGGCATGAACTCATCAAGAGGGGGGTTGGAGTTTGTCCTAAGTCTTTTCGGCGGGGGTGGTTGTTCAATTCTGTAAGGTTATTATAAACAAAAATATTTCAGATTGCAAATAAGACAATTTTTAAGGTTAGGTTAGGACGCCAATTAGAGGCCATATTCTGATTCAGCACCATTGATTTTGTTGAGGTAGAAGAAGTTTTGGAGCAAGATGACTAAAATTCGAGAAAATATGATCTTTTTAAACTTTCAAACAGCAATTTCACCCATTTATATATTTATATTTTTTTCAAAAACCTGTTAGTCTGACTCAAGTTTTCATGCTGGATTTAATTAACTTGGTCCCATTGTACAAAAACGTTTAGTTATTTTTCTATGCCTTTTTTGCACAAATTTGGACATTGAAAAACCCATTTCACCCACTTCCAAGTGTCGTAGACACTTGAGACCTGCACCAATCGACTCAGCGTCACCAAATTAGTTAAGGGGAAGGGTCACAAAAGGGTTGGGGTCAGAGTTAGGGATGAAATAAAACCTTAAAGATTTTCTTTTTTTCAAAAGTCTAAAAAACGACTTTGTTATGACATTTCCGCCACCCCTAGTGGTCGAACCAAGAGGCCCTCAAGGACGCCGAAGTATGCTATGGATTCACAAGCCTTTGATCTATACTCTAACATGCGTTTGGTTTCTGTGCGATGCTCCTACCCTGAGCTAGAAGCCGATGAAGGCGAAAATCTGGAAAATCTGGATTTTCAAAATTTCGAAATATTAGTATTTTTCGTGATTCAAACTGTCATTAAAGGCTCAAAAACAATCGCACATGCTTGTAATAAATACTCAAAAATTCAACATGAAAAGATCTTTAAAATGGGGCCATGCACTTTGACAGATGATTTTTTTAGGCCTTTACATGGCCAAAAACGCACAAGATAAATTATAAAAGCCGAATTTGACATCTCCTCACAGTCATAGCTCCACAACCAAAGGTCGCACAGTAATGACACATATATGGGAGTATACTAGACTTCCGTGGCTTTAAATTGGGACCACTTGTGGCCCGATTGGTGCTTCCTGGACAGAACGACACCCTATAGAGTTTCAAAATGTCCCTTTTTTAAGGCCTATTTTGCACGGTTTGGACTTTAACCCACTTATTGCTAGATTTAATAACATCTTATTGTGCATTGGGCCAGATCTGGCGACTTTTTGAATGACAATAGAATAATGTGCGATATGACCACAATGTCACGAAATATCTCATTTTAAAGCTGCATGTCTCTAGTTTACACCGAAAAAAAAATAATGTTCCTAGCATGTTCCATCGTTTACTTATAAGCATTTTAGTACACCTTGGTTTGACTTATCACTGAAACCAAGGTCTACTAAAAAGCTTATAAGTAAACGATGGAACAAGCTATAATCATAATTATTTTTTCATTGTAAAGTAGTGACTTGGAGCTATAAAATGAGACATTTCGTGACATTGTGGTCATATCTCACATTTTTCGATTGCCATTCAAAAAGTCGCCAAATCTGGCCAATGCTGGCCAATGCCCCATTTCTTAATTCGTCATTTTAATGCAATAAGAGGGATCAGCGATCTAAATAAAATACATGACGTTTTACTTTCAATTTCAAATTAATACCCAGAAGTGCCACCAGATGGCGGGAACGTTCCATTATTCTGATTTTGGCAAAAGTGTTAAATCTGGCTAAATCACTTCCTGTCAAACGAGGTAAACAAAGGAGGCTAATTTGACCCCTAGCACATAGCTTGGCTGTCCGGATTGCTAAGCTAACATATCACATTTTTTGCCGCGGATCACAGAGACGGCGTGCGTGCACGATAGTGCACGATCGCGCGGGTTTCGGCCGGTTTTTGGTAGATTACATAAAAATAAAAATAAGTCAAAAAATTCCATTATTTTGTTATAATAAGACGTACTGACAGGGCAGTACGTCTACTACGCAGATAACGTCATTGGCCACGAGGGATTTGTTGATTTAACACGCAAATAATGTCAATGGCCACTAGGTGGTTAAAAGGCCATTTCACCCACTTCCAAGTGTCGTAGACACTTGAGACCTACACCAATCGACTCAGCGTCACCGAATTAGTTAAGGGGAAAGTCACAAAAGGGTTGGGGTCAGAGTTAGGGATGAAAAAAAACCTTAAAGATTTTTTTTTTTTTTCAAAAGTCTAAAAAACTACTTTGTTATGAAATTTCCGCCACCCCTAGTGGTCGAACCAAGAGGCCCTCAAGGACGCCGAAGTATGCTATGGATTCACAAGCCTTTGATCTATACTCTAACATGCATTTGGTTTCTGTGCGATGCTCCTACCCTGAGCTAGAAGCCGATGAAGGCGAAAATCTGGAAAATCTAGCCTGGGTGCTTTATCTTCAGAGGTGTACTGTACATCGTTACATTAGGCACTGTAGCCCACCATGCAGAATGTAATTATATAGCTCATTCTGACACCTGCTCAACAGTTGTACCTGATTCATTGATTATTGTAATAACAGTTTGTATAGCATGGGTACAGATATATCATATACAGGGTTAGAAAAAGGAAAAACAATTTACAGTATAGAAAGAAGGGGCTGTGGTTACTGTGTTCATTGTTTTTAATATCATTAAGAACAGAGTCATCAACTAATCAATGAAAATGCCATCGTGATTCATCTCCATCCAATGTACAGACTGTACAGCAGCTTGCAATCTGTTCCATAGCTGGTTTGCCTGGGGGGAGAAACAACACCATTGCTAATTAGTTATGTAAGTTTTGCAACTTGTGGGGATTAGCTTAACATTGGTCATGATAAAACCATAACAGCTATCACTGCAGCGAGTAGCCAACAGCGAGTAGCGACAGCGTTATGTAGGTACAGTAGGCTATTTCAGGGCTTTTAAGACATATCGTGGTCTGGGGGGTCGGACCGATGCCTGCTAGTTGCAAGCTTGCATCCGAGTTGTATCACCGGGGCACCGGCGATAAATAAAAAAGAATAAAGCGCCGATGCGGCGCCAAATGAATGGGTAACGTTGTATGAATGCAACGCCGTAACATATCGTTAGTTCACGTGAGGTAACGTTAACCTTTGCTCGAGATTGCGATATTTTTGGCGATGCAGATTGTTAATACATTAAAATAATATTGGTTATTATCATATCTATAATAAAGGACAAAAAAGGCTTCTTACCTCGTCCGCCTTTCACCCTCTGTGTTGTTGCTCCGTTTTAAGTCCCGTCGCGACATCCCTTCAAACGAAGGGGATTCTACCCCTCGCTCTCGTCCCTACCCCTAGCTCCAAAGAGAAATGAGATAACCCTTCCTCCTTACGTGAACGCGCAAAATTTTGGTGCCCAAATGCGGAAGTGCAACCGAGCGCTCAATGTTAAAGCCCAGCTGCACGGGGTTTCCTCGTCATGAATCCACAGGTCCGCCTGCAGTCCTTCCTCTTACCACTAGGGCCCAGTGCTTCAACGTTGTAGCGCGTCACTGGCCCCTTGGTCAGGACCCCAAATTATTTTGTTGAATCACAGGGGTCACGGCCTGAAAGGTTTGAGAAACACTGCTCTACATTACCCATAATACGTGACACATTTCATCTATTTTGTGAAACACCCGTAACTCCCTCCAAGCACAGACAGACACAAGTGGCTTCCTCTAATGATTTATTTGAAGGTGTCTTCAAATCCTCCAAACCCACCGTGAAAACTAAACATAAACAAAACAATAAAACACGTTACAATTAACATAAAATGACATGCACAGAATGTAGATGCAAACAGTTTTACACAAGTAAAATAGTAAATACAGACATAAAACAAAGAACAAATACCTCGTTGGTTGCGTGCAAAACAAAGAAGGGAATCTCTTGAGTCTTCAGGTCCTTATAACCTTTACTTATGACAGTTAGACAGTGTCTTGTGAACTTTCTTGTAACTTTAAAAGTCTCTGCGTGACCAGTGTAAATCGGAGCTGCTGCACCTTGCTGCTGCTAGCTGCTTGTGGCTTGATTGCATACACAAAACTCATGTGTACCAATTGACGATGAGAGCAGACCAAACGAGACACAGAATATGGCTTTGACCCTTCAAAATAAAAGCATTACAATTAACAACTTGACAAGAAAAATACATGAAATAATGTTTTAACATGAATGTGACTTAACTATGAACTTCTTAATTATGAACTTAATTGAGGAAATGGTAAATGGTGCATTTATATAGCGCCTTTATCCAAGGTCACATAGAACAAATTGTGCATTACATTCACCCATTCACACACAAACATGCATACACCGATTGCGGCGGAAGCCATGCAAGGTACCAACCAGCACATCGGGAGCAATTTGGGGTTCAGTGTCTTGCCCAATGTAGACAGGAGGAGCCGGGAGAAACAATCATGAACTTATTTTAGCCTTCTTATGAACTTTGTCTTAAAGAAATAAACAAAATATATTATTCATAGTGGCAGCAGTTACAACACCCACTAACCATAATTATGTTTAGCATTTTTAATTGCAACCACATGTATTTATTTGTCCTGATATGTTCTTGCTCTTTTGCAAATGTTAAAGTAAACTAATGAGCATTTGTAACACTATTTCATTACATTTTTGGTAGGCTGTGCTAAGAATCCACTGGCAGTTCATCCAGACTATGAGCACTGGGCACCGTGGATAGGCCAGCAAACAAGGAAGAGTGACATAGTGCTGAACACTGAGTATGAGAAGATGTCTTCTGTAAAATCTGGAGATGAGGGGGTTGAGACAGAACTCCAGAGCATAGTGGACGAACTTATGAAGCAGAAGGTACTTTTTTTTAAATCTTTTGCCTAAATTCAGTTTATTTTTAAGTTTATTTATTTTTAGAGTTTGTCAGTGTCCTTGAGCAAGACATTTGTAGAATCGTCCTTGCGTCTAAATGGGTTAAGGTGTTTAATGGATGCTCACACTCCTAAACAATCTACTGTAGGGGGACAGCCCCACACCACATACCCCGCAGAGGCATGGGAGGGTCATGACTGTGTGGCCAGGGCCACATTGTATTTGTCATGATCTGTCACTCCACAGACCATGTCTCCTCCCTGGCCACTTCCTCATCCCATTCCATCACACTGCACACCTGTCTCCAACTCCCTCGTCAGCCCACCTGTGGACACTTTGCCAATTACCTGCTCCCTATATAACTGGACTCCTCACAAACACAAACTGTCAGAACATTTGTCTTCGTCCCTGAGCTGTACCCTATTGTTCCTGGTTCTTTGAAAGGTTTGCATTTTTGGACTTTATGATTTACTGCCTGGTTCTGTACAGTTTTGCCTTTTGGACTTACTAGTTTGTTTTGTACATTTTGAAATGTTTTTGAATTGAGTTTGAGTTTCCTGAGCTTACAGCTACCTTTGTTTTGTTACCCTTACTACCTTGGCTTAAATAAATCTTTGGATTTTGAATCTGGTTTGTGGCTCTGCATTTTTGGGTTCAGTCATCCTGCATATCATAACAGTATTGCCATTGAACACATAATTCTATCTTTCAGGTTGGAATAATGCGGAAACTGTGTAAGTCTTGTAAAGTGGACGACAAGGGATCGAGAATGGACCTCATTATAAGGCTGAGGAATGAGATGAAGAGCAGGCAGACATATGACAAGGTCTTCCAGCTGATCTGGGGTGCTTCTGGTAAGGACTACTTTTTGAAGGGCATAATATGTCAACATCTGCTTGTACATTTGTAAACGGTTGTACAAATAATTCCTCTTCAGACATTCAACTGATACAAATGAATGACTAAAAGTAAAGTGTGAATATGAATGTCCTCACGGTTAAGTTCAACCTGAGAGCAGAGAGGCCCAGAGACTATGCCGAACTGCTCTTCTCTTGGAAGCACTTTCCAAATGTTGTCGTATATGACTTTGCCCGTGGTTTGGCCACACATGCCAACCAGCAGCGCAGATCGAGTTCCCTGCCATTCCACCCGCCGTTCCAACCATATCATGGAAGATTAGCAGAACCTACGGCTGACAACCTTGAGGCTGCAAAGAAGAAGAAGTTGACTGTGTCCCTTCCATGGCTTCTTAATAAGAACAACAACCCCGACCCTAATGCTCATCCAGTCACAGGCTCATCACATTATTATGTCCTCTATGACAAACTGCGTGAGTCGAACACGAAGGATCCCTTTGACATACTCCGAAGAATAGAGCTAGTTCCGGAGCTCCAGAGTTCTCTTAATAGTCAGGTGGCTGAGCAGTTCTTTGAGCATGATGAGAAAGAACAACTACTTCCTGATCAACCTGGCACCATCGACTCATGTGTTCGTCATGAGGAACATCACTCAACACCACAACACAGAGACCAATGCCAAGCTGCTGAACGGGTGTTTACAACGTGGCCTCAAGTCGACACAGATGAGCAACATCTCAATGTCTGACATGGGACAAGCAGTGCTAGGTGAATATCCAATACAGAGATAGGTGTGTTCTCCAAGTATGTAACCTGACTGTTGTGAATTATCTCATGCTGTCTGAACGGCAGCCTCTGGTGGACATTCCCCATTCCCTGCATCCACAATCACACATGTGTTTGCCATCACACCACTCAACTCATTAGCCAATCACAGTTTAGGTGTGCCATATATAACCAGCAACTCACTCCTCACTCAGTATCCAGCCTTCACACAGGCAACATGCAGAACCTGCTCTCACTGAGTACTCCACACAAGACAACTCACTTATATGCAGCCGTGCGTCCTTGAATAATGTAAGCCCTTGTTCTTTGTATCTGCATTGACTATGTGCTGTTTATACTAGTATGTATATTGTCATTTCATATGGTCTATTGTTATGTTCTACTGCTTGTATGATATGTTCTGAGTTTGTTCATAATGATGTTTGAGTTGCTAACGCATTCCACCTATTTGCTTTGTTTGTAGAAACCACGGTTTCATGGTGAACGGAGAATAAACACATTGTTGATAAGCTACTTTGGTGTCACAATCTCTCTGACCGGGGATACTTGGGTGGTCAGCTCACAACCTAGGCCTACTAACCACCAGCAGAGAATATTTAATACTGACTGTTCCACTGATCAGAGTTCTATTCTCTCTGCTGAAGTGTCACAACCCTCCGCAGATGGCACAAGAGCTGTGACAACACGGACCGTGGCTAATTCAACAGTGCAGCCAGTCAGTCAGCCAGCCAGACAGTGGTAGCAGGTTACTATACTTTGATCCGACGGAGCATTGATCCGATCGACAACCTACCTCAAACCCTCACCCTGACCCTATAACCTCCCCCGGGGCAGACACCTAAATCTAACCCCAACCCTCTCCCGACCCCCAGCGCACCTCGGACTGCTGCTCCGTCGGATCATAGTATGCCTCCCGTGGTAGCCAACTCAACCTTTTCCGACATGGTATCAAATGTCTCATCTTTGTATTGTCCCTGTATGACGCTGTTTTTGTTATTGTGCTTTTAGACGCAGATCTGTGTGGGCCAGACTGTGCTCGAGTCACGTGTGAAAATGCCCAGGCCTGCCGAGCCTCATGGACGACACCACTCCACCGTGGTCAAATTCAAGTGGTATGCTAAAACATTTTAAACTATAACAGTTAAGCAATGTGTAGCCTATAAGTTAAGACAAAACAATTCAAATGTCAATCCATTCATAGTATATCTGTCACTTTATATTAGCTCAACTATACCTTGGATGAAGAGAGGCCTGGGGATGAGCTCATTGTCAGAGCTGGCAGTGCTGTCCTGACCTTTGGACCTTGGGGAATCATGAGATGGAATCCACTGTGTGTAACGGATAGCTTAATGGTTTTCTTTATTTCTTTATTTTCCTTTTTTATTCAAGTCTTATTCATACGCTACTGTGTTACATTTTCAGGTGAGAAATGGATGCTTCAATCTCATCTCGCAGATTACCGAATCCAAAGTACAGTGTGTACTACTGTCCACTTTAATTCAGTGATTTCTTGTTTATACAGTCTATGATATAGCTCAATATATGCATGTACATTCTTCCACAGGGAAAGATAATCTTCATTTCCGATCTCTACAGTTCACTGGTTTATGTGATCCAATGACATGTTTACCTGTAAGTACTCATTTGTATTATGATCTTGACATTTACATTTTGTAAAGTTATGTATGTATAAATCTACCCTTGGTCTATTGATTCATTATTTACTTCTCCAAAACAGTTCAGCAACCAGTTACATTACTTTTCCCTGCCCTCTGTAGGCTACACACTGTTTGGTAAGAAGGCGTTGTATTTGTCGCAATCCCTCGACCTGGAATATGCTTCAGCAGAGCAGTGTGCTCGGCCCATTTTGTCTAATTTGATCCAAATTAGTTAAACCTCAATGACATAATAGGGAGTTGTTCCGTTTAGAGACAGTTGTAATCCATGTGTAATCTATTTTTAACTTTTCTTTTTAACTTTTTTTTTTTTTTTGTGCTGGTACTTTATAGATCCCTATTTCATGATTGTGTCACGTTGTGGTGAGGACCCAAATGCAGGACAGCAAGCAGACAGAGTTCAAAATCCAAGATAGGGTGGTGTATTACAAAATAACTAGGAAAACATCACAAACACTGAAATGAACAAGAAGTGACACCAAACAATGACTGGACAAGGACTGACTGGGGAACAAGACTAATATACACAAGAGGGCTGATTAGTGATTACACATGAGAAACACCTGGGGAAGACAACATAGAACCAAAACAACTAGAACATAACATAGAAATACAAGAGCTAGACAGGCAAAGTCTGTGACTGTGACATTGTGCATTATTCTGTATTTGTACTTAATGGCAGTTTTTCTTGTGCGCATTCGCTGCTGTGCTGCTTAACACAATTTAATGTCATAAATGTTGATTTCTAGTCTCAGCAAGGGTTGACACTCAATTGTCAAGCAATATATTTAAACAACACTAATGGAAATCATTATGATGTTGTAACATGTGTTAAGAGAAAAGACAATCAAAGTTGTTGTGCAGGTATATGTACAAATGCAGAAGAAAAAAGTACAATGCAACTAAGAAAAAGACCACATGACACAAGTTTCAAGAAATCAAAATCTGAGAAAGAAAGAGACAGATATGAAAAGGATCAAGTGTTCAAAAAAGCAAAAATAGACTATGAACAACACAGATATGACACAGATGAAGTGCATAAACAAATAATTCTAGACTCTAAACAACACAGATATGACACAGATCAAGTGCATAAAAAAGCAAAAATTGCCTGACTTAACCTGGCAAGTAAATAAAACTTGTTCAGGTGCTTTCAGGTTGCCCGATGGGCAAGAGCATTTGAGTGCGGAAGCAACTGTCTTTAGTTCACTATAAACACAAGATGGCTGGAATTTAAAATAAGTGAGGTTGTATAGCTATTGACACATTTGGCATGGATATGGTATGTCCATTTCTCACAGCCCCAGAATTATTAAATTAACACATTTGTACTTCTGAGACCTTAGTGTCAACCCATAAGTCCTTGAGGTTAAGACATGGAAAAAATGAAATACATGTTCAGGAGTCATTGTGGCCTCCTTGTTCGCAAAAAGGGCTGGCCTAGTGGTCTGGGCACCTATGCGCTTATTCATCGCTGGTTTGCGATCTTAATTACATGCCCCCCCCCCCCTCTCCCAGTTTCCTGTCCATCTCAACTTAAAGCTATCAATGACGGCAGAACATCTAAATTATTTTCTTAAAGGCATATGAGCCACGTGTTCGCAGCTGTTGTGCTGCTGTGTGCATTCCCGGTCAGTTTCAAATTACCGTTTGTCTCCTGGTGGTGGATTTGGTGTGCATGCTCTTGTGACTGTGTTCAGTATGGTCTGTGTGACATGTGCATGCTTATTTGTAAAGTTCATGTTCAGTGAGTTACTGAGTAATTTGCTTAGTTTCTGTTTGACACAAGTAGTTGCAGTTTTGAGTAGGCCTACTACAGCATGAGGAGGAAAATGTAACAAATTATGTCCAATTGGCTTTTCAAACCATGCAGTTCTATTTTCCAGGCGTTACCGCACGGCAACGCCTGTGCCGCGTCGCTGCGCACCCGGTGTGTGTTGGGCTTCAATTGGCCTGAAATGCTGCAGACAGGTCTTGCATTTTGAGTTTTCTTAAGAAATCTCAAACTGCATTGAGATATTGTTCTAATGTTAGACACCAGGAGAAGAACACTGCTACGCAAAGAAGTGGAGAGAGGATGTAGTGTGGGTTAGTGTTGTTGTATCGTATTGCTGTTAAAATGTATTGTTACACCCCTACTGCACATAGAATTGGAGGAAAAGCAAGACAGAAAACATACAACAGAATGTGTTATGGGCATGATTGGTATGGGTGATTGACTGAACATTTCAATTCTCAATAGGAATCTCCTGTGATGAAGGAAATTGAAGAAGCCTGCAAGTGGCTGGACTTAAACGGGCACCTGTTCCAGGGGTCGGTCTGTCGACCCTCTATAATGGACAAGGGGGAGGAGGACGCTCTGGTGGCCCTGACAGCCTACTACAGGTTTTTTTTTTTTATCATGATGGGGAATCGGATGAGAAAGAAATCAGAGAACCATTCCTATTTGGATTTCGTAATCATGCTGACATGGAACTTTTTTTGTCAGAGGTTTCCGACAAAAGGAATGTTCGCGGGGAGGCATACTATCATCCGACAGAGTGCGCTGCGGGTCGGGAGAGGGTTGCGGTTAGGTTTAGGTGTCTGCCCCGGGGGAGGTTAGGGTGAGGGAGGAGGTAGGTTGTCGTTCGGACCAATGCTCCGTCGGATGAAAGTACTGCACTCATGTTCGCGTGTCTGCTGTCTTATTATAATAAATGTAGCCTATTTTTATTTTATTTTATAATTTTTTCATTTGTCTGAGCACAAACGGCATGGATGTTTTTCACCACCTGTGAGCAACGTAACGCACACTTGTACATATTCACTGTATATATGGTGATTTTGGGTGTGACAGAAGGCCTACAGTAGAGGGACCCCTACACGGTAACATTTCTCAACCGTTTCGGATGCGGGGCGACTCGCTGGAATTGGGCCGGCACCACCCTGGGTGCGTTCCTGTGGGTCTGGAACCCCCCTCCCCCCCTCCCCCCACACACGGAGTTGCACCACTAACTTCACAAATAGCAGACCTACAAGCTTGTGAGCTGCAAATTTTTTCAATCGCTAAAGTATAACATAATGCTTAAAACACAGGGGTTTCCACCCAAAATGGGTTAAACAAAATCACATCTGTTTTGATTGATTGTGTGAAATAAATGCTCTAAATATATTTTCTTGTCTTGAAAGTTGCTCCAGCCATTGCAGAAATGTCTACAGCTTTATTAGCCTCGGTACCAGGCTTTCATTTTTGTTGGTGCAAAAATTTAAAGCCTGGAGGAACGCATTGGCCGCTCTGGTCTAAAAGTGGAGTCAACCCTTCCGGGTGGGCGTCGCTCCAAATTATGTGACGTACTGTAGCGCTGCACTAGGGGGGAGAGGAGGGGCCGGGGGTGACGGACAGATCGATGAGATCCAATCAGGGCGCGCGCAAATCTGAGCCGCGACCCGCCCCTCTAGACCAGAAACCTAACACGTTAGCTCAGGCTACAGCTTTATGTCCATCAAAACAATGCCAGTTAAATGTATGACTATAGCACTAGAATTATTATTATTGCAAAAAAAAACATTTTCAGTCTTTCCAGTTTTTTCTTTTTGAGTGGTGCAACCACTCCTAGAACCAGCAATGTCCGTGTAAAGGCTCATACATAGTCTGGATTTTCGGTGGTGGGGTGACCACCGAACTACAACATGACGCCACGAGCCGCGGTGAAGAGCAAACCACCGCCACCACTCCGGCCCTTCTCTCTGTTTTTACTCACCACCGCTCAATGTTATTTCAGCTCCGGTGGTCAGCTCACCACCGGAGCGGTGGTCACCTCACCACCGAAAATCCAGACTATGAATAGGCCTTAAACCACCCGCCTATGTGGCCATGAGCATGAGTATATGACTATAGGGTACCAGTAGGGGGCGCCAGAAATATAGAGAGGGATAGTGCTGCAATGTTGCCTGCTAATGAGAGAGAGAGAAAGAGAGAGGTGTGTGGGGGGGGGGGGGGGGGGGGAGCTGCCCAACTCAGTTCACACAGGTGTGATTTTTCCTTCAAGCCGTGCTCTCGTATACGTGTACAACACTTGGGAAGATGTGATGTTTTGGTCTATCTCTTTACATATTCTGTATTTTATAATCCTTTGTGTAATTTCATTTAAGAAAAGGTTAAGATAAGATTTTGCATGTTTGATCGCTTTATAGAAAAAAGTCCTTTTGCACACCTACAGGTGCGTTGGAGCCAGGGGGGCAGTCAGCCAGATATTTCGTGAAGCCTCATTTGAAATTGGTAGTTCATATAATGGCCTGTTGTGGCGCTGGACTGGACCCAAAAAGCCCCATAGCTCCATAGAGGCCCATGTATTTTGGCCCAACTTCACCTAGACTGTATTACCTTAATAAACATGGTCATGGATACTTTCTTCTTCCAGTCACTAGTTTAAAGTCTCATTTCTAATGTCATAATATTCTTTTTGGAAAATTATGGTCCCATTAATTAAAAAAATGACCATAAAGTCGCGTATGTTCTGAGGGGCGTGGCTACCGTTACAGTCTATGATCGGGATTCCCCTCCCACTCAAGAGTCTTCTCCTCCCACTCGAGTCAAAATAAAAACCAACGGAGAAGAAGGGGGGAAGTCCCGCCTCGTTGTCTGGGCAGCCAATGACCAGCTGGTACAAAACGGAGCCAGCCAATGGCCAGCTGGTACCAAAAGATGGCGACTTACATCAGGAATTAGCATATCATTACAGGCTTCATTTTACGTTCATGTTAGACCCGGGGAACGCTTTGTCCATATTTTTTACAGTCTATGGTTGGAGCTGGCGACCAGTGCGAATGAGAGAAAAGAGGTCCTGCACACATGTCTTCACTTTAGAGCATCAGTTTAGTAAGCTGTACATTTCGGCCTCACCTTCATCAGGTATCTGGAAACAACAGCTGGGTAACTATTATATAGGAGTACTCGGAGGCAAGGACCAATCAGAGACCCATACATGTAGTAAAAATCCATAGTAAATAAATGACAGAGTAGACTGTTAAATATGTATTTGAGTCTTTTCTCTAAGAATAATATTAAAGAATATAATTATAGAATAGATTTCTCTTCATAGAATATGAGTAGGCCTAATGTATAGTAACTGGGCACAGCAGAGGAAACATTTCACAATTTAAAGTGCTATAGAGACACCAAAGGGTTAAGCGGTCTGACCCACAGGTATAATGCTAAAAAACATCAAGAGCGGTCAATATAAAAAGGCTGAGTAAGAATAAAACATTAATTAGACAATATTTAAAGTTGGAGTGCCGTGATTTTTTTCCACCCTTAAACATGATCATTGGGTCTTATTGTTATAGAAGGGGTTATCATTTTTTTTCAAAAAAGTGTACAGTATTTGTTATAATAATGGTTTTATGTGGACACACCCACCAGTTCATTAGGTATGCGTGAGTTTACCTTAGCACCACCCACCTAATCAATCCCTCCGCCTCCTACTTTAAGACCACCCACCTGTCCTAGTTCCTCCCCCTCCTTACAAAAGGACTGCCCATGGCTCTGCCCTTTTTTTTACAAATGGCAGAGGGACGGCAGATTGGTGAGATTCAGCCATAGGCCTATATGTTGTTTGAACCAGATTCTGTTTCAGATGAAGGACAAGGAGGTAATGCCCTCTTCATTGGTGGGGGGGCCATCATCTGTAATGGGGGTGGCCGTAGCCACTCCAACTGTTTTATTGGGGAATAAATAAAAAAACTAGACTAAAATGTTAGGGACTAGTGGACAAGAGATCCAGTAGGGCCTATAAGTCATTTTACACTTGGTTGCATGCTGAAAATTGCCGATCTACAAGCTCACAACTTGTGAGCTTGTAGATCGGACTTTTTCAGCAAGTGTAAAAACAGTCATTAGGCTACGATGGCAACAAGGCCCACCAAAATACATTTTAGTCGACTAAATCAACTGTAGATTTTAGTCGACTAAAATGTTATGATATTTAGTTGACTAAAACTAGACTAACACTAAAACATTCCAGGTGACTAAAATGTGACTAAAACTAAAATCATAAATTTCTGCCAAAAACACTGCCTTACAGCCGGTAATTGTCTGTGCACTACTTTTACAGCAACACAGCTCTGGACAGACGGGCAATTCCTAAATAGGAATTATAAAATAGGGATTAGTTGCAAATGGTATAATTGCTTGGCTGCTTGCGAGACAATGATATTCATTTAGCATCACTGCACACATTTTACTACAATGTGTGTGTATTCCTTCAACCTGACATTCCCATTAAACTAGTCTATGTTTAATTTCCATATAGCATACATCCACTTACTTGGAAATGTAAATGTAAGCTACAGTATATTACAGTATATGCCTACACATAAAAGTAAAACATCTAACAATGCTCTCATAATGTGCATTCATTAGAGCCATCTCACTTTTACTTAATAAATGAGGAATTGTCGCAACTTTATAATAACGTCCAGATAACATATATTAACTATTAACAAATACTTAACTAGCCATTAGTAAGTTATTTACTAATGGCTAGTTCATAATCATTAAATATGTATAATGCAGTTATAAATGATTAGCATACATTTGATAAGTTCACTAATAGTTTGGGATAACTATTAGGCATCGTTATTTAACTCCTTATGTTATATTCCCTTAGAAGTCTAGGGGTTATTAAAGGATGCAACACGGCTGGCAAGTGAACTGTAGTTTATTTCACGTTACTTCAATAAGGGTCAATACAACAAACAACACAATTAATACAATACAAAACAAAACCGGCTATATGGGGCAACACTACAGCTAAATTCCAATACCGCAACTTTCACACTCGCTCACTCTCCTCGCGTCCTCCACTCGCTCCTCGGCTCCGCCCCCAGCGAGGAGGAGAGGATTCGATGCGAGGACAGAGAGGTGGTCACTGGTGGAGTGAAATTGCCTCTAGATTCGGAATGCACTACGCTGTCATTTTAAAGCGACGGCATAATTTGGCGATCACTTGTGACGTGTCCCACAGCTGGATCACTGGAACACAGCGGGCTGAATACAACCTTCCGATCGTATACCCTGCGAGAGTTGTCATTGCCATAAATCTAAGTTTACATGTGTAACCAGGTAGACCTGTTACTATGACAGCATCATTGGCGGAGCACATGCTATTGTCTGGTATAGTATAGCACAACTGTCATGTCTTAATCCCTTTTGTAATAAAGTCATTTTTAACTAGGATTTGGGAATTGATATATTATAACATGATCTTCTCTTTGCAGTGAAGCCATTCATTATTAATAAGTATTTCATTCTGCTTTTGAGTTATAAATAAAATAATAATCATTGTACAATATTGGAAACGCACGTCTCTGCTCCTTTTCTTTATCTCAGCCCAGTGGGTTTTCAATTGGTAGCCTATCATTTTGTATTATTATCATATTAATCTCTGCCAGGTGAAACTCCCAGGGTGACGTATAGTGGTAAGTGTAAGTGCCCTGGTCACACATGCATAGAATAGTAGCCTACCGAATAGCAGAATAGACAATTCATCACAATCTTATTTAATCTCCCCCTCTATTTTTCTATACTGTTGGTTCACTTATTATTCCCATTTTTTCTAACTGTGTATTTCATGATTTCTATTTTTATTTTTGCATAGATGTGTGTATTTATGTCTTTAAATGTTTTGATGAATTGAAAATGGAAGACCAGCAGTTTTTATAGCAGTTTATATAGCAGTGTTTGACCTGTACCTTCCTTGGACTGTACCTATTCAAAACTCTGATTCAATCAGTCAATCTATTTATTTATTTTTAATTCCCAGCAATGCTCTTCTTTGTTTACACTCCAAATGTTATGGACCTTAATTACTATGTGCCCTATTGGCTGGCAACACAGAACACACACCAGGTGATGCCTATCATGAACGAATATCAAGAATATAAAAGGGGTTCTACAAACAATTTGATGATCACCAGACAAGATGAAGACAGCTTTGATTACAGCTTCTTGGCTGTGGCTGCAGCTGAAAAGGCAAGAGCAACGAAATGAGCAGCAGGCCCTGTCCCCTCGCAGGAGAGCACGTATCCGCCATGCATTAATCCTGCTCATCCACAAGGTAAGCCAGCTGTCCTTAAACCAAACATCAGTAAGTAGGTAGGCAATGTCATGGATGTCAAACAAAATCCTACAATTCACACATCTTGTGTTTTGCATGCACTGTCAAGCACTCATTACGGTCAGTCATTTACATGAATGGATACATAGCAAAGTTATTAATGACAGGCCTCATGCCATTGTAGAGATTCTTGCAGTAATTAAATAATCATGTTTTTTTGTTTAACAATAGGTCATCCGGTTCCCTGCTGCTCATTAGCTGGCAGAGGTTGGGCGAGGCTTTGAAGGTCTGGGCAACAGTCCAGTGTTCCTCAAATGTGTTGGTGCCATCAATAGGTGCCATATATGCATTAAGCTCCCCTCTGGACCACACTGCCAGGAGTATATGAACCGAAAGGTCTTCCCTTCCATACAGGTATCACCTTGTGTCTTATCAAGTACTATGTGTAAATAATATGTAGATCATTTTCTTCCCCTTTGCACTGTTCTTATTCTCCCCTTTCTTTATGGAAATAGGGCAAATGGGGCCTCAAAAATTAATTCACCCACTGATGAATTAGTTTCACCTGTAAACCTGTGATGTGACAATAAAGTTGCTTCTGATTCTGCAGCTGCAAGGTTTATGTGACGCAAAGGCCAGGTTCCTAAACACCTTCGTGGGGTATCCTGGCCGTGTCAATGATGCCAGAATCCTGAGGAACAGGTATGATAATTGTATCATTCCATCTGGCAGAATCATGGTCCAAATACCTTTACTTATCATTCATGTGTGTGGGCTTGATATGTCAAGGCATTTCCCCCTTGCTGCACAATAAATAACATTATTTTATTTTAACACATAAAATGCTGGAAACGTACTAATACGCTTTATTAATCTCGAACGCGGTATGCGCATCACGTACTAATACGTTTTATGGGTTTTTTTATGATTACTGTACTTCATATTTATACGCGCCCGGACAACATAGAAAGTAACACCGATCAGCTCTACAAAGGTCCGGTATGTGATCCGAGAGTTAAAAGCCCCCCCCCCTCCTGAAAAGAGGTCTGGTCTATGCGGGCAGGCGGCATCCATTACGACGTAATGGAGGCGGCCTGCACGGCATAGACCAACGCAGATGTCAGGGGATCTAAAATGGAGGTACCCATGCTCTAGTGTGTGTGAATACACTCGATTCCCCCTCCCCTCCTGTTTCTACATGGTTTCTCCCGAGGAAGCTTTGTGGGGGAGGTCTCTTCGTCTCGGATTGCATTGGCAGTTTGAGTTCCCCCCCAGGCCCCACTGCGCCTTGCAATCGCCTTGCACCGCTCTCTCATTCTCGGAAAAAGATATAACACAGTCGTGTCGATTTGCCATCTGCCCGTATATAAACCAAGAATAATCTTCAACGATCGCCATTTCATACCGTTTTCAACACACACACGGAGTCATGGACAGATACGCGAAACGAATGACATATTATCGAGGGACCGACATGATTGTCGCAACTAACTGCCTGGGATCGAGGCTACGTCGTCACCAGCCAATGCAGCCATCGCTATCCGTTGATTGTAGCCTTTTTATTCATTATAATTGCAGTGATAAGACCGCAATGAAGGCGTCTGGGACGCCATCGAGCCGTTTGTAATGTATAACGAATACAGATGTCTCATCCTAAACTGCGGAAGCCATCGAGTTTTAGTCATTTTTTCTATATCACAGCCGGGCTTAGCGTCTCTCTCGATACCGTGGATACATCCACAATCACACAACGCTAACCCTAACGGATAGCGATGGCTGATGCGTACAGACGATCTTCCGACGGTCGGCTTCCGCCACGTACTTGACACGCGTCATACTACCTTCGGGTCTCTGCCCGTTACTTAAAGCAGAGAAACAGCATGACGTACGTCCCCCTGTCGGGTCCTTGCCGATTCCTAGGCAGAAACAGCGTTACGTACGTACCAACGATCTACTGACTGTCAGTTTCCACCACGTGCACGACACGCGTCTAACTACCTCAAGTCCTTGCCCGTTACTGAGTATAACGCGCGTACAAATGGGTTGTTATCATATTATATATACAGCACGACGCACGTACATACAGACTCTGTCAAAACAGCACTCAGTGGATAAACAGTGTGACGTACATACAGACGGTCTCTTGACTGCTGCTCAGCGGAGAGTTGATCCCTGCCCGTCACTCAGCAGAAAAACAGCGTGACGTACATACGTACGATCTACTGACTGTTTGTTTCCACCACGTGCACGACGCGCGTCCAACTACTTCAGGTCCCTGCCCGTCACTCAGTATGACGCGCGTACAAACGGTCTACAAACAGCAGGACGCGCGTACAAACGGTCCACTGTTAATACACGGCACACAGCATGACGTACATGCAGACGGTCCACCGACTGCTGCCCAGCGGAGCGTCACTCAGTGGAGTCGCCGGTCTGAAAGTACAACAACAAGCCCCGCAGCCAAAAAGCCAAAAGAAGCACTGGACCTCACCACCGCGACGGGTGTGTGGGTCAGGGCGGCGTGTGGGCGTGGGGGCGCGGCTGACGCCGCGCCATTCCGGGTTAGTCAGAGTCGCCGGTCTGTACGCCGATCTGAAAGTACAACAACAAGCCCCGCAGCCAAAAAGCCAAAAGAAGCACTGGACCTCACCACCGCGACGGGTGTGTGGGTCAGGGCGGCGTGGGGGCGTGGCTGACGCCGCGCCGTTTCAGATTGGTCAGAGTCGCCGGTCTGAACGCCGGTCTAAAAGCCAAAAGAAGCACTGGACCTCACCCACCACCGCGACGGGTGTCTGGGCCAGGGCGACGTGTGGGCGTGTTTCGGGTTAGTCTGACTCGCTGACGACGGCCGCGCGTGCGCCGGTTGCACGGGACGAACCCGCCCGGGCGTTCGGGTGACGTTCGGCACGCGGGTCTGCGTGGTCTGCCGATCGGTTCCCGCGGGCCTCGACCTCCCTGACCTTTTCGAGAAGCGAAGAGTCTGCGCGGCAGACCTTCGAACGAAAACTGTCCCCTCTTCCCCTCGAGGACACACAGGTCACACGATGACCCCCGTCGGTTTCGGACACACATGTGTGACATATGTCGATATGTGTGTGTGTATATATATTATTTCTCAACAGAACTCAGAGACATATGAGCATGCCTACCTAATGTGTTCATGTGAGAGAAAGAGAGATATATCACATGACAAGAGGTGTGTGTGTGTGTGTGTTTTCTTTGGTGTGAGAAAAAGACAGGGGTTCCGTTCGTAAAATATATGATTATTATATCATACATTATATGTATCTGTGCATATGTGTGGACATACAGGTACCCTGTCAAATGCAGTGTCACGCGACCCGAATAACAAATGTCTTCTGCTCTGGGGCACTGTGCTAACATTCACCTCTGACCCGGGCCCTCGACTCGGTTCCTCTGTGCGACAGAGCCCCGAGAGTGTAAGACCCCCTGGACTGGTCAAGTGTACAGAACTAAAAAAAACGACACGGCACATGTCCCCTTGCCCTCCGGGAGGGCCAGACCGCAGACACGGTAGGCCTCGAGCAGACTTTCCTCACGCGTACCCCTCTGTTCCCCGAGAGACTCACGCGGTGAGCATGCACGCCTGCACTCAGGAGAAAAAAACAGACTGGAGTAGAGGAAAAAATAAAACATTGAAAGACTGTCATTGTCATTCTCACCCATGCGCGGTATCGAACAAGAGCAAACCACTGCATTACTGTCGATGTTGCGATGATAAAATGATATTGATTACATCTTTATTATTGTTGTTATTTTTTATTATCATTATTATTCTCCTTATTATTATAATGTCACCACCACCACCTCCTCCACCGTTGTCCCTACCGACTACGCAATCCTCGGTTGCTATATGACCTGTCGTGATTACTCGGGAACATGTCACCTGATGTCTGTGTGATTATCAGTGTTGGCTTGTATTCAATTCATAATTTGTTCATATCACCTTGTTCATTTATATATATATATATATATATATATATATATATATTTATACCTTTATATATATAAAAAAATGTTACCACCACTACCATGACTGTTCCTTCCTATTTTCCACCTCCACCCTGTCTCTGTGGGTTCAAACAGTGTTGCTGTAAGCCTTGGGCCCTCATCACTCTGACTCCGGGACGTGGGGTGTAAGTCGGTCATTTTCACCTGCCCGTGCGTGCATTCGGGTGCATGTCTGTATGTACGTGTGTGTGCGCCTCTGACTCAAATGCTCCTTGTCCTTATCAACAGAACATTACTACTATTATTATTATTTTTATTATCATTATCATTATTTTTTACCTTAATATTGTTCGTTTACTTCTCGTGTTTTCACTCATTCCACAGGGACTTGATGGTCAACACATAATAACAACACGTGTGTATATTCTTGTATATGTACGTGTTTAATACAGTAGTGTTTGCGTCTTTTTTCCCCTCCTCTCCTCTTTCCTCTCTCCCCCCTCTGTGTGCCTCTATAGTCTCCCTGGACGCACCTGGCTTTGTTTACCTCGTGTGTAAAGGCTAGCTTTGCTCCCATTGGTCGAGCCATTCACTTCCTGACATACTAAGTAGCTTCGCCTCCATTGGCCGAGCCGAACGGGTGGTATCATCGCGAGATTCACCCTGTTCTGTCCTCCCTGAACGGCCATGTTGTGAGTTCCAGCTTGACTGGCTCACACGGGAGGACCGCGAGGGTTCCCCCTGGTGGCGGAGCTCGACGACCGCAGTTAGCTACAGCTCGCTCGGGAGACGGTCGCATAGCAGGTGACAAACCTTCCCATCACGTCTTCCATACAGTCCAGGTGAGTTGTGACAGACCCTCGACGGTCTGGCCTGTGAATCCGACGCGTTTGCAATTGTTTATATATTGTTCACACGATTCCCTGAACGTGTGTAAGCAGTTCATGTGTCCCTCGTCGGTTATGTGTCGGTGTTTACATGCGCGTCGCGGCTCGGACTGTATTCCAGGCTCTGTTCTGAACGACGGGCCACGTTCAGAACCACCTCACGCTTGCGTTCCACGGGCCTTATGTCCCCGCTCGCGGTGTTCATGCCGTCGTGGCTTGTCCGTGACGATGTCGTGGCTGAGGCCAATAGCACAACTTCAAAAATAACACCTTTTATCTCTGCTCGTCGCCGTCACCTGCATGGCGACGTGCAATGTGGCTCTGACGGACGCTATGTCTGTCTTCGCGCGTCCCTGTCACCCAGAAGGTTCGGACTGATGGACTAGTCCGATCATTCATGTCGGACATGTCTCGATACGGCCGTACAGGTTGCAATGCACGAGCAGGCCACTAGGGTCTGTTCGTTTCGCATCTTTTCGGGGTCACCGCCTGGGTCCTGCGCGACGAGCTTGACCTTGCGGTGTAGCCCCCGTCGCCCCGCTTGGCACCCGCTATACCGCGGGCGTGCCAGCGCCGGTACCGCGAGGCCACGGGGTTAGGGATGAAAAAGAACCTTAAAGATTTTTTTTTATTTTCAAAAGTGTAAAAAACGACTTTTTTAGGAAACTTCAGCCACCGCTAGTGGTCGAACCAAGAGGCCCTCAAGGACGCCGAAGTATGCTATGGATTCACAAGCCTTTGAACTATACTATAACATGCGTTTGGTTTCTGTGCGATGCTCCTACCCTGAGCTACACGCCGATGAAGGCGAAAATCGGGAAAATTGGGATTGTAAGATTTTCGAAATATTAGTATTTTTCGTGATTCAAACTGTCATTAAAGGCTCAAAAAAATCGCACATGGTTGTAATAAATACAAAAAAAATCAACATGAAAAGATCTTTAAAATGGTGCCATGCACTTTGAGAGATGATTCTTTTAGGCCAAAAACGCACAAGACAAATTCTAAAAGCCGAATTTGACATCTCCTCAGTCTAACAGCCATAGCTCCACAACCAAAGGTCGCACAGTAATGACACATATATGAGAGTAAACTAGACTTCCGTGGCTTTAAATTGGGACCACGTGTGGCCCGATTGGTGCTTCCTGGACAGAACGACACCCTATACAGTTTCAAAATGTCCCTTTTTTAAGGCCTATTTTGCACGTTTTGGACTTTAAAAGGCCATTTCACCCACTCCAGACCTGCACCAATCGACTCAGCGTCACCGAATTAGTTAAGGGGAAGGGTCACAAAAGGGTTGGGGTCAGAGTTAGGGATGAAAAAATATATTTTCAAAAGTGTAAAAAACGACTTTGTTATGAAATGTCACCCACCCCTAGTGGTCGAACCAAGAGGCCCTCAAGGACACCGAAGTATGCTATGGATTCACAAGCCTTTGAACTATACTCTAACATGCGTTTGGTTTCTGTGCAATGCTCCTACCCTGAGCTACAAGCCGATGAAGGCGAAAATCGGGAAAATCGGGATTTTCAAATTTTCGAAATATTAGTATTTTTCGTGATTCAAACTGTCATTAAAGGCTAAAAAAAAATCGCACATGGTTGTAATAAATACTAGTGCCATGCACTTTGAGATATGATTTTTTTAGGCCTTTACATGGCCAAAAACGCACAAGATAAATTATAAAAGCCGAATTTGACATCTCCTCAGTCTAACAGCCCAACCCAAGCCAAATTGCAATCTTCTGAAAGTTGATTGATGGGTTAAATTGACCCTCCTATCTCCATTACCTGCATCATCTCTGACATCTTCAAGAAAGCCACAAGTGCATCAGACAGCTTTGTGAGAGTAAATATTACAATGCAAACAGGGCTCGTTGGTCTAGGGGTATGATTCTCGCTTAGGGTGCGAGAGGTCCCGGGTTCAAATCCCGGACGAGCCCCTCCAGGTCACCGTCCTTCAAAGCGTTTCTGAACATTCAATGTTCTCAGCAGCTTGGTTCAAAGGTTGTTTCTTACATAGTTGGAAAATGCTGTGTTCACACATTCTTCAGTCTGGAACTAAATCTATTAAATATCTAAATGATCTCTATTACCTGCTGCATTGCTGACATCTCCAAGAAAGACACATGTGCATCAAACAGCTGTGTTACACGGAAGATGCCAATAAAAATCAAGGCTCGTTGGTCTAGGGGTATGATTCTCGCTTCGGGTGCGAGAGGTCCCGGGTTCAAATCCCGGATGAGCCCTTCCGGTTACTCTGTCCAATAAATATAATATGGGAATGTTATCAGAAAAAAACGGCAAATCTGGTGAATACATCCCCTGCCGAGAAATGTCTTCACTGATGCATTTGTAAAGTTGTCTAATAACACATTATAAAGGTTGAAAGTTGTGATACCACCTTTATACTGGCAACATTTTCAATTATGCTTTAAGTATCATGTTAGGGGTCAAACTAAGGGAATAGCTTTATACATTGTAATGTATTACATTTCACAGTTGTAAAGTCTCCTGAGAGACTAACAAAAATTGCCATGGCTGACTATATTTCAAGTCATCCTGGCGGGGTATTGGGTAACGTTTTCAACTAGCAATAATCACGTCTCAGTAGAACTTCATTGACTATGAAATTGCCGCTGCGCAAGAGTACTATTGAGAGGTCACATGATTCTATGACTCCTGAATGTGTAGTCTCTAACAGCGTGGTGCCCAGCTGATACTTCTCAGTAGGCCTATAGACCGATTCCGTAGCGGGTCTCATGGTCGCAGCCTACGTATTTCCTGTAGGCGGATCCGACATAGCTGCGGGGGAGACCAGCACGTCTTTCACTACAGTGAATGTAAAGTGTCTTGTTTTCATTGGCTCACGTTACGCTAATTGATAACTCTACAACGTTACAAAGATGCCCAAAAGATTGGGACGACTGTGTGCAGTTCATGGCTGCTCCAACAGTAGTGGCAAAATCCAACTCTGGAAAGAAACTGAATGTCAAAAACACAAACCTATACATCATGAAGATTGTCCATGCCAAAAGCCATACGGTTTGCACAGATTCCCTGGGCGTGCAGAGGACAATGACGTGCGCCAGATATCAACATAAAGGACTTTGTTCCCACAAAGAACAGCACGGTAACTTTTGGATACTTTTTGTTAGTTATACCATTAATGCTAGCATGCAGCCCCCATTGAGGAGTGAAATGTTATCTCAACTAGTTCATCATTGTTAGTAAATAAGTCACCTGCGTGACATTATTGTGATTAAATACTAGGCTATTTGGACAAACTATGACAGTCTAATGAACACAAATACTGCAGGACACAGTTGTATGGTAGGGTTCTACACATAAACAAACTTCATGGAAAGTTGGAAACATCTGGGTCTAAATTAGACCCAAGTAGTGAGTCACAACAGTGGCTGAATGTTGACAATCTAGTCTACCCCCTATGAAATGGTGCAAAGCAATGTCCACTCTATGAAATGGCTATGCCACCATTTAGTGGACAGTATTTTCTGAATCAGAATAAATCTTTATCACATCACAAGGTGGGTAAAATTATTAGTTGAGAAGGCGTTTTTGCAGTCAAGATAGAGAGGCATAAAGTGCATAATATAACTAATTGCATAACATGATACATGAAACCATTTAGTGGACAGTATTTTCTAAATCAGAATAAATCTTTATCACATCACAAGGTGGGTAAAATTATTAGTTGAGAAGGCGTTTTTGCAGTCAAGATAGAGAGGCATAAAGTGCATAATATAACTAATTGCATAACATGAAACCATTTAGTGGACAGTATTTTAATGCATTATGAGTTATATCTGGTAGCCTACCAGTATTTACTATTCATCCTAATTATTCTATCTTTAGGTGTGTGGAGGGTGGCGTGTCATTAGTCAGAAGGTTCATTGTTCCGAAATTACTATCCCTATCTCTAACCCTAACCTAAACCTAACCGCAAGCACGGGAGCAAACCTAAACCTAACCGCAAGCACGGGAGCAGTGCATGTTCGGACTAACGGGACTTCGGATCTATGGGCAGTTTCCGTGTGGAGTACACTTCCCAGATGGGAGGCCAACAAAAGAACACCCGTATCCAGTTCTAGGATATAAACATGTACGTTTGATTCTCCCCTTCAAATTGACAGTTTGATGTGATTGTTTTTGGTTCAACAGATTAGGTTTATTTTGAATAAAACAATAACTTGTAGTGCATCGTTTCTTTTCCTTTCACAGGGGAGAATGACATCTGGTAGAGCCCCCCCTAAGAGAAGAGGCCTTCGGTCATCAAGCAGCAGCAGCACACAAAACGCAACAACATCAACAACAACAGAATTAAGAGCAGGACCTGAAGACACCAGTGATATCGAAATGGAACATATTGCAGACCACAATTACTTCTGTATCAACTCAAGGGCAAACAGTGCAACACAAACTGATGTCATGCCTCTGAAGCGTGATATTGGAATCCAGTGTCCAGAACTTATTACAGACCACAGCTACTCTACCATAAAGTTAACAAACAGTGCAACACAAACTGATCCTACACCATCATTGTCAGCCTATGACCTAGATGACAAAGATGCAAGGTTTCACACGGGCATAGGTATTGCAAGTTTTTGGCAGCTTTTACATTCCCTCATAGCTTTTCACCCACCTCCAAAGATGACCATATTAGCAGTCCATGACCAGCTGTTACTCGTTTTAACTAGGCTACGTCTTTGTTTGATGTTCACAGACTTGGCTAAAAGATTTGGAATAAGCAAGACCTCAGCATGTGTGATCTTTTCACTTTGGAGACCAATACTTGCTAGGTTTATGAGGGAAAATGTGATTGCGTGGTTGCCTAGGGATACTCTCAGAAGAATAATGCCATCATGTTTCAGTAAAAATTATCCCAAAGCAACATGCATAATAGACTGTACAGAAATATTTGTCCAAAGGCCAAAACACTTAAGAAAGCGATCCCAAACATTCAGCAACTACAAACATCATAACACTTACAAATTATTATATTGTATTGCCCCCAATGGTTATGTGATGTTCACATCAAAACTATTTGGTGGACGGGCCAGTGACACTTTCATCACAAAGAACAGTGGTGTTCTGGAACTTCTGATTCCTGGTGATCAAATCCTAGCAGACCGTGGGTTCACCATCACAGATGTGTTGCCTCCAGGGGTGACTCTGGCTCTCCCAGCTTTTACTCGCGGCCTCAAATAACTTTCTGGGCATGATGTTGTGGCAACACGGCGCCTAGCAAATGTCAGAATCCATGTAGAGCGTGCAATTAGAAGGTTCAAAGGTTTTAAAATGGTCAGTTATGTCATTCAAGGTAGTCTAAAACATGTTGATGACATTGTTAGTATTTGTGCTGGGCTATGTAATTTGCAACCCAAGTTAATTCAGACTGAAACTGAGCAACAAGAAACATCTGATATTGAGGAAGAAGAGGAATGTGATGTGCATGAGGATGTAAGCCTAGATGAGCATGACATGACTTGATCCTCTTTACCCCATCGAGGGGCATAGGGCGTCCACCAGAGCTCTCCATCTCACTCTCCAGGGCCTGGGCTTTTGCTTCCTGCCAGCTCATTCCAATGTTCTTTAGGTCTTGGAGAGTCTCCACTCTCCAGGTGTTTCTCAGCCTACCCAGATTCCTATTCCCCTGTGGATTGTAATCCAGGGCCTGTCTTGTGGTGTTATCTAAGGCCTAGATGAGAAAGATGGAAAAAAATATAAACAATTATTATTAATTCTCAGTTTCCCTCCTCATGCACAATAAGTAAAATGTTTATTAGAATACCTGTGTCCCTGTTCAAACCACTTTGTTGTCAAAGGCTCCGATGTTTGGTCATGCCTAGTGGCTACCAGCAAAGGTGCCATTACATTTTCGTTCCACCCAGTTTTGTGAATTTTCTTTTTTGGGCACTTCAGAGGCTACTGATGATTCAGATTTCCTTTAATTTACTCCAAACTAGAAACAAAATTTCAAGAAATTTTACTGGGTGCCTGAAGCTCGCCAAGTCTGTGCAGCATTTGAGCCACGGACCACCATTTGATGACATTTAGCCTCTCAGAAGGGTCCATTTGGTTACATGTGAGCCAGGAGGTCTCCCCATTGACTTCCAATGGGGTATTTTGTCTTAGTTTATTGCGCATTACGTTGCCACCAACATTCTAATGCTAACATGCTAACATGCTAATACTAACATGCTAACATTTTAATGCTAACATGCTAATGCTAACATGTTGATGCTAACATGATATCAAGCTAAAATGCTAACATGCTGCTAACATGATAACATGCTAACATGCTAATGCTATCATGCTAACATGCTAATGTTATAATGCTAGCATGCTAATGCTAACATGCTAATGCTATCATGCTAATGCTATCATGCTAATGCTATCATGCTAATGCTAACATGCTAATGCTAACATGCTAATGCTAACATGCTAATGCTAACATGCTGATGCTAACATGCTAATACTAACATACTAGCATGCTAACATTTTAATGCTAACATGCTAATGCTAACATGATATCATGCTAAAATGCTAACATGCTGCTAACATGCTCACATGCTAATGCTAACATGCTAACATGCTAATGCTATCATGCTAGCATGCTAATGCTAACATGCTAACATGCTAGCATGCTTACATTTTAATGTTAACATGCTAATGCTCACATGATATCATGCTAAAATGCTAACATGCTGCTGACATGCTAACGCTAACATGCTAATGCTAACATGCTAATGCTATCATGCAAACATGCTAACATGCTAACATGCTAATGCTATCATGCTAACATGCTAATACTATCATGCAAACATGCTAATGCTAACATGCTAATGCTATCATGCTAACATGCTAATGCTATCATGCTAACATTCTAATGCTATCATGCTAATGATATCATGCTAACATGCTAATGTTAACATGCTAATGCTATCATGCTAACATGCTAATGCTAACATGCTAACATGCTAATGCTAACATGCTAGCATGGTAACATGCTAATGCTCGCATGCTAACAAGCTAATGCTAACATGCTAATGATAACATGCTAATGCTCGCATGCTAACATGCTAATGCTAAACTGCTAATGCTAACATGTTAATGCTAACATGCTGATGCTAACATGCTAATACTAACATGCTAGCATGCTAACATTTTAAAGCTAACATGCTAATGCTAACATATCATGCTAAAATGCTAACATGCTGTTAACATGCTCACATGCTAATGCTAACATGCTAATGTTATCATGCTAGCATGCTAATGCTAACATGCTAGCATGCTTACATTTTAATGCTAACATGTTAATGCTAACATTTTAAAGCTAACATGCTAATGCTAACATATCATGCTAAAATGCTAACATGCTGCTAACATGCTCACATGCTAATGCTAACATGCTAATGCTAACATGCTAATGCTATCATGCTAGCATGCTAATGCTAACATGCTAGCATGCTTACATTTTAATGCTAACATGTTAATGCTAACATTATATCATGCTAAAATGCTAACATGCTGCTAACATGCTAACGCTAACATGCTAATATTAACATGCTAATGCTAACATGCTAACATGCTAATGCTATCATGCTAGCATGCTAATGCTAACATGCTAGCATGCTTACATTTTAATGCTAACATGCTAATGCTAACATGATATCATGCTAAAATGCTAACATGCTGCTAACATGCTAATGCTAACATGCTAATGCTAACATGCTAACATGTTAATGCTAACATGCTAATGCTAACATGCAAACACGCTAATGGTAACATGATAATGCTATCATGCTAACATGCTAATGCTATCATGCTAACATTATAATGCTATCATGCTAACATGCTAATGCTAACATGCTAATGCTAACATGCTAACATGCTAACATGCTAATGCTATCATGCTAACATGCTAACATGCTAATGCTAACATGCTAATGCTAACATGCTAATGCTAACATGCTAATGCTAACATGCTAATGCTAAGTAATGCTAACATGCTAATGCTAAGATGTCTGAGCTGTAAGGGTCCATTTGGTTTCGTTCAGGGGGGCGGCCCGGTTCCGGCGAGCCGCCCTGCTTCTGAAACGGTCGAGAAATGACAGTTACGTGTTTCCCCGATTTTCTCCATTGACTTTCAATGTGTGTGTGTGCGTGCACATGTGTGCATGTGCGTGCATGTGCGTTCGTGTGTGCGCGTGTTTGAGAGGTGGTCAACTTGACCTTGAATCATTAACATAAGGTGAATCCCAATTGGGAGTGTCCACCCTACAAGGTGCGGTACTAGGTAGGATAGGGTAGGGCACTGCACTGGCACTACCCTGTGGAGGTGGCATAGTGCACACGCAGAGGGCATGTCTGTGGATTGGGACAGCGTTCACTGGGCTGAGCTGGGCGGAGCCGAGTGGAGCTGGGCGGAGCCAAGCCGTGCCCAGCGTTCTCGACTGGCGGCCATTGCTGTTTACACGGACTGACTGCAGCGTCGTTAAAAGTAGTTAAAACTACCTTTTTAGCCCACGGAATTTACTTTCAAGTAATTTTTGGGGAGTATTTAGTTGTTTAAACTTCATGTATGTGGTCAATTAATCATAAAAGGGCCTATTTAAAAATATCCCACAACGGCGTCGGAGAATTCAGAGAACCGTAGGTCTCGCTTTGGGGGCTGTCAGCAGGGAGCTGAACCCGTTTTTACCTCTCCTTTGTCGGCGTGGGCCGGGGCGATTCCCCCCGTTTATCTTGCAGGGCGACGTGGTGCCCATGTGTGATGTGTGTCTGTTGTGGATGTTTGCAGCCTGCATGCGTTTCGTTTCCAGTTGTTTTGTTTCCCCGGGTGTCGGGTGCAGTGTAAATAAAAGCTATTCTATAAAATGTCTATTTTTTGTTATTGTTATTATTATTGTTATTATTACTATGTCGAATCTGATTTGGCTTGAGTCCTGACTCGTTGCAAAGAGTTGCTGAAAGGAAGGACATACCAAACTGCATATAGCCTGCTATACATAATACACTTCATAATGATAAATGTTTTTACATTTGGACAGAATACAGACCATCGTCGCATCTGTTTGATTTGTATTTAAACTGATTTTGCTGCTCATAAAGAATATAGCATGGATTATGTTGTGTAAGCCTTAGGCTAATATAGTTCACATATAATAAGAGACGGAGAGAGCTGTTGTAGTTCACTGTTTACTTCAGGTTGGGCGGAAGCAGAGTAAGGTGTTACATACATTCCGGTCCGTCTAGCAACACTAACCATGTCACTCAATCCCTTACAGGACACCTTCCCCTTTTAGTAAGAAATATAACAAACCAGTATTAAACCAAATAGCAAACAATTGCAGTTCCCAACAAACACATACAATTCACATCACTCTTTTCCCCTTCCCTCTGTAATTCTCTTTTCTCTTCTTTCAGAAAAAACAAATTCACATTCTCAAAACACATAATCAAACCAACACAATCTTTTTCCTTTTTTTTTTTTTTCTTCCCCCCCAGTCTCTCACATGTCCAGTCTAACCGGAGGGCGTGACACCCTACCAGAGGAGGTCACATAGGGTGCGTTGGTGTTATCAGAATGTCTGTCATCCCTAGTATCTCTGTCACTCTGAGCTGGTTGGCATGCGTGTGTCTCTGTGTTACCATGTTCCACGGTTGTCCCAGGTACCACAGGTGTCGTCGTCTGTGGAGTAGGTTGCTGAAGAGTGCGCAGATGGACGCGGTTTCTCCTCAACTGTCCGTCGTCCGTCTCCACGATGTATGACCTGGGCGTTGTCGCCTGCTGTATGACAGTTCCTCCTCTCTTCTCCTTGGGGAGCCACACCTTTTGGCCACACTGCAGCATAGATAAGGGACGGGCTCTGTGATGCAGGTTGTAGCGACGACGTTGATCCTCCTTTGCCTGCATCTCTGACTTTCTGAACTCTCTGATGTTTGGCCAGCGAGGAAGCAGGGTCTTTGGGTGCTGTGGTATGTTGGAGCGAATCTGTCTCCCCATGAGGAGTTGTGCAGGGGAATAACCACTCTCCAGGGGTGTTGCACGGTACGCCATCAGCGCCTTTGCCTTGTTGCCCCCACCTTTCCACAGCCCCTTCACTGTAGCCACGGCCCGCTCAGCCTCACCGTTAGCCTGCGGATACCGTGGACTGCTGGTCACATGGGTGAACCCATACTCGCGAGCAAAGTTCTGGAAGGACGACCCACTGTATTGGACGCCGTTATCCGAGACCACGGTCTGAGGGGCCCCGTGACGACTGAATACGTCCACCAGTGCCGCCACAACAGTCTCCGCTGTAGCCACTTTGAGGTGTGCAACCTCTATGTAGCGCGAGAAAAAATCCACTATCACAATATAAATCTGTTTCTCCCAGAAAAACAAGTCTGTAGCCACCCGCTGCCAGGGCCGTTCTTGCACTGGTGTAGGGACCAAGGGCTCTCTGTGGTCTGCCCTGTGTTGTGAACATGTGTCACACTTGTCCACTAGCTGATTGATATGAACTGACAGTCCGGGCCACCAGACTGACTGGCGTGCTCTTGCTCTGCACTTGACGATTCCTTGATGTCCAGTGTGTAGATCCTTCAGCACTTCCTGTCTTTCACCTTGGGGAATCACAATCCTCTGACCACGCAGCAGTAGCTCACCCGCCAGGGTGAGGTTCTCCCTTTCAGGCCAGTATGCTCCCAACTCTGGTGGGAGGTCACGCTTCTCCGGCCAACGTGTCTGACAGTACCTGATGAGCTTTGCACAGACAGGGTCAACCAGTGTTGTTTTCGTCAGGACTGACGATAACGTAAATGACGACGTCAACGCCCCTTTTTCCAGGACTAAGACGGACTAAAACGAACGACACTAAAATAATTCGGGACAAGACTGACGCTGACGAGCTAAATACCGTAGCTCTGTTTGATGACGATGACGAGACGTGTGTGTGTTATTGTTGACAAGACGAGGCTAGACGAAAATGTTAGTGGATTGACGCACAAAGTTTGTAGGGGTCCTAAAGTTGTGAATCGATATAATTCAACTAAACTGCGGGAAAATCACAGATGTACAAGCCCAAAGCGCTGTGCATTGCGACGGGTAGATAACTTGTAGATCTGCTACTTCCAGCGCAGGAAGGGCGCATGCTTATGACGCTCTCTAACTTGTTGCATTCAGCAGACACTGGCAGCGAGTCCAGCGAGACAGACTCACAACACACGAGCAGCAGACGGGATGCACAGGGATGACAAAACTTTATTGCACACATCTGTGCTTTCATCCAAGCTTCCATAGCCTTTTAAATCTTATTTCCCATCCACGGGCACAAGCAGTGATATCAGGCAGCAACTTCCACCCGATCTGTGGTGGTGTTGTTGTCTGACGAGGGAAGCTACTGCTAGCATGGGAGCTAACGTTAGTTTCTTCCATAATTATAGTTAGAAGGAGTCCGCCTTAATAACACTATGTACTTTCCATCCGTTCCCCAACCCCTCACACTGCTGCGTTTATACGGGCAGACACAGACGAATGGGAATATCATTTGGAACTTTAACAATGAATGATAGACTATCGTTGCGTCTGCCTGTGTAATGCTCAGGGTTTCACTGTCCAAAGCAGGCAGACCTGTCAAAATGCACTTCCACACCTCTGGAATATTGCTATCTCATTCCACTTTAATTTATTTTATTCCATAGTCTTAGTTTTTCTCTAATAAAGTAGTTTTTATTTGTTTTCTCATGTTCTCCTTGAAAAGTGTTTTTAAGTACTCAGAGAAGCATTATATAAATAACATTATTATCACTATTATTATTACTACTTGTTTTATTGCCTATGCTTAGGCTATGTAGAAAAAAAGCTCACTGTTCAGGTCAAATAGGCCTATGCGATTAAAATGTGATTAATTGAGATTAATTAATCGCAAAGCCTCCAATTAATTAGATGTTTTTTAATGGACGCATAAGTGTTTATTATTTAAGTTGGGTTTTGCCATAATCATGTCTTTTGCCATAATCAGGTAGCTTACAACAAAGATGTATTCGGTATACGGCCAACTGTTTCCTATATTCGGTATTCGGTTTCGGCCAAGAATTTCCCTTTCGGTGCATACAATTTACAATTTAGGCATTTAGCAGACGCTCTTAATCCAGAGCGACTTACATTTAGGCAAGAACAAAAGCATGGGAATACATCACATAAAAGCATTTATCATGAAACATGCGTAAGCTAAGAAGGTAACAGTGGAATATCTATATGATGAAACTATACATACACTATACATAATAAACTATACATATTCACTACTATGCTATACATATGTACTATGGCGTGCTATGACTATATACAATACAATTATAGTGCTGTCTACATAACATGCTATAAGTCTAAGTCAAATGCTATCTAAGCCAACAGAAATGCTATCTAAGGGGTTAGGGTAAGTGCTATGGGCCATGATGGAGTCTGAAAAGGTGGGTTTTCAGGCTACGGCGGAAGATTGGGAGTGATGCTGCAGTTCTGACTGCAATGGGAAGTGCATTCCACAGTTTTGGAGCCAGAAGGGAGAAGAGTTTGGGACGTGTGGAGCGTTGTCCCGGCGTTTTTAGTGAGGGTACTTCCAGTTTCCCTGCGTTGGCTGATCTGAGTGCGCGGGAGGGTTTGTAGGGTTCATCCTAGATATTACCGGTATATGAAATAGCCTATCATACATTTTATTTTTATGTTATTATTTGCATCTGAACTCTCAGTTGAAGTTATATACCGGTATATTTGTGACCATTTGACTGAGGGACTGCTATTGTATTTTTATTTTTTTCATGTCATATGAAAGCAGGGAATCATATAGCTTCATATGACAATGACAACCTGTCAACCTTGATTCCAATGCCAATGTATTAATACCTGTACGCTATAGACATTTTATTTTAAGACATTTTTAAATTTTTGACAAAAAATGGACTAAAACCTTTTACTAAAATGACTAAAACTGACTAAAACCCTTAGGAGTTTCCGTCGACTAAAACTATCAAGGATAGAAATGACTAAGACTGACTAAGACTAATTAAGCATTTTTCCAAATGACTAAGACTGACTAAGACTAATTAAGCATTTTTCCAAAAGACTAAGACTGACTAAATCTTAAAAATGCCTGCCAAAAACAACACTGGGGTCAACACTCTGCTTTTCCTGAATGCTCCTCAGCCTGGCTTCCGTGGCTGGGAGGCTTTGTACAACTGCATCCACGAACACTTTAACTTCTGTCTCTCTGTCCAACTCCTCTTGTGTGAAAGTGTGTTCGACAGGAGCTCTTGACAATGTGTCTGCCGTTATCAGACGCTTACCGGGCACATGCACAACCTCGTATGTGAATCTCATCAGTCTCAGCCGAAACCTCAGGACTCTGGGTGGGAGCTCATCCAGCGCTTTGAAACTCAGCAACGGCACCAGCGGCTTATGATCAGTCTCTAGTCTGAACTTGAGTCCCAGAAGATAGGATGACAACCGCTCACATGTCCATGTGGCTGCTAACGCCTCCTTCTCTATTTGTGCGTAATTCTTCTCCGCGCTCGACAGGCTTCTGGAAATGAACATGACCGGCTTCCATGCTCCATCCTCCTGCTGCTGTGTCAGAACGCCTCCGATACCGTAGGACGAGGCATCAGCAGATACGCAGGTCTCAGCTGTAGGTGAGTACGGGGCTAACACCCGCGGAGAAATCAGCTCTGCCTTCAGTCTATGAAAAGCCTCCTTCTGTGGAGCTTCCCAGACCCATTCATTATTTCCGCACAGCAGGTCTTTGATCGGACGAGTGTACGTGGCCAGATGCGGTAAGAACTTCCCTATATATTGGGCCATCCCCATAAGTCTCTTCACTCCCTCGACGTCGGTAGGCTCAGGCATCTCCAAGATTGCTCTGACCTTAGCTGGATCCGGGGCCACTCCGTCTGCTGTTATGCGGTGCCCTAAGAACATGATGCTGTTTTTTGCAAACTCACATTTTTCCTTGTTCAGTGTCAGGCCTTCTGCTTGCAGTGTCTTTAGGACCTTGTGCAGCCTCTCATTATGCTCCTGTATGTCCTTTCCATACACCAGTATGTCATCAGCATGACACTGGACACCTGTACAGCCTTCCAACATCTGTGACATACGGCGTTGAAAATGCTCTGGTGCCGATGAAATCCCGAACGGGAGGCGGTTGAATGCATACCGCCCGAACGGGGTGATGAAGGTTGTGAGTAGTCTGCTTTCTTCCGACAGTGGGATTTGCCAGAAGCCAGCAGTAGCATCCAACTTTGTGAATATCTTCGCCCCTTCAAGCATAGCAAGTGTCTCATCTACCGCGGGAAGAATGTGTCTCTCACGTCTGACATACTTGTTCAACGGTGTCATGTCCACGCACAGCCGTATTTTCCCTTTTGGCTTGGGAACCACGACTATGCCTGCACACCATGGTGTGGGGCGTGTCACTTTAGTAACCACCCCCATCTTCTCCATCCGTTCTAGTTCTGCTCTCACTGTTTCTCGTAAGGGCAAGAGTCGACAGGGCGTATGGGACAGCATCGGGCTCCAACTCAATCTTGTAGGGCTCCTTTAACTTCCCTAAGCCCGAGAACACTGTGGGGTATTGAACTCTGACATCCTCTTGCTGGACTGCAACCGTGTGCAGCCGTTTAATGAGTCCAAGCGCCTCTATTGCAGGAAGGCCTAGGAGGGGCCTGGTCAGCTCTTCAACAACATAAATTAATTGTTCTGTTGTTTTCTTTCTAATGGTCAGCTCACCCCCGAAGCAGCCTATTGTATTCAACTTGTATTTTCCAGGTCCATACAGTACTTTGCGTGGTGGCTGTAGATTTCCATGTTTCTCAACCGAGTGCATGCTGCTCGGTACAGCTGTGACTTGGGCACCTGTATCCAGTTTGAATATAGCCTCCTGTCCATTCAGCTCCAGCAGTTCCAGCCATTCATCTTCTGGTTCCTCTAGGTTCACTACATTCAGGAATGCAAATGCCTCCTCCTCTTCGTCATAAGAAGACTCTGTGTGTGCCAGTGTGATATCATGGACTCCTTTTCCTGATCTGCATGACTTTGCGAAATGTCCTTTTTTATGACACACTCTACACTCAGCATCACGAGCAGGGCATTCCTTCCACGTATGTTTTCTCATATTTCCACATCTGCCACATCCTGAAGACTGTGTGTCAGACTTGTATGGTGCTTTCTGCCACTTGTTTTTTTGTATAGCCTCTACCTGTGCTGCTGCCTGCTGCTCAGTGCCTCTTAAGGTGGGCTGTTGTTTCTTTATTGCTGCACTCTGCCTCACTCTGGTCATTGCCTTTTCCAGAGTTAAATCTGCATCCATTTGCAGGCTTTCTGATAGCTTGGCATCTCTTATGCCTACTACAATTCTGTCCCTAATCAATTCTTCTCTTAAGGCTCCAAACTGACAATGTTCAGCGAATGTGTGTGCAGCAGTGAGAAAGGACTCAACACTCTCACCAGGTTCTTGGTCCCGTCTGTTGAAACGTGCCCTCTCATATATGACGTTCCTCTTGCCGACACAATGTGCAGTGAAAGCGTCCGTGACGTCCTTGTATTGTTGTTTCTGTGCGTCCGTGAGCGGCAACACATTTAATATGTCTTCGGCGTCGTCCCCCGCTGCATACATGAAGGCATTTACTTGGAATTCATCCGATTGTCTATCCAATCCCGATGCTATTCTATAGCGGTCAAATCGCTTCATCCATCTCGGCCAGTCATTAATGTTGCTGAAATCAAACTTGCCTAGCGGGGCTACCTGTGGTAGCGAGGGCAACGGTGCTGCGTCTGCCATCCTGTCGTCTTTTTATTTTATTTTTTTCTTTCCGTGCGTTCTTCTTAATTCACTCCGAGCTTCTGACACCATGTTGTGTAAGCCTTAGGCTAATATAGTTCACATATAATAAGAGACGGAGAGAGCTGTTGTTGTTCACTGTTTACTTCAGGTTGGGCGGAAGCAGAGTAAGGTGTTACATACATTCCGGTCCGTCTAGCAACACTAACCATGTCACTCAATCCCTTACAGGACAGATTATTAGCTAGTATATATATATAAACGGGTGCTTTGGGAGTTTTTATAAAACCAGATCCATACAACACATACAACGCTGGGAAAAAAAAAAACTCACGCCTGTTTTTGACAGCGAGAGATCAATATGAAAACTAGATCATAGTTGCTCAATTTGCGTTTCATTTGTGGTGTTATTTTTATTTTCTCATAATGTTGGTGTGAATATATATACATGTCGTTTATGGCGGGGGGGGGGGGGGGGTGTCATATATTTTCCTGTAGTCCCTTGGGGGAGATCACAAAAAGATATTTGGAGGCCGGGGAGAAATAAAAAAATGAAATCACATCTGCACCACCCCCCCCTGGTGGATAAATAACGATCAGTCTCTTAGATAGCACAGCAGGCACCAACAATAACTGATCTACAAGCTCATAGCGCGGCGGCACTATGAGCTTGTAGATCTTCTGTATATTATATATATACTGGCATAAATTCCCGCTTCTATATTCCCGCGTCAGTGACGTCAGTCTCCTATAGACCCAGTTTGTCGTTTTTGCTCTTTCTTGCTCATTTTCTTTCTTGCCAAGATGGATTTAGATATAGTTATATTATATTTTTTACTTTATTTTATGTTGGAAGAGTTGGAGATGCAACAGCGCCCTCGTCGGCGCTTGTTTTATCTCAGGCTGGGAAGGACAAATGATGAACAAGTAAGTTCATGGTTAATGTGTGTATGCCTATACCTTTACAGCCAGCTAACAGCTAGTTCGTTTTCATATAGGCTAAGTTTATTGCTATAATGTCATTTTACTTTGACAATATAGGTCTACTTTTACATTTAAAACACATAGGCCTATATAGCCTATTGTAAAGTGGGTATAAACTGTTAATTCAACTGAGAGAAATGAATTCATCAGAATGCTACTCTTAGTTAATCACATTTACATACATGAATGAAAAGGTTAAACCAGGCCAACTCTCAGCTCCAAATGGATAGCCTACATTTATCACAATATTATTTTACTGTGTAATCTAACACAAATCTTACAAATGTTGTCACTCAGTTATTTAAAACTGGTTTAGTATAACTGCTTTCAAAATACTACAGCTGTTTTATGGTAGAGCCAAAATACTGCTATCCTAGTATGCCATCCACACCTGCTGTATCAACTTTTTATGCACCACATTTGGAAAGACTGGAATAGATTCACAAAGATCTGCAGGTCTTTTAAATCAAAGCTGAAGAGTACCATTCTGCTTGTCCCTGCATTTTATTGTCGAGGCTTATTTTTTTAATTTTCAAATATTTGAGTATAGTTCAATTTGAATGTATTTTGTTGGGACTTACTGTAATAAGACTTAGTATAAGACCGACCAACCTAATTCTTCTCATTCTTTCCCTAACTCAGCCAAGAGGCCCGAGAGGCCCATACTGCAGGGTCAACCTGCATGTGCCTGTCCTGGTCAGGTTCTTCGATGGTGTGGACACACGGCCTGATTTTCGCCTGATCAGAGAGTCTCTGGCAGTCTTGTTGGACCTCCTTGCACTAGACCGACGCCATGGATGGGGTGCCACGTTTGAGACCCTGGTGTTTCTCTACTGGCTGGCAAGTGGAGCATCATACAGGGTTGTATCAGATGCCTTTGACATTCCTCGTTCCACTGTCCACCGCATTGTTCACAGGGTCACAAGGGAGGTGGTGGCCAACCGCCACAGGGTCATCTACTTCCCCAGTACCCCTGAAGCCCTGGAGGAAGTGACCCGTGGGTTTGCAAGGCTGGCTAGACACGCTGCTTTCAGCAGAGCAGCTGGAGCGATCGACGGCTGCCATGTCCAAATCACTGCACCAAACGGCCCCGATCACCAGTGCTACCAGAATAGGAAGCTTTTTGCTTCCATTATTCTGCAGGCAGTCTGTGACCATCGGGGCCGTTTCCTGGACACGTACGTGGGCTGGCCTGGGTCGGTGCACGACGCCAGAGTGCTGCGCTACAGCCCACTGTACAGTTCAGGTATATAGTTTCATCATATAGATATTCCACTGTTACCTTTCATGATAAATGCTTTTATGTGATGTATTCCCATGCTTTTGTTCTTGCTTAAATGTAAGTCACTCTGGATTAAGGGCGTCTGCTAAATGCCTAAATTGTAATTCTACAGGTACCTACCCTCCTCCAAACCACTTCATCCTCGCAGATGGAGGTTACCCGTGCCTCCAACTCCCTCTCCCTCTCATCACTCCGTACAGACGGCCAGTACCTGGCGATGCCGCACAGCGGTTCAACCACCACCATACCAGGGCACGCGGCATTATTGAGCGTGCCTTTGGTATGATGAAGACCAGGTGGCGGTCCATATTCCTCCATGCACAGGAGGTGCACCACACCTTTGTACCCTATGTAAGTAATCATTGAACAGCCTATAGAGTTCCTACACCAGTCAACTAAATATAGGCTTAATGTGGTTAAGAAGACTTTTTCAGTAAGTGTAATTGATGATTTCAGGTCATAACAGCATGCTGCGTCCTGCACAACATCTGCCTGGACGCAGGGGATGTTGTGGCACCAGAGGACGAGCAGGTGGACGATGAGGAACAGGATGAGGGGGAGAGAGAGTTGGAGGCAGTCAGCGGGGATCTGTGGCGCGCCCAGCTGACTGCGGAGGTGAATGGTTTGGAGGAGGAGGTGGTGCAAAATGTTGACCACGACTATTAACAGGCAAGTCGAACAGATGTACCGTATATCTACTGATTCCCATTGACTTAGAAAGGTTTTGAATATTTACCGTAGGAAATATTTGTAATGTTTTCTATTCTTGCCTCTTTCTAAAAACAATGTTCCAGTGACATGGCAGCCGTCGATTCAGCCGGCCTTGCAAACCCACCTGAACATTGCAGTGGACAGTGGAACACACCCCAGATGCCCCACTTGCTAGCCAGAGGACACCAGGGTCTCAATTGTGGCATCCCATCCATGAAGGCGGTCTAGTTCAAGGAGGGCCAACAAGACTGCCAGAGACTCTCTGCTCAGGCGAAAATCAGGCCGTGTGTCCACACCATCGAAGAACATGTTTTACTAACTTTTTTTTCCCTCTATGCATCAGAATCAACATCATTCATTTTGGTTTCCTACCTTTTTGTTTTTGTTTTTAATTATTATTATTTCAAATACATTTTCCAAAAACATTCCCCCCAAAAGCTTGTAAATCTGCTATTTTCACTAGTTTGGGTCCTGGGCAAACATCTAATTTCTCTTTTCGGTCACGGGCAAAAATGTTTGGGAACCACTGGTCTACCAGCTACACTCTTGACTGGTGTGAGACAACTCTGAGAAAAAGTCCATCTGACTTTGTTGAGGCATTTGCAAACTCTGAGGAATCTCTTGAGGTATTTCACATCTCCTTTATTTACTTGACTCTTTTTACATGATCTATGCAAGCAATGTTGTGAAATGTATACATACAGCCTATATAGTGTTGCCAGTGGTGGAAAGAATACTCACATTAGTACTTCAATATGGAAACAAGTAAAAGTTCTTTACCTTTGTACTTAGTAAAATTACAAAAGTATTGGGATCACAAGTAAACTCATTATGCAGAATATGCAATTTCCAATTCTCAAGTGTATAAAAATCTTTTGAAAATAGTGTGTGAGCGGCATATTGTGAGCTTATACATCGTCTATATATACTTTAGGCTATTTTAAAAAGGCCAAAATAAATATGCCTATTGTGTTGAACTGCTGTATATGTTTTGTAAAAAATAATCTATCTACAGAGTAACTAGTAACTTAAGTCTTGCATCTCGATGTAGACTCAGAGTAGAGGTAAAAGTATTGGAAATTGGAACTACTCAAGTAGAGTACAAATATCTCAAAATTGCACTTAACTGCAGTACTTGAGTAAATACGTTATATACTCTAGTCTAGCAGTGAGTGTTGCTAGAGTATTTGTATGAATGTTTTTTCTGTCCTTTGCAGTATTGATTGTATTGATGATACTCTGATCTTGCTGCTAAATCTGTTACATTTTTAATTTGTACATTGAAAGATGGCAGACGGGATACATTTACCCATTCTGGTTTTTATTGCTGATTGTGCATGCAGATTTGTAATTGACTTTCCATGGAATATAGCTCTACAAAACATTTACAATTGTATATCAGAGTTGCATAACTCCCTTCCATCCAGAAACACTTGCATATTGATTTGTTGTGTCGTGTCAATATACTTTTATATCAATCCGTTTACTTTGGTTGACCAGATCTTCTTTTATGGCTCGCTGCTTCATTTATGTTATGTGCATTGCCTTATAGTAGCCTATAGTAATATGCCTCAGTTAATGATGATTGCAGGCAGGTTAGGTATTGTTGACAACTTGACACCCATCCCAACCTTGTGATGCAGGTTTCAGATTGCACGTACTGTGCAATTTGTGAAAGCTCACCTGGGTGTTAATTTTTGCTATAGAGAAAGGCTCTATAGCAATGGCTTTTGTTTCATGGTTCAGCTTTTTCTGTCTGCATGGCAGATGGATGTGTAGATTTGAAAATATAATTATAAATATGTCCTTGTTGGTTGTCTCAGTACAGTAAACTTTAATCCACTTTTCTGGTTTGTATATCACCAACCATTTAAAAAAGATCGATAAAATCTTGTTCCTGTGTGTTGCTGCCGAAATCTTGAAGAGGAAACTTATTTTTTGAGGGCCTCCTATGCACAGCTTTGTGTACTGTGTATATATGGTGTGTTTGAGCACGTGCTTGTAGCACGTGTTTGTGTTTGTAGCACGGAATGTGATGATTTGATTGGCTGATGTAAGAGTGCTCCTCACTTCACATGAGTCTGATCAGTGACTTTTCTTCAAACAGAATGATTGCCTATAGGTCATATATTTCCTTGCATTACGGTATAATAAACATTTTTCAGACTTTTGATTGAAGTTGGCATAATAGTAATTTGGACATTTGAAGTTTACTTATTAGATTTACCTGCAAACCACTACCCACTATAATGCTAATACTTAATCAAATGGATTAACATATAGTATGCCACTGCCATTGAAATAATTATCGGAATATTGACTTGACATTGACACTGTACCGATAAAGTAATCTCGACCCTTATAGAGTTACGCTGTAGTACCTATAATCCTTATGCCTGATTTATACTTGGTTGAATGCTGCTTCACACACCTGGAAAATAAATAGATGATCTACAGGCTCACAACATATTGCATTGTGACTTGTGACAATGAGCTTGTAGATGGGCTATTTTGGGGGCACAGCACTGGCGCATAGCTATGTACAGTATAAACCAGGTTTTACTTTGACTGAGCAATAACTGATGTGAAATGGACATTGGCTGGGTTTCCCAAAATGACATTATGCGTAGGGAGTAAATGTGTGGTTCAACACAACACCCCCTTTTCAACAACACCCCCTTTCACTGTGAACATGGATATTCCGTGCATAGATGTACCACCAGGCCTCATTTGTGAAACCCAGCCATTAAGGTTCCAATTGTACACTGTCCGTTAGAAACTTGTAAGGGTCCATTTGGTTCCTAACTATCGGTGAATTAGCTGGGGACCCCTTGGAACTCTGTCAAGGGCCTCTGCTGGTCTCTGGACCCCACTATGAGAACCGCTTGGCTATATAATGGTGATTAATATGAGGTTGGCCAGTTGGTGTAGAAACCTTCCAATATGTGATGTCGATTATAAAGTTGGAAAATCTAAATTGTGTTTGTGACCTGCATAATATTAAATATAGCTTGAAAGAAGCAGCATTGCTGCTACGTTATCTATGTTATCTCCTGACCAAAATGTCTACACAGACATGTTTCTTAACACATCAGGTTTGTTAGACATGGCTCAAGCAGGTTCTCCTTTCCTGAAGGCTGTGATGAAATCCTAGGCTGCTGTCTTGTTTGGAATTGTTTTTCTTACTCCAGCGATAGCTTTGACCCACTGTATCTGTGTAGTTTGACAACATTCTGGATATTTCTCAGCATACCTGTACTCTACTCTGTTTCAAGAAAGCAATAAGTACACAGTGATATCGTCATTAACTAAATGGTCCAATATAGTTGCACATAAAGCCAGCTTCATGCCAGTCTCAACATTTAATTTTAGAAATTAAATATATTAAGCCAATGAAGGGGCATCATTGATGATGTTGCTCTATGTTGGATGAATCTACATGAATGAAATGTTTTGATTGAGCATTGGTGCACCTGAACCATACCAGTGTAGGCTGTTTGTGCCCTGTTGTCTTCTTACAAAACTTTAAATGTAATTAAAAACGTCTTTATATTGTATTTTACTTCCATGATTGGTCTTGTTGTACATAACATTACCTGATAAAATATATTTACTATTGAATGTTCGAAGTGTTGAGGCCATATTAACATCATTTTCAAACACATGACTACTGTACATCTGCTTAAGCAATGGCACATATTGGATTTGGATGATTTTCTTTTTTAGAGTTGTTACAGAGTTAAGGGTTCCTCAAGGAATCACTGCTATGTGTCTTTAAACTGCTTTAGCGGGTTGCAGTATTTTAGGCACACCCACCCATCATGGGGAGTGACGCCCCTTGAGAGCGCCCTTGCCATATATGGGCTCGCTTGCTGCTTATTTCCGACACCTTGCTGTCCAATCAGAGTACAGTGCCCAACCATTACACTATACTGGATGCAGAACTGTTAGGATTTGGAAGGCATTTGTAGAATCGACCTCAAGGAAGGGATTCAGTTCTGGATATACTGTACATGTAATTTGTGGAATAAATTAGTTGGTAAAAATAAATCTAATAAATGCAATCGTTATTAATCGATTGTCTGACGCCTGAATCTATTGTTAGTAACACATCTCCCATATTTCTGCATGTTATCTAGTGACATCTGCTACCGCTCAGGCTTGTGCTTTCCAAAAAATTACATGACCTGATTTTGTGAATGACTGGCTCTGGTTCAAGATGTGAATATTTAACTAATCTTTATTTTCTAGATTGGCCTGTGAAGTTCATAGTTCAGTAGACGAGCCTTGGTGAAAACATGCCTCGTTGTGTTCATTCAGGTATAACTCAAGAATATAACAAGCTCTCTGTATTTGATTGGCTGTTAGCATGCTTGTAAAGCGGACCAATCATTTCTCATTTCTAACTTCCCCGTTTCACTGACTGTGAAACTGCAGTGGGTGTTTACATTCACTCATATGCACCATTTGTAAATGCACCATTTACCAAAGAAAATACTTTTCAGGGTATTCTGCCTTATACCCAGGGGGCAAAGTGGTTTTACAGACTTGGAGCGTTGTAAAAGGTTGTGCACCAGAAATGATATCTAGGACCATCACTGATCACAACCTAGGTGGACAACCTGGTCAACTAGCTACTGGAAAGCTACAGGGTGGGTTCAAACAAATCCCACCCTAATCTCTGAAAAGGCAAATCCGAATAGGGCAAAAGAGACAAAAAGAAAGCCTATAACTTGATAATGCTCACTCTTATCTTCATCAAATTAGCTGTGGTATGAACCAGGAGCCTACCCTACATCACCAAAGAGTCAGAATGCATATGGTGCAACATACCTCAGCGACCTCCCAGAGCTGTGGGTAAGAACAGCCCAGAATGCATACCTGCCTATACATGAAATGGTAGTGGCGTTGGGACATTCACAGTGTTGTGCCATGCCCTTCGTCCACAGTCTGAGTGGTAGAGATATCACTAGTTATCCATATATTTTGTAACCAATATTAATGTTGCAGTTTGATGGGCAAGTCATGCTGAATATAGTAGCCTAGTTGCTGCCGTTGGTGAAAAAAACAGTTCAACTCTGAGAAAATGTTATACCGTATTTGCAAAGTCAGTAGGAACTATGTAATCATGGTGCATTATGTCATGTCTTATACCAAATAAATAAATAGGAAATAAAGGTCAAATGGAATGCAAAACACTGGAGAAATCAAGTTAAACACTTTATTTTGTGCTTTTGTCATCCAAAATAAAAGTGAATACTTATTCAGTTGTAAAGTATCTGTATGAATAACATTTGAACAATTCTCAGTAAATGCAACTATTTACAAAGTCATAGGAACTTCAAAAAATAAGTGTAAACGTCTACACTTAATTGAGGAGAACACAAGTATGCAATCATGGTGCACCATGTCAAGTTTCATAGAGTTTTAAAACAAAATGTCAACTGCTAAAGTTAATTAAAAAAAAAGGCAATGGAAATCATTACAAAACACTGTTACCTGACGCTGCCAGATGGGGGTAACCAGTATTGGGTAGGTTATATATGCTTTTATATATGGGAAAGGCAGGCTGACTTTCTAGGTGTAAGTATGTAGGACTAGTAGCGCGCCAAAGTTTGTTTTATTGTAATATAAAATTATAAATATAAAATAAATATATAAATATATAAATAAATGAATAAATTAATTCCAGTAGAACACAAATAAATAAATAAATAAATAAAAAGTACATTTAACACAAATTGATTGCACCGAACGTGAACTGGCTACTCTACTCTACTACATTTTAAACTATTTATCTACCATTCTCTCCAGTAGAGAAAACAGCCGGTCCATTCTCTCTCCGCTTTCTCTAGATCTCCTCTCCTCCGCTTCCCTTTGTAATTTCATGTCCTCTTTTATTAGTTCCAGGAACTCATCATGATCTCTCACCCTTTTTCTTTTCTGGCCAGCCTGGACATTGGGCCCTGGTGTCCCTGACCCTTCTCCAGCTGTACCCGCAGACACTACTGTTTCTGGTACAGCTGCAGGTACAGCAGTGTCCACAGCAGCGGAGGCAAGCAGGACAGGGGGGTTGATTGAGTGCCTCTGCCCCAAAACCTCGTCCATCTGGGCGAAATAAAGCCATGAGGCAGCTGTGGCCTTGCCATCCACCCCCTCACCAGTCTTAGGATATTTGCACTCCTAAGGAAAGTGGAAAATGAAGATTTCAGAACCACTGGCTTAACAGGTTATTTAGTACTGCGACAATGGCCCCCAGAAGTCGGCATACCCCTACCGGAGTTAGGACCAAACACAACATAGTTTTTCCTCATCTCTAAGGCCTCCCATACATGAAATGGATTCTTGTATAAAAATATTTTACTGCAAAAGTGGTGAAATTGTTATTTAAAGTTATACAGCTCAAACTAAAAATAAAGCCTGTCCGTCTGGGGGTTGAGGCACTTAAAGTCATGTAGATTCACAATGGAAGCTCATTGTGTGCATAAAACTAAAGCACTTTTTGACTGTTCGTCACAGGACTAATTTGTATGGCAGTGCTTGTTGTTGGGACAGGTTGCCATGTCATAAACATTAGAACTTGGCCCTATTAAATGTCATGATTAAAAACAGTTATTTCAAAGGTATAATTACATACTTACTTTATATTTTGCCTTGAAATTCTCCCACTTCTTTTTGGCCTGCTTCGGAAGTACTTTGTCTGCAAGATCCATTTTCTCCAGAATGACACTAAGAGATTAAAGTAAATACACCACATTAACACAATAGAGACTGCAAGGGCCAAATGACCACAAACACATTTATGTAACCTTGGGGTGGCGCAGGTGTTTACATAAGCGTCAAGTTTACGGGCATGGCTAGGGTGGATTGACCCGGAAGGGCAAATGGCTTTGACCACAGGTACGTCAGCACTTTCAAATGCTGTGAAGCGAAATGTCAGTTTCATTCTGAAATATCCATTCTGTCTGTAATTTATTCTAATAATTTGTTCTAGGTAAAGAAGCTTTTTCCTTCCTGTGTTGTGTAAAAATAAAAAGATCAAGTCAATTCGGCTTGATGGATATTCACAAAAGTGATATGTGTCTTGTAATATGAATGATCAAAAACGAGACTGAAAAGTGAAACTGAAAATTGCTAGACTCATTCAAATGGCTACATTTTTAAAACAAAGCATGATAGAAATGTTTTCTCTTTTCCTGGTGAAAGCAGAGGATTCTAGCTTTTATTTGAGCTATGGTATGTCTCTGTAACTCTTATACCGAATATTTAATGGTCATAATAGAAGTGTTTTGAAAAGAAAACAAACGAAATACCACAAACCTCCACGCAGCAGTTGCTGTGAATTTCTGTCCTGTGAACAGGTCCTCGTGGTCCCTTCTCATTTGGATGAATCTTTTGTTTGAAGACACCGTCCCTAAAAAAAAAAACATTTTACAATTTAGGCATTTAGCAGACGCTCTTAATCCAGAGCGATTTACATTAAGCAAGAACAAAGAAGCATGGGAATACATCACATAAAAACATTTATCAAGAAACATGCGTAAGCTAAGAAAGTAACAGTGGAATATCTATATAATGAAGCTATACATATAAACTATACTACTACTATGCTATACATATGTACTATGACGTGCTATGACTACATACAATGCAAGTATAGTGCTGTCTACATAACATGCTATAAGTCTGTATCAAATGCTATCTAAGTCTACAGAAATGCTATCTAAGGGGGTGGGGTAAGTGCTATGGGCCATGATGGAGTCTGAAAAGGTGGGTTTTCAGACTACGGCGGAAGATTGGGAGTGATGCTGCAGTTCTGACTGCAATGGGAAGTGCATTCCACAGTTTTGGAGCCAGAAGGGAGAAGAGTTTGGGACATTACTCATCTAGTCCTCTATAGCAGTGCTTCCCAAACTTTTTCATGTCAAGGACCCCCAAAATGATACTCATTATCCTGCGGACCCCATTAGAAAATATATGCCAGGGACAGACCCCCCATAAAAATGTCTTTACAGCTCTAGCAGTGATTTTCAAACAGTTTCATTTCAAGGGACCCCCAGTTTGACCTGAATTAGGCTATGAACCCCCATTTAATGGCATTTCTATCTCTGGGACCCCAATGTATATTGTAAAATCAAAGTTAATTTAACTCTGAGTGTACCTGCCTGCCTGGGGGACCCCACTTTGGCAACCACTGCTCTACAGTAATTTATACACACACACACACACACACGCACACGCACACGCACACGCACACGCACACACACACACACAACTTACATTTGTAATTGAATTGGGCAGCCTCACTGGCCTGGCCCTGGCCCTCAGTTGAATCGTCTTGTATTGCTGAGAAATGCAATAAAAATACATTAGGCCACGTCAAATTAGGCTTTTACCGACCCAAAATAATCCAGAGTAGGCTGCGCCATTTAAACCAAATACTAGTCGGACTCGTCGTGACATGTCCAACAACGCATGTTTAGTTTAAGCACAACATTTAAAGACGTAACATCTCAGTCACGTTTACTTTACTACAACCACCATGTTGGGCATTTGACTGTCCGAGAACAGGTTGTTGTGTTGGTGTGAATAACACAACAGACTGGTCGGGAGGAACTCTCCGTGCGGTGGATATTTTTTTTCTTTGCAGGGAGTCAGGTTAAATCAGATTCGACCATAGACTCGACGTAGTAATAATAATAATAACAATAATATAATAGCTGTTATTTATAAAAACGGGTACATCTCTCTGCTGGCAGCCCCCAGTCCCCGGGTTACTGTGTAACGCGAAAATCTCCGACAACGTCGGTGGATATTTTTTATTTGGCTGTGTCATGATACATTTGATATCTTAAATAACTAAATACTATCCCAAAGATATTAAAATTACCTTCCGTGACACAACAACACTTTTAAAAGTAGTATAAAAGAGTATAAAACTAGTTTCCGACATGTTTCTTCCTCTTCTTGCTGCGCTCGGGCTGGTGGCGAAGGGAGAGAAAATAGAAATGCCGGATGCGCAGAACGGCTGCGCCGTGGCGATGTACACTGCAAGGTTCTCAGCCAGCCAGGGTACATACCCACTGGTCTTAGGAAGCTGTCTCGGGCGGGGGAAAATAGTGCGCGGCCCTAGTGCACTGGAAGAACGAGTATTTAGAGCCCTGTGGATTGGGAAGCACTCCGGCGCGGCGCTGTGACGTCATATACCCAGAAATACGCACTGCTCAGTGTCTACACTCCCAATTGGGATTCACCTATAGTATCAATTTCACCTGGGCTAGGGCTAGTCTATGCGAATGCAATCACTATTGAAAGTTAAAACCACACTGACTCAGTGAGAGAACGTATGTCCGAACAAATTGCTCTATCGCAAAAAGTAAACGTCAAATGCGATTTTTGTTTTCGCCGTGAGTGACCCGAGACATTGAGGTACGCCGTGTGCGATCGTGGTATTGGTACGATAAAAAACGTGGTTATGAGAGCGAGTTAAGAAATTGTGTTTGTGATGAAAAAATTGCTGACTCATTCAGGCATTTAACATGGAGTTGTATGACACATTATGATGGTACACCTGTCGCTTTCAGGGCTGTAGTTCACGTACCGTATGAATCTGGGCTGTGCTTGTGACATTGGGTGAAAGAGGACGAGTGTGGCTACAGAATTACCGAAACCCATGCGTGTAAAGTTAATATTTTGGCCGTGAGGACGATTTGTTCGGAGAATTTTGCTACAGTCTTCACAATGTCTTGTCCCTCTGACCCGCTCTCTCTCTGGCCGTGCGACACTCTTAAGTCGAGATTTTTACTCACACCACACACACTTTGAACTGCGATAGCGGGCAAACCGTGCAACATATTCGAATTCCGTCTGAACCACAACAAAGTCTCGTGTGCTGTTTGACGTTTAAATCGTGTTTCTACGTAACAGTATGCCAGAGTAATGTGGCTCCTAAGTAACGTGTCGTTTTCTGTTTTTACCCGCGTTTCCCCATTGACTTTGAATGGGGCATTTTTCGCGTCGTTAATTGCGAATTACGTCGGCATGGTAACCCGAATCGGAAAGAAAAGCACAAGCACACCATTCCCGACCGAGCCGCACGTTTCAATGTATATATTGTGGGGCTTTGGTAAACCGTGCGGCCGGCCATAGACGTAAAAGTTTAGTTTCTTGATTATTACGATTATTACGATTACGATTAAGTATGTGTTGCGGATTTCAACCTGTGTTTCTGCCATTGCATGGCAGGCACCCAGAATAAACTACTCTGGCCCTTTGTTTGTGCAGCAATTGTCTCCCTCTCATGTTTCCCACATATCACATTTATTTTCATTACAAAGTTTACATTTGTGTTGAGCTCATGACATGCTCATGACATGGTGAGTTTTTCATTTGCTTTGTTTTGTGGCTGTGCAGTCAACACGTTATGCAAAAGAGTTCCAGGTATTTTGGATAGACCAGCCATCTCAGGGGATTGCATCCGTCTCAAAAGCTGTTACTTTCATCGAGGTCCCTGGTCTGGCCCCCTGATGTTGTCAACTGCATCAGGCCTCACATTGTCACATGTGGATTTGTTCACAAATCCTCATCTGTGCATGCTGTGCCTGTGAAACTGACTGGCAGCATCTGGCAGCATCCCTTAAGTTGGTTGGCCTAGCAGTCGCAGTTCACATCCACCACTTTGCCATCCCTCCTCTGCAAAGTTACTTCAACATGATGGTACATGATAATGTCCTGTGAGTAACAAACGGGTCCTTTCAGAACTGTGCTCATCATTTGGTAGCATGTGGAGTATCTTGTCAAAGTCAGGGGCCAGATAACAGTGATTGGCTTGATTGGGCACCCTCTGGGTGCACACCCTGTAGGTGCATAAATTGCGCGATGAATCCAATCACTGATTCCCTTGGTGTCTGGCTGGTGTTTGGCTGCTGCTACCATACCAGTCTTTTTTTACCAAAACCTAACTCGGTCGGTTGTGACAGCCAGTGACTAACGGAATGAGTACCTGGATTGACGACGTCAGACAGTGGCCTCCAGTTACTGATAAAGGTAATTCATTGATGGCAATCGCCAATCAGTGCTTAAACCACTGTCTTATTATTACACTGTCTAGTAGACTAGACTAGCTTTGACTATTTTCCTACACCATCTCTTTTCCAGAAAGTCACCATGGCATGCATGCGGTTAAGTTAGTATTTATCCCAATGCTGGGGTGGTTAACTTGTGTTTACTGTTTGTTAGGTTTGTTTGCATAATAAAAAATATTAAATGCAAATCTTAATGATCTAAGACTGTGTATTTCATAATCATTACAGATAAGTGGTAGGCCTATTAATCCTATTAAAAAAACGAATGTTTTTATTTATTTTTATGATAGGTATTCAAGAATATTTCCTTCACCGCCTGGCATGTGATGAACAACACAATGCCAACTACAGGTCCCTGATAGGGGTTCAAAATTACCTGAGCTCCGGATGGGTTGGCCAGATACTCCACAGGCTACCAGATGAGGAGCACATACACTTGAAAGGACCTGTTCGCTACTCACAGGACATTAAACAGTACCATCATGCTGAACTGACCTTGCAGAGGAGGGATGGCAAAGTGGTGGATGTGAACTGCGACTGCATGGCCAACCAAGGGAAGAGCTGCAGTCATTCAGCAGGGATACTGTACAAGATAAAAGATGCTGCCAGTCAGGGGTTCACAGGCACAGCAAGCACAGATGAGGCTTGTGTCTGGAACAGTTCCACGTGTGACAATGTGATGCCTGATACAGTCGAGAACATCAGGGGGCCAGACCAGGGACCTCGGAAAAAAATGAAAATAAAGTCAACAGCATTTGAGAAAGATGCAGATGTCATTCAGCACCTCACATCCCCTGAGATGGCTGGTCTATCCAACATACCTGGTACACTTTTGCATGATCTGTTGACTGCACAGCCACAAACCAAAGAGGTTACTGATAAACTGCCCACATGTCACGAGCAATGTGGTCAACAGAAATGTCAACTTTGCAAATGTATTTTTGAAAGACATGTGTTATGTGGGAAACGTGAGAGGGAGAGAATTATTGTACAATCCAAGGGCCAGAATAATCAATTTTGGCTAGATCAACGGAAAATAATAATCACAAGTAGTGAGGCCTCTCAAGTGCCCAAAAAGGTTGACCCACAAAACTGGGTGGAACGAAAATTGAATGGCACCTTTGCTGGAAATACAGCCACTAGGCATGGCCAAACATGTGAGCCTTTGGCAAGAAAGTGGTTTGAGGAGACCACAGGAATAACTGTGGAGTGTACAGGACTTGTTGTACATGAAGAGGAAAACTGGCTTGGTGCCAGCCTTAATGGTATTATAGATGCCGATACCATCATTGAAATTAAATGTCCTACAGCCAAAAAAACTTGTGGCACACAATGGCAGTCTGCTAAAAATGATTGACTCTAACAAGTACGATGTGAGGCATAAGGATGGAAAATATATTCTGAGGGAAACGGCATCAGGATTAGGGTACTATTACCAGGTACAAGTGGCGATGCATTGTGCTAAAAAAAAAAAAGTAAATTCATTGTCTGGACTCCAAATGAGCAGGTCATTGCAGATGTTCCATACAATGAAGAGTGGATTACAGAGAAAATCAGCCACCTGAAGGACGTGTATTTTCAGCACTTACTTCCAGCAATATCTACAAGGATAGCCCACGGGGTAATGAAAGTGGATGGACTAAAGTAAACTAGCCCTCTTTTGAATTTAATGAGTTTCAGTTGAGAAAATGTTTTCTGTTTTTTCTTTATTGCTCTGTAAAGCACTTTGCGCTGCATTAATGTCATCAAAGAATCCAAAAGATGCTATATTAAGTATATTATTAAGTAAAATAAATATTTTTTTGATCTGCACATGTCACGTCCTGTCCTAGGACGTACCACGCCTGGACCGCCGTCCTTATGTTTGCCCTTCCACCCCTGTGTGTTTCCCCGCCCCCCTGTTAGACTGACACCTGTGAACTCAGCTGCGGACAATATTGCCATCACGGCTTGTTGGTATTTATATGTTGCTCCTGTGCTATTCTGTGTTGAGTCTTAATTGTTTCCTTGACACGTCGCGTGTGTTTTGACCTGTGTTTGCTGGCCCTGTGAGGCACTCCTATCGAATCCTGTGATTCAGTTTCTGTTAATTAAAGCCCAGTTTCCAGTACTCCTGTGTGACCGTCCTGCTTCCTTCCTACACCGTGATAGTAAGACTCAACCAAAGAAATTAAGTTCTATGGAGCCTGCAGGGAACGCGCCGAGAGTAGAGGGCCGCGAAAACCACCAGGAGGGTGGGTTGGAGCGAATTTTTGAGGAGGGGATGGCAAGGTCTGAGGCCAGAATCACCAGCGCCCTTATGGTTATCATGAACATGTTGCGGATAATCACCGTAGAGCGCCGGGTGCTCACCAGGGAGGTGGGCACACAGACGCTGGCTTCCTCACTCAGTACCGGGTCCCAGACCGAGCCAGAGGAGGTCGAGAGATTCGCCTTCGGGTCTCCGGGGGCTAGCGAGTCGGAAACGCTAGGTCCCGTAGAGAGAGAGGAGGTGGACAGCAGCCAGCGGCTTCCGGAGGATCCCCAACCGGGGGAGAGAAGTCAGCTCGCCTCGGGAGAAAAGGAGAGAGAGGAGGTGGACAGCAGCCAGCGGCTTCCGGGGGATCCCCAGCCGGGGGAGAGAAGCCAGCTCGCCTCGGAGGAAAAGAAGAACCAGCGACTCAGGGAAGGTCTTTGCTTCTACTGCGGTCTTGCTGGCCATGTGATCACCCGCTGCCCGGTTAGACCGGCGAGGCGTATTTAGTTTATGCGATGTTCCTTTTTTTTTCCCTCATTAGTTTGCCCCGAGGGGGTTGTTTTGTTTTTACCCTTGGGGTTAGTGGGCCTCGTTTTGGACCCGTTGGGGTGGGTTCTGGGACCCCTGTGGTCGTCTTTTTATTTTTCTTGTTAGTATTCCTTTTGTAGCCCAGTGGGGTCTGTTTCGAATTTTATCATGCTGTTTTGGCCCTGAGGGGTGCACTTTTCGTTGAGACTTTTTGTATTACTGGAACGGGTTTTGTGTGTGTGTGCTGTTGTTTTGGTCTTGTCTCTCACCCTTTTATTTTCCCCCTGCGTTAGTTCCCCCCCTCCCGGGTCGGCGATGATGAGATGCTGACGGGCTGCTGGGTCCTCGTTTGGTGGTAGCGGTCCTCGCCTCGTCCTCCGTGTCCTGACTGTGGGGGGCCCGCGCTCAGCAGTCTGCTTCCAGCCATCAATGACTCACCGCCGCCCCCTCCCCCCCCCCCCCCCGGTCCCCCTCGTCCTCCTTTCTCCCTGGCCCCGATGCTGGACACGGCCTTTCCCCTCTGCTCTCCCCTTCCTCTGTCCGGTGGGCTCCCGGCTCTTGTCGGTGGCAGGACGACTCCCACCTTCGCCGTGGTCGATGCCAGGGGGGTTCCTGTCGTGCGGCCGTTGTCGGGGATGCCATCCGGGCATGTCTGCTGGGCCCCGTGGTCTGGTTAACCGGTGCCAGGCAAAGTTCCCTGCCTTTTACCCCAACACACCTAAACACACCTAAAGATAGAACGATGAGGATGAATAGCTGGTACCACATATAACAGACTCAATAACGCATAAAACATATTTTCCACTAATTTTGGGCAGATTAGTCATATGATGCACTTTATTCCTCTATCTTTTTACAGTAGCCTTCAATGAGTGAATCTTCTCAACTGATAATTAATCACAATTATGCCACGCGGCCCACGCCGCATGTGACTTATTTTGAGGAGCAGCTTAGCCTACTAAAAATTATGTTTTGATGAATTGAACAAGGTGGACCCTGTTGTAAACAAGTGTAAACAGTAATGTTTAATTGGGTCGTCCACTCACAGTTAACAGTCTTTGTATTGAGTTTGTGCTTGAAATGTACTGTAATTCTGCAAACTGTTTTCAATCAATCAATCAATGTTATTAGCGTTAGCTTAGCCATTGTTCACATGATGCTACTGCAGGCTGTTTTACGCGATCGTTACATTTAGAGTGAAAACGTGTACATAAACATTCAGATTTCAAATATGAAGTACTCACCACGTGGGGCACGGGTGTTAGAAATGTGCTGGTACGGCGATTAGCATTGCTGCATCCCGCGTTGTTTAATAAAAGGCATTTTATCCGAGCAGTTTTTTTGTCAGGTGGAGGAAGGAGTGTTGCGCTCTGAAACAGTGGGTGTGTTCGATATATTCAAGCTGACCGCACTGCCAATACAAACTAATGAGAGAGTGCGCTCCCGGTGAGCAACTGTGTATTTTCCGAACGCACCCCGTTTGAGAAAAATAACAGGGCGCTTGGATAAAAATGCCATTTATTAAACAACGTGGAATGCAGCAGTGCTAATCGCTGTACCAGCACATTTATAACACCCGTGGCACACGTAGTGAGTACTTTATATTTGAAATCTGAATGTTTATGAACACGTTTTCACTGAAAATGTAACGATCGGCGCCACGTGTTTCGCTAGCTGGTGGATATAGGCACACACTGAACAGTTATTAATGACATATTTCACCACTCAATGGGGGCTGCATGCTAGTATTATATTAATGGTAGTTAATGGCAACTAACGAAAAGTCTCAAACTTACCATGCTGTTCTTTGTGCCTGGGAACAAAGTCCTCGCTTTTTGATCCACTTCTGGCGAACATCTGTCCTCTGCACTCGCAGGGAATCTAATGGCTGCCGGCGCTGCGCAGCCTGCGCTGCATAGACAATCGTCATGATGAGTCAGGACGTAGAATTTGTCTCCTCCTAAGTGCATGAATTTTGCCACTACTGTTGGAGCAGGCATAAACTACACACGTTCGTCCCGATTTTTTAGGCATCTTTGTAAAGTTGTAGTGTTAGTAATTAGCGTAACGTGAGCCAACGAACACAAGTCACTTTACATTCACTGTAGTGAAAGACGTGCTGGTCTCCCCCGCAGCTATGGCGGCTCCGCCTACAGGAAATACGTAGGCTGCGACCATGAAATCGCTACGGAATCGGTCTATAGGCTATTGTCACATATGCAACGGCCAATCGTTAACGCCTTGCACAAGATGAAGATGGTTGTGTTTTGGGTATAGACAAAGGGAGACTTGAACCCACACCCCAAGCAACATTTGAAAGTTGATTAATGGGTTAAATTGACACTCATATCTCCATTACCTGCATTGCTGACATATTCATATTTTGGAGGCCCTTGGGGGACATTTTGGGGGCCTTTGCAGCAATTTCACATGAGAAATGTACCATCTGATGTTATTTATATTATTAACTTAAAAAAAGTTGGTCCGCAAAGAGGTGGTCCGCGGGGGTGTACCGTATGATTGGGTTGCCCTGGAGGTCCAGTGGTCACATGTGAGCGCTACTCTTTCAGCTTTGGTCACGGCTTCGCTAACTTTTGCCTTTGTCTCTTGGTAAAGTCGAGGTACAGCAGAGTCAGAAAAGTGCGTACGTGAAGGAATTTGGTACTGTGGCTCCATTGTTTTCACCATGTACCTAAAGCCTTCTCCCCCCACTGCACTGTATGGTCGCAGGTCTTTTCCAATGAAACAAGCGATGGATTTTGTTATCTTCTTTCCCCGTTCAGAATTGGGTGGAATTTTTGCAAAATGCTGGAGTGTGCGCTGATTACTAGCTGGTGGTAGTGGTTTGTCCGAGTCTGAATCATCCTTCCATTCAGGGTGGTGTCTGTCGAGGTGAGCTTTTTGATTTGAAGTGTTCCCGAAATACTTAACTTTACCGTGGCAAAGTTTGCAAATCGTATGAGACATGTCAAGCCCTTTCTTATTGCCCACGCCCGCGCCGGATTCACGGTAAAACCCAAAGTATTTCCAAACACTTGCTTTTAAAGACCGCGGAGGCGGTTGTATTTCTTTTCCCTCTTCCATTTTTAAGCAACACGACTCACGAGAGAACAACAACACAGCGCACGCTGCTATTGCGAAAACGGAAATGGTGCTTTGCTTACTACGGCGGCCGAGAAGGGGAAATAAATAAATAAATCGATTCTTGGAAAATGAGAATCGATTCTGAATCGGACGATTCTACAAATGTTTTCTAAATCCTGACAGTTTTCAGAAAATCCTGTTTCTATGTCAGCGGTTCTCAACGTTTTTCATGTCAAGGACCCCAATATGTAATTGACTGCCGACCCCCATCTGAAAATATGTTGTTCCAGGGACCCCACAGAAGCAAAGATTTGAGTTAAAAGCGTTTACCCTGAAAGACTATATATATTCAAAGATTTGAGACACAATCTTTGTGCAAGCTTGTAAATCTGCTATTTTTCAAAAGCTAAAGTATAACGTAATGCTTAAAACACCAAATGGGGTTCCCGTCCAGAATGGGTTAAAACATTTATATTGAATCAATCTTTATTTATTTATAAATAATTAAGTTAGACTACAATAATAAATAATGTCCATAGAGGTATTAATGTCATGTCCATGTGAAGGGAGAGGGGGGGGGGGGGGGGGGGTTGTATGTGTGTACTTGCACGTGCACTCAACTTCCCCTATCCACGTTCAAGTGCGTGGGGGGTGACCTGATCCCTGTCGTCTCCCAAGGTCCATGTCATCATTTAAAATCCTAATGGCCTGGGGAAAAAAAACTTTTCCTCAGTCTTTCCAGGACAGCCTTTTGTATCCTGTATCTTTTCCCGGACCTCAGCAGCTCAAACAGACCATGGGTACTGTCCTCCATGATCCGCTTGGTCTTTGTTCTGCAGCGCTTGGTGTAGATCTCCTGGAGGGCTGGGAAGCTACCTCCTGTGATCCGCCCCGCCATCCCGACGACCCTCTGCAGGGCTTGCTGGTCTCGCACCGTACAGTTCCCATACCACGCTGTGATGTTTCCTGACAGGACACTCTCTATGGTGCAGGTGTAGAAGTTGTGTAGTGCAAGAGGAGACACTCCAAATGATCTCAGGCGTCTGAGATGGTACAGCCTCTGCCGTGACTTCTTCACCACAGCGTTCGTCTGGGTTGACCATGACAGGTCTTCAGTCAGGTGTACACCTAGATATTTAAAACAGCTTACCCTTTCCACCGTGGTCCCACTGATGTTAAGGGGGGGGCGTAGTTCTTGTTGCCCTTTAGCCGAAAGTCCACTATCATCTCCTTTGTTTTGCTGGTGTTCAGGAGGAGGCTGTTATCCTGACACCAGTGATTCAGTCTCTCCACCTCCTCCAGGTAGGGGGACTCATTCCCCTCTGAAATCAGGCCAATCACAGCCGTGTCATATGCAAACTTCACAATGGAATTTGATTCCTGGGTGGCTACACAGTCATGTGTGTACAGAGAGTACAGTAGTGGACTCAGTACGCAGCCTTGTGGTGCACCTGTGTTGAGGGTCATGGAGATGTCAGCAATGCAGCAGGTAATAGAGATCATTTAGATATTTAGTTCCAGACTGAAGAATGTGTGAACACAGAATTTTCCAACTATGTAAGAAACAACCTTTGAACCAAGCTGCTGAGAACATTGAATGTTCAGAAACGCTTTGGAAGGACGGTGACCTGGAGGGGCTCGTCCGGGATTTGATCCCGGGACCTCTCGCACCCTAAGCGAGAATCATACCCCTAGACCAACGAGCCCTGTTTTCATTGTAATATTTACTCTCACAAAGCTGTCTGATGCACTTGTGGCTTTCTTGAAGATGTCAGAGATGATGCAGGTAATGGAGATAGGAGGGTCAATTTAACCCATCAATCAACTTTCAGAAGATTGCAATTTGGCTTGGGTTGTGGGTTCAAGCTCCTCTTTGTGTTCACCCAAAATTGCTGAACAGGTGTGTTTACAGGTAACAGCGGTAGTCGTGGCCGAGGGGTTAAGGTGATGGACTATAAATCCATTGGGGTCTCCCTGCGCAGGTTCGAGTCCTGCCGACTACGGAGCTTTATTGTTTGTGCAACAGGTACAAACGTTGGGTGTCACTTTGTAGTGTCATGTTGATGGTTTCCATTTAAAATTAATAGAAAACTGCAGCTTTATGGTGCATAATATTGACAATGTCTGCTAGTCGTTGCTGAGTTTCTATTTTGTCTTCTTCCAGGCTACAACATATTTCTTTCCAAGACATGAACTAAGGCGAGGGATGGTGAAGTGCAGTGTCAACAGTAGGGCTCGTCCGGGATTTGAACCCGGGACCTCTCGCACCCAAAGCGAGAATCATACCCCTAGACCAACGAGCCTTGTTATTAATTGGCATCTTCCATCTAACACAGCTGTTTGATGCACATGTGTCTTTCTTGAATATGTCAGCAATGCAGGTAATGGAGATATGAGTGTCAATTTAACCCATTAATCAACTTTCAAATGTTGCTTGGGGTGTGGGTTCAAGTCTCCCTTTGTCTATTCACACTTTTCATACAGACCATAATGCATTGCGATTGTGTGCGCGGCAGTTCCGTTTGCACACCTAGAATGAATAAAGTTGCACACGGGGAGGGGTCGCGGGAGGTGACGAGGAGGGAAACCTCTCCCCCGTGGGGAGAGGCTTCCCTCCCGTCCCATCCCACATTCCCGGCTCAATCCATGACTGAATTAATTGACGGATGATTTCATCCTTCTGAGTTCAGGTTGTAATTAAGCCAGTCAAGCAGCCGTGTCAATTAAGCAGCGTCAGCCGAATGTGGGTGTTCCCGATGATTGTTCTACTTATAAATAAAGAGTTGTATTGTTTAAAAAAAAGAAAAAAAAAGAAGATGAATAAGATAATGTGGGATCACAATCTTAACGAATTGAGAAAGGGTGATATTAGCCTATTGTTGCCAGCTGATATTGACACTTGGGAGGATGACATGAGAAAGTGGCCTCGTATCACGTACAGCAGCATTTTTGAGTATTTTGTTGCATCCATGGCTTGTGATGGTCAAGCTATGAATAACTTGAAAGGTTCCGAGGCTTATCAATATCTGCACAGCAACAAGGTCGGTACAGTGTTCGTGAAAGAACTTGAACACAACCTCATCTACCTAAAAGCAGACGTAGAACCCAGTCAGAGTCTGCATGTAACACACCACAGCGCATGGGTTCTGTCAACAAGGACAGGTGTACTTCAAACAGCAGGTTGTTCCTGCATTGCAGGCCCAGGTCGCTCATGCAGTCATGCTGCTGCAATTCTGTGGAAGGTAAGTCCTAAACTCAAATACCCTACCCTAAACATACATAAATTATAACTCCCCTATCACTACGCATTGAGGATTAAGACCTGTCCTAAATGTTTTGGATTTCTGGATGTGATTAAAATAATCAAAACGTCATTTAATATTCAACCATTTAGTAGGCCTAGTCTTTTTATTTGGTCATTTATTTTGAGAGCAGTCGGCGAGGAAGCTACGAGGAAGCACGTGCTGTTTGTTGATATTCTAAGGGCACGTGGCTAATATGCATCCCATGTTCATGAAATGCGACAAACGCGCGCGTCCTCCTTCTGTTCGTGGAGATCAAACTAGGCCTATGAAAGGATGTTTTATTAGTGTGGTTGCCCCAAAAGGGGCAACCAGACTCTAGTAATTGTAACACTTTATTGTGGGCTCGCCACAGCGAGCACACAATAGTTATTGGCAGTCTATATTTATTATTATTCTTTATTCCACCCTTTTTTTTGGCACCTAACTACTTCCGCATACTTTATACTAGAAATTTAGTTCAAAGTTCAAACTGTTCAGCTCTTTGCAGTGATGGTTGCTTGTTTTGTTTTTTTTACAAAGTTTTATACTTTTTATACTTTTTAACTTTTTAACTTTTTTTTACATTCTTTATAGTGAGAGTCGATGGAAAAAAGGTCCCATTTTTCACAGTTAACTTTTTTGAGCTCTTATTACTCCGTCATACTTTCACTTTGAAACTTCATTCAAACTTTATAATGTTCATATATCTTTGAACTTTAATTGGTGAAAAAGTTGTTTTGAAAAAGTTTATACTTTTTAAAATATTTAACTTTATTTATAGTTTTTTCCTCCCATTGACAATGTATGGGATTTATCTCTAAATCAACCTCACTTTTGCAGCCTCATTACTCTGGCATACTTTGTCGTAGAAACGTGATTTAAACTTTAGAAAGCTCACACGACTCTGGACTTTTTCGTGGTTCAAACCGTATTCGAATACGTTAAACGTTTTTTCCGAAATCGCAGTTCAATCGCAGGCCGTTTCGCCTAATTAGTGCCAGCTTAGAGTGCAGGGCTTCTTTCACTAGAGTGCGGGAAGTGACATTTTTTCCTTGAACATTTACCAAACAAATTGTCGTCCCGGCCAAAATATTCACTTTACACGCATGTTCTTTGGTCATTTTGTAGCCACACATGTCCTCTTTCACACAATGTGACCACCAAAACACAGAGACATACAGAATGTGAACTACGGCCTTTTAAGTGACACAAATACAGTCAAGCTGCTCATTGACATCCATTGTAAAATCCTTACGAGGAAATTATCGCGATGACAATTCTTAACTCGCTCTTATAACCACATTTTCGATCGTACCAACACCACAATCGCACATGGTGTACCTCAATATCTCAGGCCAAAAATTATTTGCATTCGACTTTTACTTTTTGCGATAGAGCAATTTGTTCGGGCATAGTTTCCCCCCATTCAGGATCATTGTAAAATAGCCGATCTTCAAGTTCATATCGCGCCGCGCCACTCCCAGTCATAGTGCTGGCAGTTCTTTACACTTCCACAGCTGAGACATATAAGGGCTTAATTACAGGGCTGAAATTAAAGTTACAAGACCAGTTGTTTAAAAAGACCAGTTACCTGGTTACAGTTTCGAGTTCTTCTAGGTCGAAGGGTTTGGTTTGAGGGCTGGCTGATTGAGGTTGGTCTGATACCACTGTGTGATGGTATTCTCCTGTGGGTCAGTGGCGGTGTTGGTCACAACTGGTGAAACAACTGGTCTTTACCTGGAGTAAGCTTACAGGTAACCAGGTAAGACCAGTAAACTAAATATTTAATAAATATGTAAATATTTATATATATATTTTTGGAATAAGGTTTCAAGATATCCTCAAAACACAACAAAACGAATAGTCACAATTTGCAGTAATTCAGAAGGTTGTGGCAGAGAATATTGTCAGTTGATAGACAATAGCCTACTGATTGCAATATTGAAATATTATATATATATTTGGATCTGTGGATAAAATTTGGCTCAAACTAAATAATTCACCTTTGACTATACACCCCACCCAAAACTAATTTATTTGTTTACTCTTAGTGCAGAGTAGTCAGAACCTAAGTCTCTACCGGGTGCAGAGGGGAGTATGATAGGTGGGGTTGGGTGAGGAGGTAAAGGGGGTGCAGAGGGGAGTATGATAGGTGGGGTTGGGTGAGGAGGTGAAGGGGGTGCAGAGGGGAGTATGATAGGTGGGGTTGGGTGAGGAGGTAGAGGGGGTGCAGAGGGGAGTATGATAGGTGGGGTTGGGTGAGGAGGTGAAGGGGGTGCAGAGGGGAGTATGATAGGTGGGGTTGGGTGAGTAGGTGAAGGGGGTGCAGAGGGGAGTATGATAGGTGGGGTTGGGTGAGGAGGTGAAGGGGGTGCAGAGGGGAGTATGATAGGTGGGGTTAGGGTGAGGAGGTGAAGGGGGTGCAGAGGGGAGTATGATAGGTGGGGTTGGGTGAGGAGGTAGAGGGGGTGCAGAGGGGAGTATGATAGGTGGGGTTGGGTGAGGAGGTGAAGGGGGTGCAGAGGGGAGTATGATAGGTGGGGGTTGGGTGAGGAGGTAAAGGGGGTGCAGAGGGGAGTATGATAGGTGGGGTTGGGTGAGGAGGTGAAGGGGGTGCAGAGGGGAGTATGATAGGTGGGGTTAGGGTGAGGAGGTAGAGGGGGTGCAGAGGGGAGTATGATAGGTGGGGTTAGGGTGAGGAGGTAGAGGGGGTGCAGAGGGGAGTATGATAGGTGGGGTTGGGTGAGGAGGTAAAGGGGGTGCAGAGGGGATTATGATAGGTGGGGTTAGGGTGAGGAGGTAGAGGGGGTGCAGAGGGGAGTATGATAGGTGGGGGTTGGGTGAGGAGGTGAAGGGGGTGCAGAGGGGAGTATGATAGGTGGGGTTGGGTGAGGAGGTGAAGGGGGTGCAGAGGGGAGTATGATAGGTGGGGTTAGGGTGAGGAGGTAGAGGGGGTGCAGAGGGGAGTATGATAGGTGGGGTTAGGGTGAGGAGGTGAAGGGGGTGCAGAGGGGAGTATGATAGGTGGGGTTGGGTGAGGAGGTAAAGGGGGTGCAGAGGGGATTATGATAGGTGGGGTTAGGGTGAGGAGGTAGAGGGGGTGCAGAGGGGAGTATGATAGGTGGGGTTGGGTGAGGAGGTAGAGGGGGTGCAGAGGGGAGTATGATAGGTGGGGTTGGGTGAGGAGGTGAAGGGGGTGCAGAGGGGGGTATGATAGGTGGGGTTGCGTGAGGAGGTGAAGGGGGTGCAGAGGGGAGTATGATAGGTGGGGTTGGGTGAGGAGGTGAAGGGGGTGCAGAGGGGAGTATGATAGGTGGGGTTGGGTGAGGAGGTGAAGGGGGTGCAGAGGGGAGTATGATAGGTGGGGTTAGGGTGAGGAGGTGAAGGGTTGGGATTTGTTAGGACTTTAATCAGACCAGTGTGTGTCCAGTGGAAAACCTCGTATGAATCTGATCTCAGGTCAGAATGGGTTATTCAGACCATTGTGTGTCCAGTGGAAACCTCGTATGAATCTGATCTCAGGTCAGAATGGGTTATTCAGACCAGTGTGTGTCCAGTGGAAACCTCGTATGAATCTGATCTCAGGTCAGAATGGGTTAATCAGACCAGTGTGTGTCCAGTGGAAAACCTCGTATGAATCTGATCTCAGGTCAGAATGGGTTAATCAGACCAGTGTGTGTCCAGTGGAAAACCTCGTATGAATCTGATCTCAGGTCAGAATGGGTTAACAGTTCTGGTTCCTAACGGTTCCTAATATTATTTTTTTCCCTTTTTTCTGACATATATTATGCTTATATTATAACTAACCTAACCAAGTACTCGATAAACACAAATTAAATTATTGTATTTGCACTTTACAATTATGAGTTGGCACTATTATTTAAACTTCACCACCACCACCAGCTAGCCACCACGACAATATCATTGTTGCAATTTGTACTGTATATTAAATATACAGTACACATTGCAATAATGATATTGTTGTGGTGACAAATGTCTTTAATGTTCAGATAAATTTCATATTCTTTTTTATTGTACTGTAGGCTATGATCCTGTGCTTTTTTCTGCAAACTGTTTATAAAGTAATCAATCTATGGAGGTATATGTATATGCACCTAAAGGCTGGGCTCTCAACAGTTGCGCGATTAATTTAGAGCCAAATAAAAAGCAATTGAGTTGCTTCTAAGTTGTAAAAATAAGTGCAGACAAATTGATTTTTATTTAATTCATGGCTCTATAGTTAACGTGATTCAGACAGAAAGACGTCGAGTCATAATAAAAAGATCTGTAGAAGTTAGTGGTTTTTATTTTCTAACGTTATTCGTGTAGGCGTATTGATTTTGAGATGTTTCTTGGTGCAAGTTGCAACATCCTTTGCAGGAAACGATGGCACTGCGAGTGTGGTTAACAGAGAGGGAAATGACTCTTGAGGCTGAGCACGCAAAGTGCAATAAATGCAATGCCATCGTTTCCTGCAAAGGATGTTGCAACTTGCACCAGTTATGATATGATATGATATCAACTTTATTTGTATAGCGCTTTTCAAAACATAGTTCCAAAGTGCTGCACAGCACAGGATTAAAAACAAGAAGAAACAGACAGTAACAAAATTATAAAGGCACACAAAACAATAGCAAGCATGTATGTACAAGTGGCTAATTAAGTAGTTACAAATATTCTGTATAAAGGTGGGTTTTCAGACGAGACTTAAAAATGGGGACGGACGGGGCTACCCTAATGTGCACTGGCAATGCATTCCACAGTTTGGGAGCTCGAGCGGAAAAAGCCTGCTTACCGCGGGTAACTAAGTTTGTGCGAGGGACAGCCAGGAGAGCCTTATCCGAGGATCTGAGGGTACGCACAGAGAGGGACAGCCAGGAGAGCCTTATCCGAGGATCTGAGGGTACGCACGGAGAGGGACAGCCAGGAGAGCCTTATCCGAGGATCTGAGGGTACGCACGGAGAGGGACAGCCAGGAGAGCCTTATCCGAGGATCTGAGGGTACGCACGGAGAGGGACAGCCAGGAGAGCCTTATCCGAGGATCTGAGGGTACGCACGGAGTTGGGGAGGGATAACATCTCATGGACGTAAATAGGGGCCAGCCCATTTAGGGCTTTGAACGTGATTAAAATAATCTTAAAATCACATCTGGTGCTCACTGGCAGCCAGTGCAGATCTGCTAGTATTGGTGTGATATGGTCCCGTTTCTTAGTGTTTGTCAGTAGTCGAGCGGCAGAGTTTTGTATGAGTTGTAGACGGGAAGTAATTTTCTTTGGAAGGCCGGAGTATATGGAGTTACAGTAATCGAGACGTGATGAAATGAGGGCGTGAATAACAGTTTCGAGATCCGGGGCTGAGAGGAATGACTTGATTTTGGCTATGTTCCTTAACTGGAAGTAGCAGGATTGGACGATTTTCTAAGTTTTGTTGTGTTCAAGATCTGATTTTAGGCATGTTTAAGCCTCCAGGAAAATCCGTGTTGAGGTTCTTAATCCACTGTTTTTCATTAAAACGTCTTTGTCCTAAAACTGTCCAGTTGGGATTGTGTTGAAGTCCAGCGCATTTTAGAGCTTCAATGCCGTGAGCCATGAAATGTTGCACAAACCTTGTGGTTGTCTTTTTTCCATTGTTAATATTGTATCTGTGTTGTCCCAACCTTGTACCTATTGTTTTACCCGTTTCTCCGACATATTGTATTGGGGCGGGTGGGGGAACAACATATTATCAGATGGGGGGGTCGGCGGCCAATTACAGATCATTCTGGGGGTCCTTGACATGAAAAAGGTTGAGAACCAACTGATATAGAAACATGAGGTCTTTCGGGATTTAGAAGACTTTTTTTTATTTTTTTAAATAACGACGTCAGTCCTAAATGTGTTAAAATGCCTCCAGAGAGAGAGAGAGAGAGAGCCTGAGAGGCCGTCCCTCGCAGAGCGCATCTCGCTAAAGGTCAAACATATTCAACGTCTCCTTCAGTGACTGGGACTGGGGATCTGTTTATGGAACCTCTTAAAGGACCACTTCACCACTTTTCAACCTATCTTCATGTAATAGGTCCTCACTAATAATCATGAAAAAATGGCACGATTTGTTTCTACTCAGTCTGTGTCTCATAGGAGGGCTGTGGGCAGTTCAGAAACTGTCTTCCAGTGACATCATCGATGGGGAATACAAGCTAATAGAAACTGCAGGCTTTCTAGTCCTGAAAAGTTGCAATGCGAAAATGGAAGCCATCGTTCTCACGATAATGAGAAAAAAAACATCTGCCTAATGATGATGTCACTGGAAGACTGTTTCTAAACTGCCCACAGCTGTGCCATTTTTTCATGATTATTAGTGAGGACCTAGCCTGGCTCCAGCCCCTAAATCGCTAGCCACATTAAAAGATTATGTTCAGGCGATTTAGGGTCTGGTGACGCTCCCGAAGGAGGTCTCAGACTGGGTTGGAAATCCAACCGACGAATCAGCATTGTTTCAACTCGATGACATCAAACAACAGCGCCGTCCAGACACAAACAAACATGGCTGCCCCCACTGCGGTAACTCACGGCCGTATCAATCTGGCTATTAAATCGACATATGATAAATAGTTTCTTTGAAGACACAAGAGGTTTTATAAACATCATCATCCGACATATTTTACCGCTTTTGTTTACATACTAGTAGCGCTCGTTGGCTGTGTTTGTTTGGTTAGCAAACGGGTTAGCCATGCCCACATGATTGACACAATGCCATCTGCTTTCCTACTATTCTGATTGGTTGGTATGAACCAATCACCGAAGACTGCATCTTTGGCAACGCCCATCCCAGAAACGGTTGTAGTAGGGAGGGCGTTCAGACTGAATAATGGAGTGAAACGAAATGAAAATTCAGGCTGAGTGTCAGGCTAGTGAGGACCTATTACATGAAGATAGGTTGAAAAGTGGTGAAGTGGTCCTTTAAAACAGATTGAGCTACGCGCTACGTCCAACCAGGGAAACTCCCCCCTGTCAGGTGTAAAGGACTAACTTGGACACTCAGGCATGAAGGAAGCATGAGTTCAAGTCCGTTGCTCTCCCCTTGTCCCCCATATATGGGGACTAGGTTGGTGGAGGGTGTGTAGAGCCCAGGATCACATTAGATGATTGACACAGGGGTGAAAAATGGGTTACAAAATCGTGGGATAAAAAATATATTAAAAAAACAAACAGATTGAGCTGCCCGGGTAATGGCTGATTCATACTCCCATCGAAAATAGCAGGTCTACAAGCTCACACGACGTGATGCAGCCGCGGCATTGTGAGTTTGTAGATCAGGTATTTTTTCTATAGAGTATATGAATATCAGGCTTTTAATGCTTTCTCTTATTTTTCTTCAATCTGATTTATTTTTTCTTCTTCAGCTGTGGAGGAATGATGGCGTCCCCTAGCAGCAGGTGTTGGGGATATAGGAGGGGGATGATGGCTCCCCCTAGAGGCAGGTGTTGGGGATATAGGAGGGGGATGATGGCTCCCCCTAGAGGCAGGTGTTGGGGATATAGGAGGGGGATGATGGCTCCCCCTAGAGGCAGGTGTTGGGGATATAGGAGGGGGATGATGGCTCCCCCTAGAGGCAGGTGTTGGGGATATAGGAGGGGGATGATGGCTCCCCCTAGAGGCAGGTGTTGGGGATATAGGAGGGGGATGATGGCTCCCCCTAGAGGCAGGTGTTGGGGATATAGGAGGGGGATGATGGCTCCCCCTAGAGGCAGGTGTTGGGGATATAGGAGGGGGATGATGGCTCCCCCTAGCAGCAGGTGTTGGGGATATAGGAGGGGGATGATGGCTCCCCCTAGCAGCAGGTGTTGGGGATATAGGAGGGGGATGATGGCTCCCCTTAGAGGCAGGTGTTGGGGATAGGAGGGGGATGATGGCTCCCCTTAGAGGCAGGTGTTGGGGATAGGAGGGGGATGATGGCTCCCCCTAGAGGCAGGTGTTGGGGATATAGGAGGGGGATGATGGCCCCCCCTAGAGGCAGGTGTTGGGGATATAGGAGGGGGATGATGGCTCCCCCTAGAGGCAGGTGTTGGGGATATAGGAGGGGGATGATGGCTCCCCCTAGAGGCAGGTGTTGGGGATAGGAGGGGCAGAGATTTGAAAAGACATCTAGATGTGCTGCGATGGACAAATAACATCTTTCTAAGCCTATAAGATTAACCCATTTATACCTATAAAATATCTTCTAAATACTTAAAGATAGTTTTCTGAAAAACCCATGTTTCTATGTCAGTTGTTCTCAAACCATTTCATGTCAAGGACCCTAAAATATATATATGTAATTGGCCGCCAACCCCCATCTGAAAATATGTTGTTCCAGTCTCCCCCTGAAAGAATATATATTCAAAGATTTGAGGCACATTTTTATGATTTTGCTCGGTGGTGCGCTATGAGCTTGTAGATCTGCTATTTTTCAATAGCTAAAGCATGACATAATGCTTAAAACACCAAATGGGCTTCCCGCCCCGGAATGGGTCAAAAACACTATAGAGGTGCCCGTTGGGCACTGGGCCTACTTGGAACGATGCAAGTTGGAAATGGATGACCAATTTCCTAGTTATGTCTGTGTCCCTTTTATGCCCATACATGGAGTTTATTTGTCAGGCATGCCCAAACATGGAGTCTATGCAGATGTCAGGACAGTCATTGTCATGTCACAACAGGCCCAGCTCCATATATGGAGATCTAAGGGGTGATCGATTTATTGTCCGGATCCTGGTCAGAGGCTTTTGTGCTGGTTCTGGACAACCGGCTATCCGACGGACTCGACACCGGGGCGGGTACTGCCCTCCCTGTGGGGGTGTGGAACGCAGTGTTGTTTTTGGCAGCAAATTTCTATTTTAGTTTTAGTCATAGTCTCCTGAATATTTTTCACTTAGTTTTAGTCACATTTTTGTCACCTGGAATGTTTTAGTGTTAGACAGTCTAGTTTTAGTCGACTAAATGTCATAAGATTTTAGTCGACTAAATCTACAGGTGATTTATATCCAGATCCAGTCCAGATAACCAAACGGGTTACTGTTTAACCAGGGACACGGTCATGGTTCAGGAATTCTTCAGGAATGTGTGGAATGCAGGGTCTCTCGTCGGTTCCTACCAGACCAGTGTAAACAGAAACCTGAGGTTTTAGGAAGTCAAAGATTTGCGTTTGCATTTTGTCAACATTTGGGGAGAACGACAACAGTAATTGACTTTTAAACCATTTTGACTGAGTTTGATTTAAAAAAGAAAAAAAGGCTTGTAAATCCTAACATCTTTCTGTCAGTGGTGCTCAACCTTTTTCATGTCAAGGACCCCAATGACTGGGACATCTGGTGTTGGGCACTGTTGTTTTTGGCAGCACATTTAGATTTTAGTTTTAGTCATAGTCTTTTGAATAGTTTTCATTTAGTTTTCGTCACATTTTAGTCACCTGGAATGTGTTAGTGTTAGTCTAGTTAGTCTAGTCGACTAAATGTCACGCAATTTTAGTCGACTAAATCTACAGTTGATTTAGTCGAATAAATGTATTTTGTCGGGCCTTGATGCCGTCGAAATGACAGATTTGACACTTGGTGAAAATAGCCGATCTACAAGCTCACAACGCGTCGCAGTGCGACGCGTTGTGAGCTTGTAGATCGGCTATTTTCAGCATGCGACCAAGTGTAAAATGACTTATACTGGATCTCTTGTCCACTAGTCCCTTCCTAACATTTTAGTCTAGTTTTTATTTGTCGATGAAATTGTCAATATATTTAGTCTTAAGGCTCATACATAGTCTGTATTTACGGTGGTTAGGTGACCACCGAACTACAACATGACGTCACGAGCTGCGGTGAAGAGCAAACCACCGCTCCAGCCCATCTCTCTGTTTTTACTCACCACCGCTCAATGTTATTTCAGCTCCGGTGGTCAGCTCACCACCGGAGCGGTGGTCACCTCATCACCGAAAATCCAGACTATGAATAGGCCTTTAGTTTTAGTCATCATAGATAGTTTTCATTTAGTTTCCATTTAGTTTTCGTCAGTGGAAAAAGGTAGTCGACGAACATTTTTCGTCTTAGTTTTAGTCGACGAAAACAACACTGGTGTTGGGTATAACTAACACCACGTAACTTAATATATTACGTAATATATTAGCGGAATACGGTAACTTGTAATATAATACATTACTTAACAAAAAGTAAGTAATATGTAATATATTCTAAAAGTCTTTCTGTATTACTTTCTGTCTGTCTGTCTCGTTGTCCGTGGCTCTGTGACATTATGTGACAACTGCAGAAGTTAAAGGGACACTTCACCCTTTTTGCAAAAAAATATATGTTAATGAAGTTTAGAAGCTTTAGAACACTTCCATGGGGGTCTTTATGTATGTAATATGTGGTTTTAGATATTTTAGATTTTAGCAGTGAGCCCGGTGTCTCTGATGTCATGGACACTGACTGGGCTCACTTCCTTCCTGGACTACATGTTGTCTCAGTAAGACAGCTCTCCCCCTATCCACAAGGAGGAGCAGTGCACCAAAGAATTATGGGAATAGTAGTCCAGGAAGGTAGTGAGACATCAGAGACACTGTGCTCACTGCTACAATCTAAAATAGCTAAAACCACACATTACACACATAAAGACCCCCAGGAAAGTGTTCTAAAGCTTCTAAATGTCATTAACATATATCTTTTAGCAAAAAGGGTGAAGTGTCCCTTTAAAGAATGACATATATTTCCGCTAAAGTTCTCAAACTCTGCCTGAACCCGACCAGGCCCGACCCGACCCGACGTTTTAGGGCCGGGCCGGGCCTTTCTGCATTTTTATTTATTTAATTATTATATATTTTTTGTTTTGTTTCATTATTTTATATATCATAATAATAATAATAATAATAAAACATTTTGTTCTGTCTGACTCAGTAAGTAGTAAGTACTCTGTATTTATTTATTATGAAGCACTTAGTGCATTAGTGCATTTCACTTTCATTTCATTTGTTTGTGCGAGAGAGAGAGAGAGAGAGAGAGAGAGAGAGAGAGAGAGAGAGAGAGAGAGGGAGACGGAGAGTTTGTGTGCGCTGTGCGGCTGGCAGACACAGCAGGGTGCTGCTTTGTTATTGGACCAGCCAGTAATGAGCAATTGAGTATACAACTTCATTGTAAGCTGGTGTTGCCAAATAGCCAAGCCATTCAATCTACAAGACCACTGAAGTCTACAATGCATCACGATCAGACACGTTTAGAACTTGCAGATCAGTTCTTTACACAGGGCCATAAATCAGACAGTAGCAGAGAATGTGATGGTGGGCGTGTATCGGACAGGTTAACAACAGGTCAGTGTCCGAAACAAAACAGAATACAGATGCAAACAGATGCAAAGAGACTATGATTAATGAGCATTGCAATGGATATCGCTAATATTAAAAGAAAACTTGCAGCCGGTGGATATGGTGTGATCGCTAAGGAGGGAGCGAAGGCAGCGGTATGGACAACTTTTAAATTAGTTGTAGACTCTGCAGGGAAGGTCTTAGAATATGTTCAATGCATTAAATGCAAAACAGTGCTGTCCTATGACAGTGAAAGGACCGGAACATCCACGATGGGCCGTCATAAAGATAAAGTTTGTGCATCGATGCCACAGCAGAGCACCTCAGGTCAGTCATCAATGGCCACATTTGTGAAGAAGAGTGCAGAAAGTGTCCCGCTGAGAGTGAAGCAGGCAGTGACCGCAAAATGTGTGTCATTTTGCGCCATGGACATCAGGCCGTTTAATGTGGTGGAAGGCGATGGTTTCATGCTATTGGCCCAAGAGCTAATAGACGTCGGAGCGACTCACGGAAGGGTACCTGCTAGCTCCGTTATTCCATGCGCCAACACGGTGACAACCCACTGCAAGGCCTCAGCAACAGTCAAAAGAGAAGACTTCACTGCCCAGATTAAGGCCCACCTCAAAAACGGAGGGAATGACGACGGACATGTGGACTGACGATTACAGGAAGGTCGCCTATCTTGCAATCACTTGCCATTTTATTGGGGAAGACTTTGATTTGGTGGGAAAGAATCTGGCCACCGTGCAGTTTCCAGCGGAAGAAAAAAAACCGGGTGATAACATTAGAAGGGAAATCATCAAGCTCCTGGTGACGAAATTCAACTTCGAGGCACTGTCACTTAAAAACATTGTTTGGGTCACTGACCAAGGCGCAAACATCATTAAAGCCCTTGAGCCCTACCGTAGACTTGACTGTCTGGATCATGTGCTAAATACAGTGCTCAAGCACGGCCTGGACAACGACGGTGCACTTAAAGAACATGCCGCCGGCATCGCAGCAACAATAACAGCAGCGAAGGCCCTCGTAAGGTATATATTGTTTGTTTAGTGTTAATGTTATTATAATTATATACAAATAGTATGATACTATAATTAGGCAATTATATTATATCTAGTTTTAGTCTTTTTCTTATAGTTATAGTAATAACACTTTATTATTATTATTATTTCATGGAGTCTGGTTTTAATTGTTTATTTTTTACATTGTTAGGTATGTCAAGCAGTCGGGAGTGGCATCGCAGCTGACCAAGACCCTGCTGCCGATGGTGGACACCAGGTTCAGCACTGTGTATCTGTCACTGAAATCTATTCAGGACATTTACGCAGAGCTGCAGGAGAAGATGGAGGCTCGTGGAGAAGGTGCGAAAGTGGATTGTGTGGCCCCTGACGCGCTAGCGTTTCTGGTGTCATTCCTGCAAATATTTTGGGACGCACAGCGTGAGCTGGAGGGGGACAAATATCCCACTCTGCAACTCGTCTGCCCATGGACAGCCAAACTGCTGCTACACTGCAAGCCGAATGTGGATGACACAAATGAACAGGCCTTTGTGCGTCAGCGCCATGCCCAATGGATGGAGAAGAAAATAAAGAAGGAAGATCTGCACATGGCTGCAACGTTTTTATGGCCAAAATACAATCAGCTGCGCATGCTGGACGCGACTCAAAGGGCACATGTGCATGACTACATAAAGAGGCGTGTGGCAGCAGCAGCCGCTGTTGTTGGAGAAGACGGGAGTGGGGGGGAGGAGGAGGAGGAGGATGGCCAAGAAGAAGAAGGTGCTGGTGGCGCTGCTGCTGGGGCACCCCCCTCACCGGTGCCACCACCAGCTAAGAGAGCGCGTCCATTTGACGAGTGGGAGAATGTGTTTGAGCCAGAGCAGGAAACTGACGATGATGAGGTGGAGCGATACATTCGGGACGGGCAGAGGCCATTAATGGGTAATGATGAGGATGTGCTGGGCTGGTGGAAGAAAAACATTGTCACCTATCCCAAACTCGCTCAGTTGGCTAGGCAAATTCTTTCAATCCCAGCCAGCAGCAGCAGCAGCGAGAGGGTGTTTAGCGCAGCAGGGCGCATTGTTGAGGAGAGGCGAACACGCCTGAAACCAGACACCGTGGACGCACTTTTATTTCTTCATGCGTATGGTGAAGGTGAATAGAATAGGGCAGCTATAAGACCTTTGTGAAGAACTTGTGTTTGCACCTTTCTTGTGTTTGTTTATGTAAATTTATTAAAATAGTAGTGTTTATTTTTTAGATGTGTTTATTTGCAATCAGAACTCGGTCTCTATTGCTTAATTTGCTTGCTTTTATTCTTAATCTTAATTAACTTTATTGCTGCTGTTTTTAAAGCACTGTGCATAACAAGAAACGCGGTTTCTGTTATTTATTTTTGCACCTTAAATTGCTGCTGTTTTTAAAGCACTGACTGACTGCACAACAAGAAACACGGTTTCTGTTATTTTGTTAAAGTTTAGCCCTATATATCTGTGTGTGTGTGGAGTCTGTGGACCTGTGTGTTTAGTATTTCATATTTAGTTTATGTGTGTGCACTGCTGCGTGGCCTATTCTTTGTCAATAAAGTGTTAAAGTATTGTTTGCTTTTGCTGTGTTTGTGTTACACTTTATGAATATTATAAATAACTTATGGTCAATCATGAAATAGGAAGGAAGAACAAACTGATTCAAAGCTTTTATTTGTCCCAAAATGATTGATGAGTATATAATTAGAAACGAGTGCCGACTGAGTCTGCCAAGTGCCAACTGCTGCAGAAGAGTTCCTCTCGTCATGATAAGGTAGTGCGATGCGAGAGCAGTGAGAAGACGCATCATATATGCGCTTAGTTCAAATTACACTATCTGACTGTGAGTGTGACTGTCTCACGTCGAGGCGGAGAGAGAGAGATGCAGGATAATAGGATTTAACAACTTCCAGCATCTCTCTCCGCCTCCCCAGGCCCCCCGCCCCGACAAGAGAGACTATCACAGTCAGATAGTGTTATTTGAACTAGCGCATACAGTATGGTGCGTCACTGCGTCTTCTCTGTAGCCTATAACCTATATACCCCTATAGTGTATACTGTATACTGTAACTATACTATAGGCCTGCCGCCTAATAACAATTTACAATGTGAAGTTTCCATTTTAAGCGACTAATACTATTAGTCCGTTCTGCAATTAAAATCAATTCAGGGCTTTTTTTTGGCACTGCAGCGTCAAAAGGAAGCCAAATGAAGCGCGGTGGCCCCGCCTAGTGGCTATCTTCTTTTTTTTCACAGTCGGGCTTTTGTCGGGCTTCGGGCCCAACATTATGGTAATCTTTAGGGCCGGGCCGAGCCTCGGGCCCACCCAGTTAGGGTAGGGTCGGGCTGGGCCTAAATTTTTGGGCCCGTTGAGAACTTTAATTTCCGCTCCCCACTAATAGTTCTCAGGTCTGGTGTTTGGCCAGGCGGCCGTTTGGCCTCGCCTTACTGTAGATACATATGCAATGTATCATTTATAATTATACTCCAATATTGAATTGTTCGATTTGAGCATTTAAAAAAAAAGTAATATGTAATAGTAATATTAATATATTACTCTTGCTCAGACAGTAATATGTAATACAATATATTACTTGATAAATTAAGGTAATTAAGTAATAAGAAATATATTCCAAATATAAAGTAATATTACCCAACACTGGTGACATCATCCTTTGGTCCGGCCGGGGTACTTCGTTTGAGATGTTCTCATTGCACCGTCCTTAACCCATTCTGACCTGAGATCAGATTATATAAAGGTCTTCTACATCCTGACAGTTTACCATTCTGACCTGAGATCAGATTATATAAAGGTCTTCTACATCCTGACAGTTTTCCATTCTGACCTGAGATCAGATTCTAAAAAGGTCTTCTACATCCTGACAGTTTTCCATTCTGGCCTGAGATCAGATTCTAAAAAGGTCTTCTACATCCTGACAGTTTTCCATTCTGACCTGAGATCAGATTCTAAAAATGTCTTCTACATCCTGACAGTTTTCCTTTCTGACCTGAGATCAGATTCGATAAATGTCTTCTACATCCTGACAGTTTTCCATTCTGACCTGAGATCAGATTCTAAAAAGGTCTTCTACATCCTGACAGTTTTCCATTCTGACCTGAGATCAGATTCTAAAAAGGTCTTCTACATCCTGATAGTTTTCCATTCTGACCTGAGATCAGATTCTAAAAAGGTCTTCTACATCCTAACAGTTTTCTGAAAAAGCTATGTTTCTATGTCAGTCGTTCTTCGATTTTTCAAAAAATAGCAGACCTACAAGCTCGTAGCGCGCCACTCGGTGGCGCGCTACGAGCTTGTAGATCTGCTATTTTTCAATAGCTTAAAGCATAACCTAATGCTAACACCAAAAGGGGTTCCGCCCAAAATGGGTTAATAATGGACCCAGGGCTATATTTATAAGAGGTTACCAGATCCACTGTCTGGCCATTCATGACACTATACTCTGAGGAGCTGGTGGACGTATCGTCTGAAATCAATCTTTAGTCTGTGTGACATTAAAGGACAACTTTAGTTTTTTTCAACCAAGGTTCATGTTTTAGGTTGTTATTAGAGAAACTAAAAGGTGTGTGTAAATTTCTTTTCATTTGCTGCTTTCTTTCGTTTTAGGGATTTTAGCAGTTTTTGACAGGGGGGCGGGCGCATTCGAGCATGGGGCTAAACATGTATTTTTTTTACAACATTTTATGGATATGTCTTTTTTATTATTTACTATAGTCCTACTATACCCCAAGAAATTACATCTGATCACAGAAGATCACAGGATCTACTGAATGTGTCAAACTAACACACAGTATAAGCCTCCCCCAGTAGGCTACCTTCACATTCAGTAGATCCTGTGATCTTCTGTGGCCAGATGTAATTTCCTGGGGTTTATTAGGACTATAGTAAACCATAAAAAAAGAAATCGCCACAAAATTGTGTAAAAAAATACATGTTTAGCCCCATGCTCGAATGCCACCCCCCGCCCCCCCCTGTCAAAAACAGCTAAAATCCCTAAAATGAAAGAAAGCAGCAAATGAAAATAAATTGACACTCATCTTTTACTTTCTCTAAAAACAACCTAAAACATTACATTACAAAACAAAAGTTGTCCTTTAAGTTGTATAAACTATAAATGCCTTTTCACCTCCATGTCTTTAGTCTGTGTGACATTAAGTTGTAGATAATAGACATGTCTGATTGATAAGAGCGCCCCTCACTTCACACGAGTGTGATTTTTCTTTTTAGATGTAAATGCTGGCTTGAAACCTCTCAAACAACTCATCTTCTTTAAAGGACCACTTCACCACTTTTCAACCTTCATATAATTGGTCCTCGCTAATAATCATGAAAAAATGGTGCGATTTCTTTCTACTCAGTCTGTGTCTCATAGGAGGGCTGTGGGCAGTACAGAAACCGTCTTCCAGTGACATCATCGATGGGGAATACAAGCTAATAGAAACTGCAGGCTTTCTAGTCCTGAAAAGTTGCAATGCGAAAATGGAAGCCATCGTTCTCACGATAATGAAAATCTAAACATTTTTGTAAAAAAATCTTGTTTAAAAAATAATCTGCCTAATGATGATGTCACTGGAAGACGGTTTCTGAACTGCCCACAGCCCTCTTATGAGACACAGACTGAGTAGAAAAAAATCGTGCCATTTTATCATGATTATTAGTGAGGACCTATTATTTGAAGATAGGTTGAAAAGTGGTGAAGTGGTCCTTTAAAGCAATGTACACAATTTAAGGAAATGTTGTCCTTGGAATACGAGTCAATCAATAAATAGTGAATAAATACATAAGCTTAAGCAACAAAATATAGTTTATTGTTTTATCAAGGTGGTACTGAACAGATCAGTGCAATTCTGTAGCAACAATTATAGGAATATATTCAGGATTGGGTAGCCTATAAAGGACATTCTGTATAAAAACAAAACAATACTTCAGAACAGTGGAATGCACATTGTGGTGCGCGATTAAAATTTGTACATTTGCGTTCTTTTTTTTTCTATAAATAATGAATTTGAAATGAATCAGTAAAAATCCCTGCGCTAAATAAAAATATCTTTTTTTTGCTCTGCTAGCTGAATATCTGAACATCATTATTCATGCATATTCATACATTTAACCCATTCTGAACGGGAACCCATTTTGGTGTTAGCATCATGTCGTGCTTTAGCTATTGAAAAATAGCAGATCTACAAGCTCATATCGCGCCACCGAGTGGCGCGATACGAGCTTGTAGGTCTGCTATTTTTGAAAAATCGAAGAACGACTGACATTTTTAGAATCTGATCTCGGGTCAGAATGGGTTATAATCAGACCAGCGGGTGTCCAGTGGAAACCTCGTATGAATCTCGCACATCTCCAGGAATTCTACAGGTGCTGAACAAGAAATATACGTACAGTGAAAAGGAAGGGATGTCCGTACAGTCGAGCGGACAACCCTTCCTTTTCAACAAACCGTACTATAGCATAAGAAAGAGGCAACACTTGTGAAAATCACTGATCTACAAGCTCACTTGTATAGCAGATGTACAAGCTCGCGTAGCGTCAGCGTGCATGGCACCGAGTGACGCGCTGTGTGAGGGCTTGAATATCTTCTATTTGTGAACGCTTGAATCTAAAATGACACATGCTTTCCTGGTGTTAATGCGTTAAAGTGGTTAAGGCTACAACAGTTTGTACTCAGTGGTCTAAAGTCATTGAGACTTAAAATTAACCCATTCTGACCTGAGATCAGATTCTAAAAATGTTCTTCTACATCCTGACAGTTTTCTGAAAAAGCTATGTTTCTATGTCAGTCGTTCTTGGATTTTTCAAAAATAGCAGACCTACAAGCTCGTAGCGCGCCACTCGGTGGTGCGCTATGAGCTTGTAGATCTGCTATTTTTCAATAGCTAAAGCATAACATAATGCTGACACCAAAAGGGTTTCCCGCCCAAAATGGGCGTATTTGTACTTTACTGAGTATTTTCAATTCAAATACTATAAGTATTTCTACTCCACTACATCTCAGATCCTAATATTGTACTTTTACTCCACTACATTTTTTTGGAAAACTTTACTTACTAGTTACTTTGCACATTTTTATTATTATTACAGTAACAAGTAACTTCAGCCCAATATACATTTCCATCATTTGATCTTACTAGCTAACATTATTGTGACTCTGACGCATTGAGAGCTTGTAGATCTGCTATTTTCAAAACGATTTTTAGACATTTGAAAACTTGAAATGATAGACATCCTACATAATGAGTACTTTTACTTTTGGTACTTTTAAGTAAATCTTAATGCCAGAACTTTTGTAGGCCTACTTTTGAATTCCCGTCTTTTACTTGCAACATATAGTATTTTTAATTCTGCAGTATTGCTACTTTTACTTAAGTAGAAAGTACTTTTCCCACCACTGTTTGTACTTAAATGTTTGGGTTTATATGATCTTCACTACTGATTACTACTGTAGCAGAAACACTGAGCTGCAGTTTGATCAATGAAGTGAAAACCATCACTTCTCACACATTGAGCGCTTTGTATATGAACATAACGTATTAACCCATTCAGGTATAATGTGTTCCCTCAGGTCAGTCCAGTAATGGTACATTGCACAGTCTCCTTCATTCATTGGTCCAGTTCTCCAGTACCTGCACAATAAACACACTGTATTGAACCACATGGACTCATTCACTCACATACAGTACCAATATCTGCACAACAAACACACTGTATTGAACTACTTACAGTGACTTTGATAGAATTACAATATAAAAACATGTTAAATGTCTCACGTTGTTGTCAGTGGTGTTCCATCCAGCCACGTCCAGCCGTCCGTCTTGACAGTCAGACCATTCCTGGTCAGACCAATCCTTGCAGTCCTGGTCAGACCAATCCATGCAGTCCTGGTCAGACCAATCGATGGAGAAGAATAAGTAGCAGGGATCAATCCACGGATGAATACCTGATTATGAATGAATGAATGAATGAATTTTATTTGTATAGCACCTTTCCAAACGTATAGATACAACGTGCTTTACAGACAGGTTATAAAAACAGTAATCATAAAAACAACAAAACATCAGGACATCAGATATAATAAAGCATGAAGAAAATAACAGGTCAATAAAACAATAAAAAACAATATTAGGAAAAACACTTGGCATACAGATGTGTTTTTAAAAGCGTTTTAAAAGAAGGCACTGATTCTGCTAATCTAAGAGCCAAAGGCAGGGAGTTCCAGAGCAAAAATGTGAAATCACGCACATGCTCACGCACACACACACACACGGACACAACTAACCTGTTCTGCTCTACTGTTAATGACCACCAGATCAGCTCCCAGACTCCGACATTCGTCTCTACCATCCCACCATTTTTTATCTTCAGTAGTCAGGTAGTAACAGCTGGGTCCAAACTTCTTCCACGGAAATGGACACGACTTGTCTAAAAACATCAAACAGGAGATTTACTGATGGATTTTCAATGTACTGATAATGAATTCTAACACATAGTTGTAATAATAACAGTATAGAGATGTAGTGGAGTCACTGGAGTGGAGGCTAAAACTATTCATCTATTATATCAATGGTGTTTTCTACTCCACACATTTACTCGAGTAAACCTTTCTGCTATTTGTACTTAGTTAATTAACCCATTTTGGGCGGGAACCCCTTTTGGTGTTAGCATTACGTTATGCTTTAGCTATAGAAAAATAGCAGATCTACAAGCTCATAGCGCGCCACCGAGTGGCGCGCTATGAGCTTGTAGGTCTGCTATTTTTGAAAAATCGAAGAGCGACTGACATAGAAGACATTTTTAGAATCTGATCTCAGGTCAGAATGGAAAACTGTCAGGATGTAGAAGACATTTTTAGAATCTGATCTCAGGTCAGAATGGAAAACTGTCAGGATGTAGAAGACATTTTTAGAATCTGATCTCAGGTCAGAATGGGTTGAGTATTTAAATGTTGTGGTAGGCCTATGTAGCATTACGCAGAAGCGTGGATTGAACCCGGGGGCGGGGCTCCGTGCAGCCTACCGTGCCAACAGGGCTGAGCCCGATTAGCAGGACTGTTGCATGCTGGGTCTTGGCTGCATGGAGGCTACACCTACTTCCTACTACTACAAATATTGTAGTTTTTACTCCACTACATTTATTTGACAGATTTAGTTATACTTTATATATTTAGATTATTAATATGAAATCTATTTCAGCAGCCATCCCCCTTGATGATGTCATTGGTAGGCAGGTTTCTTAACTGTCCACATAGACAAATTATGCCATGTTATAAATAATGAGCATTAGTGACGCCGATTATAAAGATGAGCTTGAAAACGGGTGACGTGCATCATCTGACCTGAGATCAGATTCATACGAGGTTTCCACTGGACACACACACACTGGTCTGATTAACACATTCTGACCTGAGATCAGATTAAAAAAATGTCAGTCGTTCTTCGATTTTTCAAAAAATATCCATTACCATTTACTTGCCGAGCACAACAAGGAAGTGATGTGGCTCTGGCTCGCTCGCTCTGATGGCGCAAAGCGTAGATACTTTTGTGAATTTAATAGTTTTATTAGGTTAATATTGCTATATGTTTGTAACCGTTTTTAGAAAAGCATTAAGCCACTGGAGGCCCCAGGCAGCTTACCGGGTATTTTACACTGTCTGGGGGGTAGAAGACCCTCCGCTGCGCGTGGGGTCTGCCTACGCCCCCAGCCAGTGTAAAATACCCGCTAACCTGAGACCTCTCGTGGCTTATTGCTTAAAGCGCTGCTGATCATGATGAGGTCAAGCATCTGCGGTGGAACACTTTATTTGAGAAAGAAAATCTCAACGTTGTTAATTATCCTTTTTTCATGTGCATTGTCACTTGTCAACACTACTTTATTCATCATACTTTTCAGGTGCATATCATGCAATGCAATAATACAAAAAGAAACGATTAATTTGATTACAAAAATGAATAAATAATAATAATAAAAAGGTCAACATTTTGGGTTAAAGCTGTGGTGGCCTTAATTGTTTCCTGTATGGTGTTAGAGGGTTAATAGTTGTTTCCTGTATGGTGTTAGAGGGTTAATAGTTGTTTCCTGAAACTAGTACTTGCGGAGTGGTGCAACTCCCCTCTCTCTCTCTCTCTCCCCCCTCCCCTCCTCTCTCTCTCTCTCATTAGCAGGCAACAGTGCAGCACTGTCTCTCTCTCTCTGTTTCTGGCACAACAGCGCCCCTACTGGTACTCGTAGTCATACTGGTGCTCATTAACGTCAGGTTAGCCTCGGTAGCAGGCTTTCATTTTTGTTGCTGCAAAAATGTAAAGCCTGGAGGAACGCATTGGCTGCTCTGGTCTAAAAGTGGGAGTCAACCCTTCCGGGTGGGCTTCGCTCCAAATGATGTGACGTAGCGCTGCACTAGGGGGGAGAGGAGGGGCCGGGGGTGACGGACAGATCGATGAGATCCAATCAGGGCGTACGCAAATCTCAGCCGCGACCCGCCCCTCTAGACCAGAAACCTAACACGTTAGCTCAGGCTAACGTCAGGTGAACCAACACATAGGTGAACAAGGACTTTGCTGTTCCTTGGAGCGGTTGCACCACTCAAAAACATGTCAGTGTATTTTAAATAGTTACTGTACCAATTTCAAATCATTGAATCATTGAAAGTAAAGAGAGCCTACTGGTAGACCTGAGGTCTACCATTGCGTGTCATATCATATATGCACGGAATGTTCACAGGCTTCTGTGTGCGGCCTACAGGGCATCTGAGCATGTGCTGCACCATACCTCTTACACCATGTGTCCTTTGGGAAACCGGGCCATTATTCTAAAAAAATTAAAAATAAATTAACGCTAAACTAAAGTAATTTTCTATTCTCCAAGCATCAAATGAAGTAATTAAAATGTATTATTATTATATTAAATTAAGTATTGTTTTCCCTCTCCTGCCTGCATCCACTGGACGTCATGGAGTTCTGATTACCTTGACTGTCCTTCTTCAAGGCCTCCACACTGGTCTCACTGCTGCTCAGTCTGCTGCTCAGTCTGCTCTGAAGGTCTTCCCGCTCTTTCTCACCGGCACTCAGTTTGGCAGCCATTTCTGAAGAGAAGGAAATCACAGAGAAACTGTTACACATTTTAAAACGCACACATCAGCCCTTATCTCCTTTAACTTTAACTTCTTTAACAAAAAAGAATGAATCACATTTTCCACAGGCACAAAAAAAAACATTGTAGTTTCTTAAATAATCCATTCCTGACCTGTAATCTCCTTGGCCATCTGTTCCATCTTCAACTTGGTGGTGAACAGCTCCATCTCGGCTCTCAGTTTCTCAGTGAACTCGGCTCTCATCTCGGCTCTCAGTTTCTCCAGTTGGGTCGAGTGGTCGGGTTGTAAGACGGTGGCTGGTCCTGCGCCGTTGCCTCTCTCACTGGCCGAGGCCACTGGGTCTCCCCGAACTCGGACCTCAGAGAGACACATGAACAGCAGAACCAGCAAAGCTCCGGCAGCGTTCATTCTGGATGCAGAGTGGAGATACTTCATCCTGGATACAAGTTAACACATGGTAACTATCTTGATTATTACTCTTAGAGTCCTTGATTGGTTTAATGAAAATGGCACTTATCATGATTTTTAGTAAATTATCTACTTAGTTAATTCAGTCAGAGAACTCACAAATAGACATAAGATGTAATGCGAGCGTGAATGCTCTTTTATCTTGGCATTCGGGGCTTTGCTACAGTTTCTCTCTCTCTCTCTCTCTCTCTCTCTCTCTCACACATGCACACGCACACACATGCACACACACAAACATATACATACTGTAGGAGAAAGGAGGGAGGGAGATCATTTAAAATCGTTGACCCTATGGTTTTAAAAGGTTTAACCCTCTAAGACCCAGCGTTGCTTTTTAGCAACAATTCTATTTTAATTAATTCATTACTAAATTATCTTATTTTTTCTGTTCTTTTTTCACCTAAACGTCCTCAGTGATGTTCATTGCAATGCCATTTCAATGCCATTGGTCATGACATTTGCATATAAATACAGATGCTGAAATACACACAAATTAAAAATGTCTGGACATTGTCTGAACATTTTTTAACCTAAGACTTTTGACCTTTACCCTAATAAAAGTAGGTACAATAATTGTAACATATGTTTTTTTGTGATCATTAGAATGTCCAGAACATGTTTTATTCATTATTGTGAAAGATATCCCCCAAATGTAAATTATGAATTTATTATATTATTATATAATTATTATAAACTTTTCATCAAACTTTATTATTTATATTTTTTATAACATATTTTTTTGTCTTTAGTCCTAGTAGTACAAAGTAGTAGTAAGGTTGAAATCAATTTTTTACAAAGTATAAATTAAAGCGGGTCTTAGAGGGTTAAAGGTGTTTTTTAGTCTTAGTAATATCTCTTACCAGACGGCTTCTTCTGGCTCCGTAGATCTCAATAGACGCTGTAGTTTTACTGTAGTATATTAATGTTGATAATGGTGGAGAATACACCATGCGGGTTCAAAAGAACAAAGTGAAGTCCCTTTCTTTCCAATATCCTTTATCTCAGATCAGCCAAAAGCCTCATGACAGACCGGAGGAACGCTTTCCTGAAAGTGAAATGGTGCCCAACACGAGGCTCTTTATATACTGATGGTGTCTATGTACATGTACTAAATCCTGTGCATGTGTGTGTGTGTGTGTGTGTGTGTGTGTGTGTGTGTGTGTGTGTGACTGTGTGTTTGTGTATGTGTATGTGTGTGTTTGAGTGTGTGTTCGGATGTGTGTGTGTGTGTGTGTGTGTGTGTGTGTGTGTGTGTGTGCTTAGAAATGTGTGTGTAGCTCAAACCCTAATATCACCCAGATGTTACTTGTTGACCTGGCTCCCTGACCTGTATGACCCCTGACCCCCTGTATGACCCCTGACCCCCTGTATGACCCAGGCCTGGACAGAGCATTAGCTTAGCTCTCCCTTTAGTATCACTCATACCATATCTTAAGAATAGGCTCACTTTAAACATGGGCTATGTATGTGAATCTAAACAACTGCTCATCTCTCAATGTGAAATACATGACATAGCATATAACATTGTCTTGTTGATGTAAATACAGGTGTACCTCTATGTATTTATGACTTGATGAGAACAGAAACATCTTGACATAGTAGGCTACTAACTTCTGTTCTACCTCTGAGGGGGAAGGGTGGCTTGGTTTGTGAACTGATCCCTCTGCATGCCCAATTTGACTTCCTCCAGCTGTTTTAGTTGGAGGCATGCAGTCAGATTACTGGGTCTCTCCACATATCTACCCCATATTGTGTCCCCAACTCTATTTATCTATATATATATATATATATATATATATATATATATATTAAGTGCACAAAGGGCAGCTGCTACCCGGCCACAGGAGACCTCCTCATCGGTAGAGCCCACCAGCTCCACAGCACCTCAACGTGTGGAGTCAAACAGCCAGAGCCTTTCTGTATCGTCAGCCACTTACAGGTAATGCTGTGCTGGAAGTGCTGCTGCTGTAGTCTCAAAGGGGAAACCATTGCTTTCGTGACTACAACTGTCGTGGACGTGGGATGTATTTTTTTTTTTTTCCCTATACAAAATAGGCGTTTTGTGTTTTGTCTGACATGACTGGTCAGTTTAAGGCTAATGTTAACAATTTAATAATGACCATGTAGGTTAGTACGGTTTTTCACAATTGTCTCCACAAATCAGTCCAGAAAAGAGCAATTATTAAGCCCACTCCATATTAACCTATTTAAGCAGAAGATTCTGTAGAAAAGTCTAATATTCATCACAGTTCCCTAACTTAAATTGCCCCTTGTTGTTGTTGTTGGCATTTTGGCATTCACTTTATTACATTTAATGAAAGGTTTATAGTTCAGCGCATGTCCACTCCATGGGGGTGGAATTTATGAATAAACAATCTCCAACTTTTCTTTGAACGCCTGCTCTCGTTGTCAGTGCAGTGTAGCCAGGAGGAGTGTGACTGCAGCAAGAAGAGTGGAGGGAGGGATGGTGGTTCTTGAATGTCAGGACCCTCTCTCCCTGACTTGTCTAGACTGTTTCCTCTGCCTGCAAAATAAAAGGCACCCCTATTAAGAATAGTTGAGGTTGATGATGGCGACCAACAAAAGGCTTTTCTTGAAATTAATTTGTGTTCTGTCAAATGTTGTAATATATCCAACAGGCTGTGTACTGATAACAGGTACTTGTACGTGAATATGCAATGTACTTATATATGTGTATGGTGCACTGAACTGTAACATACTTTATGAGCTGCTAGGGCACGCTGAAGGCCGCATGCTGGCAGGCAGGGATTGTGATGTCTAGTCAGTGACGTCAGTAGGACATGAAGTATCCAAGCATATATATGATCCTGTAAGTGTAATAAACCTTGTGAGTGAATTGATGTGACCCAAGTCTCGTGTCATGTTAATCTCTTCTCCCGAGCAGGCCTGCCCGTATATGTCCGTCTGTCCGAACCATGGAAATGTCAACCGGGTCGTCACACACCAGAACCAGACGAGGGTCCGAGTACTTAGATAAATAACATAACAATCAAACATCTGCTACAGATGGGGGTTTATTGTTCTCGCCCAGACAGACGTGGATGGAAGAGGCTGCTGAAATGTTTAACCCATTTAGACCTGACCTTTAGACGATTCTACAAATGTCTTCTAAATCCTGACAGTTTTCTGAAAAACCTCATGTTTCTATGTCAGTGGTTTTCAAAACATTTCATGTCAAGGACGGCAAACATTATATGTAATTGGCCGCCGACCCCCATCTGGAAATATGTTGTTGCAGGGATCCCCAGAAGCAAAGATTTGAGTTAAAAATGTTCACTCTGAAATAATATATATTCAAAGATTTGCAACACATTTTCACAATTTTTCAAAAATAGCAGACCTACAAGCTCGGCACGCTATGAGCTTGTAGATCTGCTATTTTTCAATAGCTAAAGCACAACATAATGTTAACACCAAAAGGGGTTCTCGCCCAAAATGGGTTTTAAACATGGGCGGAGCTTGAGGGGGTTCAGGGGGTGCACTGCACCCCCTGGCAACAAAAAAAAAAACTTTTTTTTAAAGTAGGCTATGGCTTTCCCGATGTATTGTGCAGGAGGCCATCCAGCTGGTTTATGCCAGTACAAGGTTTCAGCCTCCTGAAGGCCTTATGACCCAGGGTGCTGCCATACCCTGCGTAGAGCAGGGTATGCTCTGCTGTGGGCCTCTGCTGGAAGCAGCAGCATCAAATATTTGCGAGAAAAACAAAATAGGTCAAAATGGGCATATTGTTTTACAGCCCAATAAATCGTCTTCCATTGGCCTTCATTGAGTTGATTGATTGACAGCTGACATGACAAGCCTCTGTTACGGGTCTCAGGGCTGCTGAGTACCTCATTAATAAAACTGAACGTGAATAAACAGGGATAAAGACGGAGCAATGAGTGTTGCTTTTCTTTCCAGAATGTAACTGAGGGGAACCGGAAGCTGCGCTCCTTATATTGGGACCCCAGAGAACCTGGGCTAGAACAAACGTTCCGTCCTCACTGCATGTTACACTTTGCTAGTGCAATTAATTCACAGCATTAATTGTAATTGTAAACCTTCATGAAATTATTAAATAATTAAACAGACTCTTAAAACACATTAAGTTGGGTCACACTCTCCTGGTGCTGCAACACCTTTGTTGATTTAATCACCATTGGGGCTAATATGTCAGCCCCAGAGCCTATAGTTCAATCACATTGGAAGTGGCTCGGGAGGCATCCTTTGGTTAGACATAAGGTTGGTGTGGGGTGCCTTAAGACGACCGGATTAAGGTTGGTGAGCGTTAAGGGTTAGGTTAGGTGTGCTGTCCCGTGGGAGGTTAGGTTAGGGTGAGGGTTTGAGATGGTTAACATCGGTAGACAACTTGACTGCATGTGCGTGCGTTTATCTTGATTTGTGAGTTCTCTTGTCACAGTACCATGGGTGTGTACGCATAACAAAACCATGCTGCTTCTATGCAACGATTGGTATGTGGTAATGTGTTTGACATGCACTGTAGGAGGAGAAGATGAGTTCAGATAATATGTACCAGTGCCACTGTCTGCTATTTTGTTTAAAGCGGCATTACACCTCAAGCAGACTGTAATTATGAAACCTTTTAATTCATTGTCTGGTTTGGGTGTTATTTTGTTCATAAAGTGCATGCTATTCTTGTGTGATCCTCAACACAGGATTTGATATATCCAGACTAACATTATTAGTATTGCCTTCACCACCAATAACCATGATAGTACAGCAGCTATCTGCACCCGGGGGCATCACTATGCCAGCTTGTGCATGTGATCGACATTTGCATTAATGTTTTATTTTTGCCACGGACATGCAAAACAAGTGATCAATGATATTACCAGAACACAAATAGCCTACAGTACTAATAGACTCTTGACGTGTCATATATTGTCTACTCTATTCCACTGCGCTACACATTTTAAAATAAGTCACTTCTTTTTGGGGAAAAGCTACAACACATTACGGCATGTTGTGACCTTGTAGATCAGCAATTGTCCTTTCTTCTTAGCCTATAATGACATGCCCAAAATCAGGATGTCAGGGTTAAAGTAGTTAGATATATAGTTACCCAACTAACTTACCCAGCAAGACTGGGAAGTTACTGCTTGTTTTTTAATGTCGTTGCCTTGCTTTTCTTTTATTCTCCATTGTTCTGTAAAGCACTTTGAGCTGCATTTCATGTCATGAAAGGTGCTATACAAATAAAGTTTTATTATTATTATTATTTTTATTATCCACTGTATACTGGCAGGTGGCCGTCCTGAGACAGGCATTATATGTTCTTTTGACTATTTTTCTGTACTGCATCTCGGTACCCTACTTGTTTGTTTGATTTAAATATTGTTTGTTGATCGCTATCATCTAGGCTTTTATGTGATGAGTTTCCTACGAATATCATTGGGGCTCACCCACAGAGTATTGATTGCCCTGTACCCCTGCAGCTACTGATACACTACCCTATTATCTCAAACTAGTACATTGGTTAACAAATACCTCCTAACCTCTGTGACTATATATATTTATCTTATTATATTTTTCTTCAATCATGTCAATTTTACTTTTCACCAGTCAAGACAGTCACTGTCCAACAGGTGGAGTCAGTGTATCATGGTAGCAGACTAAAACCAATGCAGCTGCGACTGCTTGGGACTAATTATGTACTCATCACACTGTGTATATACAGCCTACCACCCATAGTCAGATCATTACCTGAAGAAGACCCAAGAGGTCGAAACGTTGTAACCTTAAATAAAGAATTGGAGCTCATAACAGTGTGCGGACCTCCCTCCTTCCTTTCCAGGCATTATATGTGGCATAATGCATGGTCCAAGTATATTCCATGTTTGGGATTTCAATAAATGGGTCTTATACAGTAAGTACAGTTGCAGTCCGAGAAAGGGACCCTTAGCTGCAAAGGTGAATGGTGAATTATTGCAGATGGCCTTTCAGAGGACAGTGTTACTTGGGGACATGAGGAGACAGGAAGTTCTACAGGCTAAACCAGTTTTGTTTGCCAACGTAGCTTAAATAGTTGGTGTCAGTTCATTAAAGTGTATACTCTAGGTTGATGAGACAACTATGCAATGGAAACATACCTGAGATTCAAAACAGATAATTAAGTACATGATGAGTGATTCATGAAGGCCATGCATGTCAGGATTTAAAAGGAATGTTTCACTGTTCACTGTTTCACTGTGTTGTTGTGGAGCATTTGCTATAACAAAGTAGATAGACTAGACCAGTGGTTCTCAACCTGTGGTACGCGTACCACCAGTGGTACTTGAGCCCCCCCCAGGTGGTACGCGGAAAATCTTCCCAAAAGATCAGGGATGCCGTGATCTGATCCACAGATCGGATATCAGGTCGATATCAGCCAAAAAACGTGATCTGGATCAGATCGGACTACAGCGAAAATGACCGATCCCAAGCACTGCAAGCACTCCACTCCAGTCCATTCCAGTACTCCACTCCAGGCCATTATTCCTCCAGCAGTGTTCATAGACTGCTACAGACACAGTCATATGGACAGTAGCAGACTGTGCAGGCTGCTAGGCTAACCACTAGCCAGCACTGCTGCTCAGAAAGCAGCACTGACAGCCGCTCGCATGGGAGTATTATATATTATAAAACGAAAAAGACAGCCGAGTGCAAAAAAATAAAGGGATGGATTTGCCACCGTGGCAACTACAGCAGCAAAGTTTCAGCCTTAGCTCCATGCAAGCTAATCTTTAGCATTGATTAGCATCAACATCTTAGTAGACGAGAGAGACGGAACAGCGCAACAAGCTGACAGCTGAGCATGACGACATGCTCATGTTCTTAAAATTATATCTCCCCACAGTCCCCAACAGTTTTGTTTGACAAATATGACCGCTGTTTGTCAATACTTATGTGACAGACCATGCTATGATGCTAATAACTGCTTAAGTGCTAACTGCCAACCAATGCTTAAATAGAACGGACATCACTATAGTTACATTGTCACGGACAGACACAGTGCTGTGTAGGACAGTAGGCTATGGTTTTTAAAGTGGGATCAGGGGTCCCCACTCCCAGCCAAATGATAGGTTCCATTTGTACACTAAGAGTTAAATTGACATTGATTTTACAATATGAACAAATAGAAAATAATAATTTGGGGTCCCAGAGATACAAATGGCTGGGTCCTTAATATTAAAATGATGTGAATTGATAGATCCATAAAAACACACAGCTGCTGTATTGGGGCAAATGAGTTTCAAAACCTGTATTCAGAATTAATGTGTATAGCCTACCTATGCTATTGATTCATGTATTAACTCAAAAAACCTGGGGATGCCTGTATGGCTCCTCATTGTAAAGTAGTTAAAGTGCCTGTTTTGTACAGCATGATTTTGGCTGACGTCTGTGAAAAATAAATAAATATTCTTAATTTCTTATTAGGAATATTTTTTTCTCCTGTGTGAACTGTGCATATATGTATATATTTTCACATAAGTTATAATGGTGGTCATATTGTCATTATCATTTTGATAACAGTAGGTAGGTACCCGAAATCCATCATAAACCAGCCAAAAAAGCATCAATAACCACTAATAGCACGCGCGTGCACGTTTGGCGGTGGTGGTACTTGGAGTGATAGAAAAAATCTGAGGTGGTACTTGGTGTAAAAAGGTTGAGAACCACTGGACTAGACCCAGACAAATTGACAATTGTCAATTTGTTTAAGATACGTTGAGCAGCTTGAAATGTTTTCTGTGTTTTATTGATTGCTCAGCATCTCGTGGTGCAGCTGCTATAGTGGACGCTATAAACACAGGACTGGAGGTTTAAAAAACATCCCAATTGTTGCTCAGAGTTATGACGGTGCCTCCGTAATATCGGGTCACATTTCAGGCGTGCAGCAAAAAAAATGAAACCCCGTGCTGTGTGTGTGTGTGTGTGTGTGTGTGTGTGTGTGTGTGTGCACACACACAGCACTACGGGGTTTCATTAGTACAGCAGGTAGTAGTGTGCTGCTGTACTACCTAAATAACTATTTTTGTAAGGGGTTAGGGCATTGTAAAAACGCTAAAATATTAAAATAAAGGTTTAAAAAATCGCTGGTCGCTCGCCAAGCTGTCGCACCCCCTGGCGTCTAGTTCAAGCTCCGCCTATGGTTTTAAACAGCCCACAGCTGAACTTCAAAAAGACTTTTATCGTACAATGTTTGTTGGTTCTTCTGATTAATTCCCTTTTATGGTTTAAACGAAATTGCAACCAGATGTTGTTGTGTTAACACACATTATTTCTTATTCCATTCAGTTCCCAATATACTTATCTAGTTATCAGATAAGTTCATACAAAAAAAACCAAGAATTCACTGTAAGGAAAGTTAGACACAGAGAGGCTTTGGTCCTTGCAGAGAGCCTCAAATTAAATCAGTATGCAGCAATGAGCATGGCCTGAGTACTCTCCTTTTAGAACTTATCCTAATGTTATCACTGAAATGAACAACACGTTGAAGGAGGATTTTTTCCCACTAGCCCCGTGTTTAGCCTTAAATAAATAACGACGTTATCACCTATATTTGGACACACACACACACACACACACACACACACACACACACACACACGTTAAAGGTATATTCAGTGATTTCACTTAATTCAAATATCACTTATTTTTTTGTTTTGTTGTGATAATCCTCTCTACTATAGAGTGTGCTGACCATATAAGGAGTTCCTCCCTGTCCCCAGTTAACCCCTGGGGGTCAAAAAACCTTAGGTTTCGTTTTTGACTCTCTATCCTGATTGGACGAAAGGCTGGGTCCCACAGCCAAAAACGAAACCTAAGGTTTTTTGAGTGAAATCACTGAATATACCTTTAAATATAGGCCTATGTTGTTCTGTGTTTAGTCTAGGGGAAGAATACAATGTGATTCATTTACATGTGTCAAAGTCAAGAAGATAGACTCCCATGCATGAATGAGCTCCTCAAAGTCCAATCCTTATCTCCTCTCCTCGTCTTCCATTCACTGGAAGAAATCAGCACGGCATCAGAGGAATTCCTCTTGACAATAGTCCCTTCTCTCTCCCTGTCTCTCTGCCCTCCCCCCCCCCCCCCGTTCACCCTAACCCAGGAGGAGAATAAATGCTTCACGTGTGACTCCCGGGTAAACCGTGGGGAGCGAATGGACCAGAGCAGCGGTCACCTGATCGAGAACGTGGTCACCATCTACGGCCCCAACCGCCTGAAGACATGGTGGCAGTCAGAGAACGGTAGGAAACGTCCTGGTTGTGGTGGTGGGAATGAAGACATGGTGGCAGTCAGAGAACGGTAGGAAACGTCCTGGTTGTGGGGGTGGGAATGAAGACATGGTGGCAGTCAGAGAACGGTAGGAAACGTCCTGGTTGTGGTGGTGGGAAGGGAAGGGAACGCAAAGAAAACGCCATCTAGATTTAACGCGTTTCGGACGGGAACCCCTTTTGGTGTTTTAAGCATTATGTTATGCTTTATCTATTGAAGAATGTGTCTCAAATCTTTGAATATATATTCTTTCAGAGTGAACGTTTGTAACTCAAATCTTTGCTTCTGGGAGGTCCCTGGAACAACATATTTTCAGATTGGGGGTCGGTGGCCAATTACATATATTTTTGGGGGTCCTTGACATGAAATAGTTTGAGAACCACTGACACAGAAACATGAGGTTTATCAGAAAACTGTCAGGATTTAGAAGACATTTGTAGAATCGTCCTCCGGTCTAAATGGGTTAAGACCCGAGGACCAGATTATACAAAAATGTTCTTCTAATCTAAATCGATCATGAAAGTTTTCTGAAAAACCTTATTTTTCTATGTCAGTGATTATCACACTTTTTCATGTTAAGGACCCCTAGAATGATCTGTATTTAGCCATGGACCCCCCCCCCCCCCCCCATCTGAAAATATGTTGTTCCAGCCCCCCCCCCCCCCCTAGAAACAAATATATGAGTTAAAAAACGATTGCTGTAAAAGAATATATATTGAAAGATTTGCGCCACAGTTTCACGATTTTTCCAAAATAGCAGATCTACATGCTCATAGCGCCGCACCGAGTGCCACGCTATATGAGCTTGTGGATCTGCTATTTTCCAACAGCTGAAGTTTAAAATAATGGTTAAAAGTGGTTAAAACTCTTGGTGACACAGATTGCGTTCCCGTAACCAAAGATCCCAATAGGAGGACAGATAACATCAAAGGGAAAGCCCAGTAATGGTCGACCAGCTAGACACTGTGACCTGGCTGTGAACGCTGGAATTATAGGGCTGACCCTTTGGGAATGATTACCTTTATGATGTCAGGATGTAGCTTGGCTTGTAAATATCCCTGGAAAACACTATTATTAACGTTATTAATGCAGTTTGGTGTCCGGGAGAGAGAAAAGAAACATCTCTTTTGGGTCTCTCAGACCAATGCTCGTGGATTTCGCAGTGTCATGCTGGTTTTGGAAATAAATGTTACATACTTACTTTAATGTATGTTTAATGTATGTTGTTATGTGTATAAAATTATGTTTTCTGTTTCTGGATCAAACCGGATACACTGAATCCAATAAAGACATTGTAATCAAATATATGAGCCATACTGAGAGAGAGAGAGAGAGAGAGAGAGAGAGAGAGAGACATGCATTTGAAGTTGTTTAGTTTTTCTAACCCAAAAAACATTAATCCAGGGTGACTTGCCTTCCAGTAATTCATTCGGGAGGTCTTTATTATTTTGGGGGGATGGGTGGGGGGGGTAGGAAAGCGCACTGGGGAGATTCCTCAGGAAGAACGGGATCGATGTTAATTCTCAGTGGACTTTAGCTGCCAGACAGACATGAGGAATAGAGGCGAGGAATGTTTCATTCATTCACAGAGAGTTTACTATTGCAGTCCAACTCTGACCTAGTAGTAGATACACCAATTCTGTACGGTCAAAGCCCAAACCACACCAAAGGGTCGGGTTGGGACGAAACGTAAAAAAGAAACGTAAAAAAAAGTTAAACCACACCAAAGGGTCTGGTTGGGACGAAAGGTTTTTTAAGGTAGACCACACCAATGCAACTCACTGAGTTGCAAGGAGTTGCATTGGTGTGGTTTAACGTAAAACCGTTTTGTCCCGACCCTTTGGTGTGGTTTGGGCTTAAAAGGCAACTGGAAATGGATTCAATTCATGTGGAACGTATAACTCTGACAGACTGAATGTCTTCCTCGCTACTGTGGGAATTAAAAGTTCATTCAAGGATATATAGCACCAATATAATCCCACCATGGAACATTAAGCCCTGCACACGCACAGCAAGCTCCTTTGTTGTAATTAGCCTTTCTTTCGACGCGGAAACTAACGATGTTTGAAATGAGCATTGAGACTCCCGAAGAGATTTGATGGGCTCATTTGTTTAACAGCTTCGTAAAAGCCCTGCCGACATGCATTGCAATCTGGAACAGAGGAGCAGAAAGAGTCAAGCTGAGGAATCTATCAATCATCTATCTATCCAATACATTAATTTACATTAGTGGATAGTGAAGTGGTCAGGAGTGGATAACTGATGTATATCACTTGTTTTTCTTGGCCTGGGGAAAATCCAGCTCGTGTTGATGTTTTCGTTTCTCCCTCTTCTCTTCCTCTCCCTGTTATAGTTTGACCATGTCCCACTTTTTAAGAGTACATTATCTCTTGAAATGTCTCTCTCTCTCTATCTGTCTCTATCTCTCCATCTCACTCTCTCCCATATGTTCTATACTTGTCTTTCATCACTCACTTGTTTCTTTCTGTTTGCCCTCTCTCCTCATTTTATCCTGCATGCACAGTTAAGTGTTTAGTGTTAATTTAACTCAGAGAATATTGTTAAAGTTGTCATTTTAGGCAATGCATCTGATTTAGAGTAACAAAGTAAAAGAGTTAATTAAAACGTAAAAGGTGTGCAGCAGCAACACGTTGCAGCAAACAGAAAGTGAACTGCACAAAGCAAAGCAAAATGAGAATACAACATGTTACGCGTCCCCGTTGTGACAAAGCCCACACACTAAACCCTCTACTACTTCCTGCCTCCCTTTCATTTCCAGGCAAGGAGAATGTGACCATTCAGTTGGACCTGGAGGCCGAGTTTCATTTCACCCACCTTATCATGACCTTTAAGGTAAGGCTGCAACCAATGGGAACTCACCTTATCATGACCTTTAAGGTAAGGCTGCAACCAATGGGAACTCACCTTATCATGACCTTTAAGGTAAGGCTGCAACCAATGGGAACTCACCTTATCATGACCTTTAAGGTAAGGCTGCAACCAATGGGAACTTGAAGCAGTCTGGAGTCCAGCCTTGGTAGGGGGGGGGGGGGGGGGGCGTGAGGGGCCGGATGGCCCACAGCAGGGGGGGGGGGGGGGTAAGAGGATGCCGGGTCCAACTTCATATTAAAAAAGAAAGAAGAGAAGTTTTTGGGTACACCCAATATTATGTTTGCGAAAGGACATGGGTGAGTTCCACACAACAATACAGGAGCTCAAGAAATACCCCAAGAAATTCCATCAATATTTCCGAATGTCCCTCGGACAATTTGAAGAGCTTCTCCGTCAGCTGACTCCACGTCTCCAGAGGGAGACAACCAATTTCAGGGAGCCTATTGATCCCGAACAGAGGCTAGCCACATGTCTGAGGTAAGAAACCGTATTAATATAATATATAGAGGCTATAGTATATTCTATATGAGGAGTCCCGTTATGTTGGGAAGTCCCGTTATGTCCATATGCAGGCTGCGTCGACCGCCTCCTATGTGTGCATTCAGGAACTGAATGGGATGGCCTATTGCGTGTTTAATAAAATGATAAACAGGGCTCCATACATCTGTTCTATTCAATTGGCCTCTCTGTGCGCTCCAAAGAAAGACATATTTTAACTTTGAGATTAATAACTTTCCCATTAATTTGTAGGGGTGTTATATTTTATGTTATATTTAGCCTACTTTTAGGGATACGATTAAGCATAATAATTCATAAGCCATATGTTTCTAAATAATAACATCTGCATCACTGCATGTTTTAATAGTGTAGGCCTACCACGACTACAACACTGTTCATGTTGCCCAACAATACCTATAGCTATACCTAGTAGGCTGCAGCCTGTTTTTCAAATCCCTTTTTATATATCGACAGGCTATAGGCTATTTTACTCCCAGCCAAGAAGGATACAGGGCAGGATATAAAGATTTCCTCACTAGCCTATAGTAGTCACTCACTAACCTGTGAAGACAAATAACTTTGAGCATTGAATAGACAAATAATAAAATTAAAATACACCTTATAACAATCTGTTTTAACCCGTGACGGTCAAACTTCCTCACCTGGGGAAACCGTGCACCACACCCACAAAAACAATACTAATTATAGGCTATTAATCAGGGGTCTGCAACCTTTTTGCCGTGTCTTTATTATCTTGATAGTCGGCGTATCGACATTACGTTTAATTATGACACCACATCCAAATTATATATTTCCATCCGATTTTGATTTGTAGCCTACATCTTGTGATATAAACATTACCTGTATAGAAAATAAATACATATTATAAGTGTGTGACCATAAGGATAGATAAGTAAGAAAAGCTAATACTCCTTCTCATGTCTTTGCAGATTCCTAGCCACCGGCGACAGCTTCACCACAATCGCCACAAGTTTTCACCTTGGGGTATCTACTGTGGCACAGATTGTGCGGGAAACATGCGATGCCATATGGGATGTGCTGAAAGACTCCCTCATGCCTGTTCCAGACAGGGATAGGTGGCTGAGCATTGCCAGGAGGTTTGAGGAGCGCTGGAACTTCCCGCATTGTATCGTGGTTCTGGATGGGAAACATGCCGTAATCCAGGCCCCTCCCAACTCCGGATCCCTGTTTTATAACTACAAGGGCACCTTCTCTGTAGTTTTGATGGCCATGGTCGATGCAGACTATGAATTAATCAGTGTCGACATCTATGGCAACAGCGACGGGGGAATTTTTGCCAACTCTAAGCTGGGCAGAGATCTCCAGGCAGACCAGCTGGACATCCCTCCACCATCTCTCCTACCATCGGCAGCAGAGTTGGGACCTGTGCCATATGTGGTGGTGGGTGACGAGGCCTTCCCCATGAAGCCGTACCTCCTCCGGCCTTATTCGGGGCGCCGTCTTCCTGAAGACTCACGGGTCTTCAATTACCGCCTCTCGAGAGCCCGTCGGATCGTGGAGAACGCCTTTGGCATCCTCACCCAACGCTGGAGGGTCTACACTGGCAGACTGCAAGTCGGCCCAGAAACAGCCGACAGTGTGGTGAGGGCAACCTGCATCCTCCACAATTTCATCCAGTCTTCAAAGACTGTGGGCCAGATTGAGGAGCCAGATGAGGACGACTCTGAGGATGGTGAGAGCATCCTCAGACCACTGAGGAACCTGCGGGGGAACAGGGCATCGGAGGAGTCCCAGAGAACCAGGGACACATTTCGCCAGTACTTTAATTCACCAGCTGGAGAAGTGCCTTGGCAATATGCCCATGTTCGCCGTGGTTCTCGTGTCGTGTGAGGAGCTTGTTTAGCACAAACTTTGGCATGCCACTAGTCCTACTGTATATTTACACCTAGAAACCCCATTCAAACCCATTTAGGTTCATCTTACGGTGGACATGTTTGCCTGAAAAGGAATCTTTGAAATGTTCATGTTCAAATTGACATATTGGTTGTTCAGTTTGACCCACCAGTTTTGGAGATTTGGCTTATAGAGTAATGTCTTGCAGAGAAACAGCGAGTTGAGAAAACAGGCTTGAAAAGGTTCACTTCTGTGGACTCTAACATTACACCTATAGCTACATGTTTAAGCATTTATTTCATATTTACATGTCTTCTGTGGTCTCTAACATTACGCCTTTAGCTACATGTTTAAGCATTTATTTCATATTTACATGTCCTCTGTGGTCTCTAACATTAGACCGTATACATGTTTAAGCATTTATTTCATATTTACATGTCTTCTGTGGTCTCTAACATTACACCTAGCTACATGTTAAAGCATTTATTTCATATTTACATGTCCTCTGTGGTCTCTACCATTACACATAGCTACATGTTTAGGTTTGTTATGGGCCTAATCCTTGTTTTCAAACTTTTTGTGCCCAAGGCAGACCAAAGGTCAAGTCAAAATCAGTTCCTCCCTGTTTATCGCTGCCCTGCTCCTATTTTAATTTCCCTCAGCCTCTCCCTGAGGCCGAGAGTCTGATTGCAGTGCATCTCCTGTACAGTTGAGCCTTGACTGGCAGACGAGACTAAAGACTGTGTTCTTGTTATGTGTGTGTTTAGTGCTGGCCTGGGCGAGTGTACCGTCAGCTAGGTTCTGTCAGTACCCATTTAGAGTTTAGACCTGGTGTAACTTGTACTTGTTTTACCTTTCATGCTGGGAGCTACCTGTGTCTCATACACGTTACCATATAGTGTCTCCTGAACCGTGTCTCCTGCGTTTGATGTTTGAGTTCCTATAAATAAATAATCTATACATTGAAGACAGCTATACAAACATTAGGATGCCAGGTCAACAAATGAACCCGTCACCTGTCTTAACAATTACATTAATTACATTAATGGATGTATATATTGCAATAACAGAGGGTAGTTGTAACACACATGGGACACAACGGTGTGGCTAGGCAGTAGGCACACTGCAGTGGGGTGCTGTGAGACAATCCGGACGGGTTTCTGATGATTATTTTTAAGAGTGGCTTGATGACTGCAGTTTTCAGGGCTTCTGGGAAATAACCTGGGAAAAGTGATGTGGTGACATTTGACAATTTGTACAAGATCTGTAGCCAGTGAAACATTTTTGATAAAGCAGTAGGAGGATTTCAGATGTTGTATAATGTCCTCCATTGATCAAATTAAATTGGGTAATGGTATATGAACTAGTTTGGAAACCGGATCCTACATATCCTGTACCTGATATGGACTTACTGACTGCTTTTCAAATTTTGAAGAAGGACCGCCTTGCATTTCTCAGTTACAAATAATTAATGCAATGTCTATCTTTTTAGACGTCATAATGACTGTTTGTCACCACCTACAGTACATTCAGCCTCCAGCTGAGTCTGTCCATAATTATAGTAAATTGTGCGTTTATATATAGCGCTTTTTTTTTAATCGCTTTTCATAGATTGTGCATTCACCAAATCACACACAAATGCATACACCGATGGCGGAGGCATCAATCTGCACATCAGGAGCAATTTGGGACGTCTTGCTCAAGGACACTTTGACAGTTGACACTAATGTGTAGCCTAATGTATAAATGGGGCTCAATGGCAGACATTGGCATGTCAAAGAAATCACCTAGAAACTCCATTCACACCATTTATAATTCAGCTTACTGTGTAGACACATGGTGGTGGTGGAACCTTTTACTTTGAAATGTTTTGTAGTTCTCTATCGTATCAGAGACTATCTCTCCACCCAACATATTTCATATGTATGGGGAATGTCCCCACCTCACTTGTGACGTGGATACCTCTTTAAGACACACCAGTGCACTGGCACGCACGGGTATATAAGGCCCAGGTGGTGCGTGATTACACTGCTTTTTTGATCTCCACCGAGCAGTCCAAGACGTGGTCTCCTCAACGGAAGTGCAGAGCAAGTTATCAACAATAACTGCATTTTTTAGACTTTTTGAAAAGCAACTACTCACGAGTTCTGGCAGCCGGATTAATCCACTGCTGGAGGCAGGTTAGAGAGCTGGCGTGGATCGCTCCTCTCTGGATTGCTGTCACACAGCTCGTTTGTAGGTATAGCAAACAAAAACAGGGTAACACCAGCCAAAACACCGTTACAGGCGTATTGCTGACATAGTGTTAGTTTACGCGTCCTGTGGTGTAGCCTGTCTGTCGACCTGTGGGCAGGGACACAGACAGGACCATTGGCTCTGTAATCCTGTAAAGCAGCGGAATAATCGCACTATACGTTTGTATCACTGGCTTGGTGTCAGTTAACGCATCCGTGATGCATATTCCGTGGGCTGGAGTGGACCTGCGGTTGGCGCAGCGAAACATCAGCCCCGCTATAATCATTGGCTCTGTAATCCTGTAAAGCAGTGGAATAATCGCACTATACGTTTGTATCACTGGCTTGGTGTCAGTTAACGCATCCGTGATGCATATTCCGTGGGCTGGAGTGGACCTGCGTTTGGCGCAGGGAAACATCAGCCCCGCTATAGGCTTATCATTTAACACAGCACACTATACACTAGTGTATAGTATACAGGCGTATTGTCGCTGGGGCGGCTTCCGCGTCTTTGGTGCTGTGTTCTTTTGCTTCGCCTCGTGAGAGACAAAGCTCCCTGGGGTGTATTGCGGCTAAAGCCGTTCACACACCCTGGTGTAGACTGCGTGGTAGAACCCGTACGGACGGGGGAAGCCACGGAGCAAGCTTATCCTCCGAACCGTGGGTCCTGTCAGTCATAGACAGGACGAGCTAATTCCACAACAAACAAAGTTTGGTCTCCAGTGCACGGTGATATATCGTAGGGTAAATTGTTGCCTGGAAAGTCGAGGGAGACTCTCATAAATCCCTGTTCTAGTGGACCAAACAGTGGAAATTGGTATACGTATATACACTATATAATGCAAAACGTTTGGAGCAGAGTGTTTGTCTCCAACTCAAACACTCTGTGTCTCAGTGCAGCTAGGAAATTCAGGTGCAACCTCCTCCAGAGAGAGAGAGAGAGAGACTATAGAACTCAGCTGGCTGTTGTTTAGTTATTTTTCTATTTGGAAAGATCCCCATTAGCTGATGCCATGGCAGTCAGCTAGTCTTTGGGGTCCACATGAAACATGTTACCGAGAAAAAAACAAAAAAAAACAACACATGAATATCAATATGTGACTGAGAGACAGCAGTGTAAATTGCACATAGGGTAAATTGTGCCCTCACTTCTCAAGCACATTACTATACTCCCCGTTTTTTGAGCATGTTTAAGCAATTAAATTTGTATATATTTAATATAACATATTAAAATAATAGTGTATATAGGTATTGAATTAAATGGAAACAGCAGGGGTTTCTCTGGGGCTGCGTGGGGCACATATGCCCACAGAGGATGGCCATGACCAGTGGGTGACCTGTGGGTTCCCTGGTCATGCTGATAGCAGCTCATGAAGATCCTGACTCCTGTATGTTTTTCTTCCTCTTGCCAGTTGAGGCTAGGAGGAATGAAGGAATCCGACGGCCATATAACACACTATACAGGGGTATTGCTGGCGGGGCGCCAGTTTACGCTCCTGTGGTGTAGCCTGTCTGTCGATCTGAGTGCAGTGACACAGACAGGACCAGTGGCCCGGTAATCCTTAAAGGCAGTGGAATACAACGCACTATATGGGTGTATTATTGGCATGGCGTCAATTCACGCATCCATGCTGCATATTCTGTGGGCTGGAGGGGACCTGCGAGTGCGCAGTGAATATAGTTGTGTATATTCGTACGTCTCTAAATGTTTTGATGAATTGAAGATGGTGGGCCCTATTGTAAACAAGTGTAATGCTTTATGGTATCGCCCACTCTCTGTTAACAGTATTTGTATTGAGTTGTACTCGAAATGTACTGTAATTCTGCAAGCTGTTAGTAAATCAGTAAATCAATCAATCAAAACAACAGCCCGGCCAGGCTATAGCATTAAAACGCACTATACAGGCGTATTGTCGCTGGGGCGACTTCCGCATCTGTAGTGCCGTGTTTTTGCCTCGCCTCGTGAGAGAGAGCTCACTTGAGTGTATTGCGGCTAAAGCCGTTCACGCACTCCGGTGTAGACTGCGTGGTAGAACCCGTGCGACGGGGGACGCCACGGAGCAAGCTCATCCTCCGAACCGTGGGTTCTGTCATAGACAGGATGAGCGTATGGCTGCCGTGGCAGTCAGCTTTCCGCGTTCAGGTGTAGTAGCGCACTATACAGTGTATAGGACGTGCTGAGTCTGCCAGGAGCAAGCCCTGAAATCACAGCCATTTGCACACTACTGTATATACGGCGTATTGCTGACCGTGTCAGCTCACGCGTCCGTGATGTAGTTTCGCCAATGTTGGCAACTCGAGTGTGCCGCGGCTGTCGGGCGGAATACTCTGTACGGTGTATCACGGCAAGGCCGTTCACGCACCTATAGGTGTAAACTTGCATGGTATAATCCGGTTACCGGTTCGAAACCACAAAGTAAGCTCCTTCTCATCCCGAGAATGCACTATGGCTATCTAGGCACAGCTAGTCAACACAGGGTTATTCTGTCACTGCTTCAGCACCGGCTTATATGTGGCACTTATGTGACCATTAGGGCCCGGACCTTATTGAGGAGCTGCAGCGACTGGCTTTCAGGCTCCCCAGGCAGTGGCAGCAGGCATGCTATTGATGCCCTTTGGTGAGGTGCCGTCTGTGGCAGCCCCAGGCCAAGCTGCGATAGGAGGACAAGCTCCCCCACGCTGCCTATTGAGCCACCGGCCATGTTTGGCCAAAAGGCCAGTGCTTTGCTACAGCATCCTAAGGAGGCTGTGGAGGTGCACAGGAGGTGCAGGAATGCTCCGGCAAGGCCATGAGTAGCCTGCCTCGGTCACCCCTCAGGCTGTGCAACCCCAGTCAGGTTTGGCAGTTCCAGGGACCTACGGGTCCGGTTACAGGCCAACCGGCAGGGTATGGCTAAAATGTGCTCGGCGGGCTAAGCCCATACCTCAGTCCTGACAGTTAAGGCCCCAGACCCCACCCGCTGTCTCTCGGGACAGCGGTTGTCCTGGAAGACAATTCAGGTGGACCCCTGGGTGGGTTCCACTATGTCTTCGGGAGGGTGGGGTGCTGCTTACAGCACTCCCGGCAAGGAAGGGCTGAGGGTCTTACAGGCCATCCTCCAAGGCGACTGGCTTGCCATGCTCGACCGGGGATGCTTATTCTCAGATCCCGGGTCTGACGCACTGACCGGCTTGTCTTAGATGACAGAACCTTCGAGTCCCGTGTCCTCCCATTCGGCATATGTCTAGCCCCCCGATTGGACATAGTCCTTGGCGGGAGGGCCTTTGCATCCTAAATTGGATAACTGAATGGTGTGTGCTCGCTCAGAGGTGCAGTGCCACAACAACGTGGCCAGGCACCTGCAGCACTTTGGGCACCTAGGCCGGCACCTCAACAAGAGGCCTTGCAGGCGTCAACTCTCACAGTCCGCAGCGCTCCTCGGCATGTGTTAGAGGGCAAAGCAGGGACTCTGTCCCTTGCTCTAGTGAGTCGGGCCACCCTCAGGTTGTGCCTCCGCCCCTTAGGGCTGAGGGCAATCATGGTGCACTTTGTGCCTCCGGCTCTTCTGAACATGCAGCCAGTGCATTATCTGTCATTCACAGTCATGCACTACGTGGGCGTATCGTTGACAGCGTCAGTTTACACGTTCCACGTTGTTCCAGCGAATTCACACTGCTGTTCACACAGCAGAATGTGACGAGACTGTCAGGGGTGAGCAGAACCACCATAAGGTTGTATTACGGCATGGCCGTTTAAACACCTGGGTGTAATTCTGTGTGTTGGAGACCGGTTGAGCTCCCTCCTCATCCAGAGGTAATCGTGTGGCTAGGCCAGGGATCTGGCAACATGGCGGGCCGCTGTCCCACACAAGGGCGACACAATAGTCACCCAGTTGGTCCTCATACCGTTCATCCCTCACACAATAGGCCAGCAGTCCCTCCTCGGGGAGTGGTATTGTCTGCCTTACGGCATGAGCCAATTAAGCCCGTGGAGACTTGGGCTGCAATGGCTTCTCACAGGACAGCATTCTTGCTGTTAGCACTGCAGTGTCAGCCACAAGAATGTCTCTGTCAGTGAGGGGTGCTGCCGCTTCCTACATGGCAATGCTTAGGTGTTGTCGCCATCAATCCCTGCATTTTGCCTACGGCCTGATCAGAGTGTGAGCCAGTCAGTCTATTGATTTTCACCCTTCCCACCCTCCTATAAGCAGGGTGGTGGAGCAGGGTAAATGGGCCTAACTGTCTTAGGCAGATAGTCTCCAAGACTGGACTTCACTCATTGGCTTGTGAAACAATCCAGCAGGCATACAGGTGGGCAGGCAGGCCAGCCCCAACGGGAACATGTGCACATTCCACACAAGGCCTCGCTGCCACATGGGTTTACGGCGAGATGCCCTCCAATCTGAGTTTTGTGGGACAGCCTCTTGATCGATGCTGTCAGCATTTATCAGGTTCTACCATTATGTGGTATCAGTGTGGCATCCAGCACCCTTCTCACTGGGTGTGTGCTTAGCTCCGCAGCATAAACGCGATGGGAACTATGCACAAAAACGAAGGCCATCCACTTTTTACTTGTAAAACCGTGATGTGACATAAGGATCATTCCGGTTCAGAGAACAGGGCTTCAACAGTCAGCTGACCGAGTGTTCGGCAGGCTGACTTGAGCGGGAGCGCAGGCCCTGCAGACTGCAGTAACCTCGTTACAAAGAAAGGAAGAGCATTTCCTGAAGGGTGCCCTGAGGCCCAGAGGAGCTCAGGTTAGGGACCCAATCAGGCCCATCTGGGGTTAGCTCCGGAGGCTCTACGACCTTTAGTCAGTGAGCGTGACATGCTCAAGACAGCAGTCTTGTCGGTGTCACATCTGCAAGGAGAAATGGGGGAGTTGCGAGCTCTGTCAATCCATAATGAGCTCTGCAGGCCTATGCCGGATGATGGTATAGTCTTGCCCCAAACCGGCCTTTCTCCCCAATGTTTTCAAAAGGGCACGTCTCAATCAGGTGATTGAGCTCTGTCCTACCATCGTCATACAGACAGTAGACATACAGAGACGGAGTCGGTCCTCACTCTGCCCTATTGGAGCATTAGATTCGTATGCCAGGGCCACGCAAGGCCCACAGAGTAACGAACCAGCTCTTTGAGTGCTTCAAGTGAGAGTGCATGGATCACAGAGGTTATCCAGCACACAAACAGGTAGGAGTACCAGTGCCGCCTGGAGGGCAGGCACACTCCACCTGGGGACGCTGTGGAAAGGTGCGTCTCTGACAGACCTGCACAGCGGCGACATAGTCTACTCCGTCTAATGTACATTCACCCGGTTATACCGGCTGAACATGCAGCATTCGCTCCCTTCGGGGAGTTGGTCTCGCATGCTACTCAGCGGTGGGTGTCATTGTCACCTTCACCAGTCAAGCCAGCCTTGCGTCTAGTGGGCTGGCTTGGGCGGCCCTTCACCCCTGTGGTCTCTGGCCTTAGCGTCTTGCAGGGCCGGGCTCTGGGTGGCGCCTAGCGCCTGAGCATTTGGCGGCGGATGGCGTCTGGCTGTCCGGCCGTTCCAGGGGTTGTAAATACATTACATTGAACATACATGATGAATCATTCCAAATTCAGTATGTGCTGGGTCGAAGCCCACTGGTGTTGTCTTTGGGGTTCTGGGACTGCTTCGCTTCCTCACGAGGTGTCTTACAGAGTTCCCCATACATATGAAATATGTTGGGTGGAGAGATAGTCTCTGATACGATAGAGAACGTGTGGTTACGTGGTAACCTATGTTCTCTGAGTGAAGAGACTATCTCTCCACCTCGATGTCGCTCAGAAGCGGTGTCGATCAAGTAAACCAGTGTAATCACGCACCACCTGGGCCTTATATACCCGTGCGTGCCAGTGCACTGGTGTGTCTTAAAGAGGTATCCACGTCACAAGTGAGGTGGGGACATTCCCCATACATATGAAATATGTTGGGTGGAGAGATAGTCTCTTCACTCAGAGAACATAGGTTACCACGTAACCACACGTTTCTTATTTGTGTAGTCTACAGTATGCCAGTTTGAACATTTTGTTTTCATTTTGTTTTTGAAAGAAATACCTGTAATAACACTGACGAAGGCCACACAGACCGAAACAACGTCAGAGGTAAATAAATTCATATAAAAAGGACCTACAATGAGTGCTGGCATTTTCTTCATTTCAACTTGTATATTCGAGCCTTGCACCGTAAGGACTTTATTCTAACCTGGAGTGCTGGGTTGTCTGCTTCGGCAGTACTTTCTTACTCAGATTTTGTTTTTGAACACATACCATAAATAAATGTTTCTTGACTTTGTTTATGTAATAAACAGAACAGTTACATATAAAAAAAAAATTAAACAATTAAATGTAACAAAAAAACTAAAAGTGCTTAAAAAAGTGCTTCAACAGCGAACAAGAACTCAAAATACTACTACTGCTGTGGGCAGTTCAGAAACCCGTCCACCAGTGACATCATCGATGGGGAATCCAAGCTAATAGAAACCGCAGGCTTTCTATTCCTTAAAAGTTGCAATGCGAAAATGGAAGCCATCATTCTCACGATGATAGAAATCTAAATCTAGAAATCTAAAAAAAATCTGCTGCAAATGATGTCACTGGTGGACGGGTTTCTGATTGTGGTATTTTATCATGGACTTATATGAAGACACATTACAGACAGGTAAAATCCTGGTACTGCTGCTGCTGCTCGGAATAGGCCGGTCCAAATCCGGCCTCATGGAACAGCCCCATGTGATCTTGTGCCTCAGCCAGGATTGCCTTTCTTGGGACAATCGCCTCATTGCAGGTGCTAAACTCAGCATGAACAGAGAAACATCGTCTCTCTGCTCTTCTCTGTCACGCTGCTCTGCCCTGGCTTCCTTCCTCAGAAGGTACTCCTCCAAGAAGGTGTCGTCACTTGCCTTTCTTTTTGGCCTGGCTTGTCTGGGAGTAGAGCTAGAGGGGTGCAACAGGTATACTAATCTGTTTGATCGATAAGCTCATAAAGCAACTAATATACTGTAAGTAATTGATCAAATAATTGCTAAAAAGATAATCGATAGTTGCAGTTCTACCTGAAGGCTACAGCAGAACCACTGCTGGGCACAGCATGGTCTGATGGCCCTGCAGCACCATCGTCACCCTCCTCACCATCCTCCACCATCCTCAAATTGCTCTCTGTCCTATTTAGGGAGAACTAATTAGAACTGTGCCACCACGTGGTAATGAGACATTTAGGAGTGCTTTGTTTTAAATAAATAACATTGAGTGACAGAATGACAGTGACAATTTACAAAAGACAAGATACGTTATGACCTTTATATTATCCCCTTTTATTACAGTAGGTTGATGACATTACGAGTTGCAACATGGCTATATCCTACAGCAGTGGTTCATGGATCATGTTTGAACTGGTAGTAGTATAATGTCTAGTATTATGTCTCTGGCGAAATTGTGTAAAGGCAAATATTAATTCACTAAAATTAAATAAATACACATGGAAGTGTGAAATTTGTGGAAGTGTGAATTATTTTCCAGCACATTATCGGTGAATATCACTGCCTCACTTGTATACAAAACTTCCCATATCCTTAAAGGACAACTTTCGTTTTTTTCAACCAAGGTTCATGTTTTAGGTTGTTATTACAGAAAGAATCAGGCTCAGAGTGCATCCACTATAAGGAAAGTAGGCTTTCTAATAACACAAGTGGCCTTTGTATTGCTGAGGAGGTAAAACGTTCCTTATATTTCCGCAACAGAGACGAGGCTGGTCTGCATTTCATGCGAGGGCAGAACAGTCCCATATCTATACTATACTAGAACTAAAAAACATCATGTACTAATAGTACTATTTTTCATTTATTAAAATGATGTGGGGAGTGACCCATGGGTGTCCCGACCCACAGTTTGAGAACCATGGTCTTACAGTACCTCCTGCATGCAGTGGGCCTCTCTAACAGGGCATGCATGGCATCCCAGTGTGCCCACTTCTTCTTTGGCTTGCCTGCTGAGCCACTCCTCTCCTCATCTTTTCTCTCCTTCTTGTGACGGATGTAGGTGTCCCGCAGGTTCTTCCACCACTTCTTTGCCTCACCAACTATGAAGTAGAGGCATAGTAGCTTTCAATGAATTGAGTACAAAGGACCACACAAGGTCTCAATGAATAAGGACCCCAATATAAACAAGCCATAGTACTTTCTTGGGTTTAAATCAGAATCATCTGTATTGTCAATTTGTCACATCACAAAAGTAGACCTTGTATGAGAACAGTACTGCCCTGACAGCCCTTTGCTTTTCCTATGTGAACTGCTAATAAAATATTACCTCAATATATCACTCAATAAATTGCTTTGCCCCTTTCAGAACCCTGTATAAATTGTAAAGTGAATCATTTTTTTGTATTTGGGATGACGGTATCCCATTCACTCACTGGTATTACTAGCCCTCCAAGCAGAACCCAATGGTACTGAAGTTTCTGACATTTTGTTCAAAATTTCAGAAAAGCTTTATGTAGGGTCCCGAAAGGGGCTATGGTATTACATACAGCCAACTAACTCAACACCAGAGTCCAGACACAATATATTACATGCCAATAATAAAATAGCACAATTGACATCGTTAAACAACTACCTATGAAACCATATACAAACTTTTAGTTGACTCTGAAAAAGTTACAGCGGCAGCCGGGCAGCAGCCAGGCAGGTTAGTTTAGCTACTTAGCTTCATATGCTAGCTACGTTACATACGTTTGAGCTGGGGATATATATATATATATATATATATATATATATTTATACTCACCACCGAGTTCGAGATCCTTCTCGATCTCTATCCAATTGTTTTCCTTCAGGAGAATGTCCCTAAAGTCGTTATGGGACTTGTCCCATAACGCCCGGTGCTCCTGCACATATGATATAAAAGTTTCCGCCATGATGAATGGGGACTTGCTGGTTGTTGTTGTGACGTCAATCACCCACATGTCAACAAGACAACAACATGCGTTGTGATTGGTCAGAGGTGCTGCAGTTCGCCTGCGAATGTCTGCAAAATTCGACACCAGAGCGAACAAATAAAAAGCGAAAACTGTCGCATTTTCGCACATTCGCCACTGATGTGGAAGCTTGCATTGACTTCAACTGGTTTTAAAAAAATGTGAATTATTCGCACGAATAAATCGCGTCGCCAATTCGCCAGTGTGTAATGACCTTAAGAGTTAACAGTATGTTTTGTCTCCCCTCTCCCTCCCCCCCGCCAGACCTTCCGACCAGCTGCCATGGTGATTGAGCGCTCGTCTGATTTCGGGAAGACCTGGCAGGTGTACCGGTACCTGGCCTACGACTGCGAGGCGGCCTTCCGCCAAGTCTCCCAGGGTCCCATGCAGAATGTGGACGACATCATCTGCGATTCGCACTACTCCGACATAGAGCCGTCCACCGAAGGAGAGGTGCGTTCGTCTTCAGCGTTAGCGAACGTTACCTGGAGTCATTACCGCTATTATTGTAGTTTCATGTAACTTGTTTTAGGAGTATGCAGGTGTCGGTATATGCTGACTTGTTTTAGGAGTATGCAGGTGTCGGTATATGCTGACTTGTTTTAGGAGTATGCAGGTGTCAGTATATGCTGACTTGTTTTAGGAGTATGCAGGTGTCAGTATATGCTGACTTGTTTTAGGAGTATGCAGGTGTCAGTATATGCTGACTTGTTTTAGGAGTATGCAGGTGTCAGTATATGCTGACTTGTTTTAGGAGTATGCAGGTGTCGGTATATGCTGACTTGTTTTAGGAGTATGCAGGTGTCAGTATATGCTGACTTGTTTTAGGAGTATGCAGGTGTCGGTATATGCTGACTTGTTTTAGGAGTATGCAGGTGTCAGTATATGCTGACTTGACATGGTGTTCTTGTTTCAGGTCATTTTCCGTGTTCTGGATCCGGCGTTCTACATCGATGACCCGTACAGCCCCAGAATCCAAAGTATGTCCTGGTGACTTCCAGTGTTGATTGATTTAATTACTAATACTAATGACAATTATTTTTTCGTCTAATACCTTTTTTCACTGACGAAAACTAAATGGAAACTAAATCAATACTAAGCTATGATGACTAAAACTAAGACTAAATATATTGACAATAATTTGTCAACAACTAAAAACTAGACAAAATCTTTAGGAAGGTACTAGTGGATAAGAGATCCAGACAGCAGTAAGTAATTTTACAGATGAATGCATGCATGCTGAAAATAGCTGATCTACAAGCTCACAGCTCACAGCTTGTGTGTGTGTGTGTGTGTGTGTGTGTGTGTGTGTGTGTGTGTGTGTGTGTGTGTGTGTGTGTGTGTTTTAAATAATGTTTAAAAGTGGTTCAAAGCTAAGGTGGCACAGGTAAAAAACAAAACACAAGAAAGTAGACATTTGGAGATCCACCGTTTCTTCTTGCCCCCGACTGGGACCATATATATATATATATATAGGTTGAAGGCTCCACCGATCACCAACCTCTAAACCCACATCTTCTCTCCATCAGACATGCTTAAGATCACCAACCTCTAAACCCACATCTTCTCTCCATCAGACATGCTTAAGATCACCAACCTCTAAACCCACATCTTCTCTCCATCAGACATGCTTAAGATCACCAACCTCCGGGTGAAGTTCACCAGGCTCCACGCGCTGGGCGACAACCTCCTGGACTCCCAGGTGGAGATCAAGGAGAAGTACTACTACTCCATCTACGACATGGTGGTCCGCGGGAACTGCTTCTGCTACGGGCACGCCTCCAAGTGTGCCCCCGTGGACGGCGCGCTGGCAGTGGAGGGCAAGGTGAGTCCTTCTTCTGTCCTGTGGAAGACCGGTTCATGGTCACCATGGTGCAGATAACCCATTCTGACCTGAGATCAGATTATACAAATGTCTTCTACGTCCTGACATTTTTCTGAGAAAGCTGTGTTTCTATGTCAGTCGTTCTTCGATCTTTCAAAAATAGCAGACCTACAAGCTCGTAGCGCGCCACCGAGTGGCGCGCTACGAGCTTGTAGATCTGCTATTTTTCAATAGCTAAAGCATAACATGATGCTAACAAAGCAAAGGGCTTCACAGTATGTCCATCGGCGGCATAGAGATTAACGTTTAATTTATACTTCCTCACGCGACACTTTTGAGCTTGGTGTGTCAGGGGGCTTTAGGTGTGTGTGTGTGTGTGCGTGTGCACGTGCGTGTCTGCGTGAGTGCAACTAAATATGATTGGTGTTACTTAGTGTCTAAAGGTCATTACACACTGGCGAATTGGCGACGCGATATATTCGTGCGAATAATTCGCATTTAAAAATAAACTATTGAAGTCCATGCAAGCTTCCACATCAGTGGCGAATGTGCGAATGTGTGAAAATGCGACCGTTTTCGCTTTTATTTGTTCGCTCTGGTGTCGTATTTTGCAGAGATTCGCAGGCGAACTGCAACATGCAATATTTCGCATTTTCAGATCGCTAATTCGCCAGTGTGTAATGACCTTTAGTCATCATCCAATATTGTGTTTATTACTTTATTTTTGATGAGCCTAGCTGGGCTGTAGACAGCTGGACGTGAGTTTCTGTTTATTCATACTTATGTGTGAGAGAGTATTGACAAAGGAAGGAAGAGAAGAGCAAACAGAGCGGTTCCTGTTTAGTCTAGTGTTATCCCCCGTTTGGTTTATACAGTGACCGTAAAGCAGTATGAAATGAGGGAGGTCTACTCTGTACAAAGCCTACAGTAAATAGGTCTCAGAATCGTGTCACACACACACACACACACACACACACACACACACACACACACACACACACACACACACACACACACACACACACACACACACACACACACACACACACAACTTCAAACACCAAACTTTCCCAAAGCAAAGAGAAACATAAACCTATTAGGCGGTGCTTTGTTTCCATGATTTTTGTGTTTTCCAAATACATTTTGGAAAACAGGCTGCTAGGGCCCTATTCTCGTCGTCAGTGCTAAACCCTTTATCCCTAAACTAGTGAAAACAAAAGGCAAAGACGTTTAGGCATGGACCGCTAAACCCCTTATCCCTAAACTTCTTTGCCTTTTTTACTATTTTGAAAAACATTTTTGAATAGTTCAACTAGCCAATCTACATTGACACGTTGTGAGCTTGTAGACTGGACATTTTAACTATTCAAAAATGTTTTGCAAAATAGTAAAAAAAAAAGGCAAAGAAGTTTAGGGATAAGGGGTTTAGCGGTGACGGAAATGGAGCCCTAGATTCGTGTCTCTTTTATTACCAATTTACATTATTATTCATTGTCCAAGGAAGCTCCATGTGGTCATTATTATATGTAGCACCTCTGAGTCACTGGGCCAGCATGTCTGCATTGTCCTCACAGACTAACTAACACAGACCAGATGTGGTGAGGCTGACCAAACATGTGAACATTTCCTGCTCCCTTTCAGAGGGGTTAGATGAGGCTGGAATGAAAATATCTCTCATATTGTTCTTCTGGGCTCTCCCACCATGCTTTTGGAGTGGTAGACTATGTGTGTGGCTGGGTCTGTCACTGGGTCTGTCCCTGGGTCTGTCCCTGGCTTTGTCCCTGGGTCTGTCACTGGGTCTGTCACTGGGTCTGTCCCTGGGTCTGTCCCTGGCTTTGTCCCTGGGTCTGTCCCTGGGTCTGTCCCTGGGTCTGTCACTGGGTCTGTCCCTGGGTCTGTCACTGGGTCTGAGCATTCCTTAGCTCTCCCTTTAGTATCACTCAATGCTCATAACATATATTAAGAATAGGCTCACTTTAAACATGGGCTATGTATGTGAATCTATACAACTGCTCATCTCTCAATGTGAAATACATGACATAGCATATAACATTGTCTTGTTGATGTAAATACAGGTGTACCTCTATGTATTTATGACTTGATGAGAACAGAAACATCTTGACATAGTAGGCTACTAACTTCTGTTCTACCTCTGAGGGGGAAGGGTGGCTTGGTTTGTGAACTGATCCCTCTGCATGCCCAATTTGACTTCCTCCAGCTGTTTTAGTTGGAGGCATGCAGTCAGATTACTGGGTCTCTCCACATATCTACCCCATATTGTGTCCCCAACTCTATTTATATATATATATATATATATATATATATATATATATATATATATAATTATATATGCCTACTGTATAATGCCTACTGCCTATGTCTGGGCGCCAATATAACGGCATCGCCTATCTTGCCCAGATCAAGACTCTCATAATGTCCTTCTTCAGTAGTTCTTCTTGTAGTGACGGTGGTGTCATTCTCGTATTCTGCATGGTCTTGGTCTCCATCTTGGACTTCGATGTTTTCAGAATGCCTCGCTACAGCCATCTGTACCGTTATGACTTCATATTCTTCCTGCAGGTTTTTGACCTCTTCACAACACACTGTGTGTGTGTGTGTGTGTGTGTGTGTGTGGTACGTGCACAGTTTATATGATCAAGGTAAACTTTATTGTCCACAAGGGACAGTTTGTCTTGGGCTTTCATCCTTGCTGCAGGCGCACACACACACACACACACACACACACACACACACACACACACACACACACACACACACACACACACACACACACACACACACACACAGGTCTGTCTGTCTGTCTGTCTGTGTCTCTCTCTCTCTCACACACGCTCTCACTCTCTCTCTCTCTCTCTCCCTCTCTCACACTATCTCTCCATATCACTATCTCTCTCTCTCTCTCTCTCTCTCTCTCTCTCTCTCTCTCTCTCTCTCTCTCTCTGTCTCTCTCGCTCTCCCTCTCTCTCTCTCTCTCTCTCTCTCTCTCTCTCTCTGTCTCTCTCTCTCCCTCTCTCTCTCTCTATCTCTCTCTCTCTCTCTCTCTCCTCGCGTCCTCCACTCGCTCCTCGGCTCCGCCCCCAGCGAGGAGGAGAGGATTCCATGCGAGGACAGAGTGGTGGTCGAATTTTCCTCTAGAATCGGAATGTACTACGCTGTCATTTCAAAGCGACGGCACATTCCGCAATCACTAATGACGTGTATCAATTCAATTCAATTCAAAGGGCTTTATTGGCATGGGAAAACATACGTTTACATTGCCAAAGCAAAAGTGGTGGAACAATACAGTGTCACACAGCTGGATCACTGGAACTCCGAACAGAGCCGTACAGTCTACAGAATAGACAATTCATCATTGTGTGCATGTAACCGAGGCCAATGTGTATGTATTGGTAACATGTGCCAGGCAAGGCTATTTATTCCTTAAATAGTGAATAAGCGCCAGGATGCGCACACGTATAAATCACCCCCCCCTCCTCCGACGGTCTTTGCAAATAACGGACACTATAACAAGAATTAGGTATAGTCTCTCTGACTTACATAATTATTCAGTTCAGTCCACATATAAATAAATACATTTTTGTCACCGTCATTCATAGCAGTCTGTGCATTCAGGCATGCACAGAGATAAATTAACTATAGCTTTTGAGGTGCGCACAATATAGCCGGCCTAATTTATATATCCTACTTTTATTATGCTTATATCACACAACGCAATAAAGCCAGTGGCTTGTTGTGGTCCTTTCACTTTCACATTATGTATGCACAGTGAGTGCATGTGTGTGTTGGGTCAGCGACTCAGCCGGCCAGTGGATGGGGGGGGGTGCATAGTATCGGGTTTCAAGCAGTGTTTTCTGAAGCCACATGTGGAGGAGGTGGACTTGTCACTGGAGAAGGAAAAAAAACATGTACACGTGATGCGGAAATCCGCTGCGAGGAGACAAAATACCCCACCGAGCCTGCACCTGATGTACACTCGCTCTATGCGCTCTAAAACACCACCGAGCCTTCACCTGATGTACACTCGCTCTATGCGCTCTAAAACACCACAGAGCCTTCACCTGATGTACACTCGCTCTATGCGCTCTAAAACACCACAGAGCCTTCACCTGATGTACACTCGCTCTATGCGCTCTAAAACACCACAGAGCCTTCACCTGATGTACACTCGCTCTATGCGCTCTAAAACACCACAGAGCCTTCACCTGATGTACACTCGCTCTATGCGCTCTAAAACACCACCATAGAGCCTTCACCTGATGTACACTCGCTCTATGCGCTCTAAAACACCACAGAGCCTTCACCTGATGTACACTCGCTCTATGCGCTCTAAAACACCACCATAGAGCCTTCACCTGATGTACACTCGCTCTATGTGCTCTAAAACACCACCGAGCCTTCACCTGATGTACACTCGCTCTATGCGCTCTAAAACACCACCGAGCCTTCACCTGATGTACACTCGCTCTATGCGCTCTAAAACACCACCGAGTCATTAAGACATGTGAATCCCTTGACTCCTTCAAAACCGCTCTCAAAGGGCACCTACGGATGGCTGCAATTCGAAACTGGCCTCTGTAAAATCTGAATAAAAAAAGCAAATGTGAGACTGAAAGATGTTCATGTATGTCTGCAAAACTGTCTTGCACTGATTTATGTCACTGCCAGGACTGTGAAAATGTGTCAAAAGAAACAGAAGAAAGAGGTACATGGGATGATGACTCTGATGAAAGTGATAGGGATGAGTAACCCAACATGTTACCATGTAGGCCTACTACTTGTTTTGTTCAACAATTATTAAGATGTTAAGAATTGCCACACTGCCGTGCCTACATCCATTTAAATGCAATGCATAAATGCAAACAGCACAGACTACTTACACAGTAAGGGGGGGGGGGGGGGGGGGGGACAGATGCTGTGACACTTTGCGGAACTTGTAAATGAATACATTTTTCATACCATATGTTGTGATAATTCTGACCTCTAGTACTTTAATTTTTAGTCTTGTCCATTTCTTTGCATTATTCCAATTTAGGGGGCGTGGTAACATTTGGATAGATTAGAAATGTGTGTGTGTGTGTGTAGCTCAAACCCTAATATCACCCAGATGTTACTTGTCGACCTGGCTCCCTGACCTGTATGACCCCTGACCCCCTGTATGACCCCTGACCTGTATGACCCAGGCCTGGACAGAGCATTCCTTACCTCTCCCTTCAGTATCACTCTATGCTCATATCTTACGCTCACACACACACACACACACACACACACACACACACACACACACACACACACACACACACACACAAACACACAACTTCAAACACCAAACTTTCCCAAAGCAAAGAGAAACATAAACCTATTAGGCGGTGCTTTGTTTCCATGATTTTTGTGTTTTCCAAATACATTTTGGAAAACAGGCTGCTAGGGCCCTATTCTCGTCGTCAGTGCTAAACCCTTTATCCCTAAACTAGTGAAAACAAAAGGCAAAGACGTTTAGGCATGGACCGCTAAACCCCTTATCCCTAAACTTCTTTGCCTTTTTTACTATTTTGAAAAACATTTTTGAATAGTTCAACTAGCCAATCTACATTGACACGTTGTGAGCTTGTAGACTGGACATTTTAACTATTCAAAAATGTTTTGCAAAATAGTAAAAAAAAAAGGCAAAGAAGTTTAGGGATAAGGGGTTTAGCGGTGACGGAAATGGAGCCCTAGATTCGTGTCTCTTTTATTACCAATTTACATTATTATTCATTGTCCAAGGAAGCTCCATGTGGTCATTATTATATGTAGCACCTCTGAGTCACTGGGCCAGCATGTCTGCATTGTCCTCACAGACTAACTAACACAGACCAGATGTGGTGAGGCTGACCAAACATGTAAACATGAACATGAAAATATCTCTCATATTGTTCTTCTGGGCTCTCCCACCATGCTTTTTGAGTGGTAGACACTAGACAGCTATGTGTGTGGCTGGGTCTGTCCCTGGCTTTGTCCCTGGGTCTGTCCCTGGCTTTGTCCCTGGGTCTGTCCCTGGGTCTGTCCCTGGGTCTGTCCCTGGGTCTGTCACTGGGTCTGTCCCTGGGTCTGTCACTGGGTCTGTCCCTGGGTCTGTCCCTGGGTCTGTCCCTGGGTCTGTCCCTGGGTCTGTCACTGGGTCTGTCCCTGGGTCTGTCCCTGGCTTTGTCCCAGCACGTCGTAAATAGCGATATAGCATTTGTTCAGGTGTCACTGCTGCACAGCCTAACACAGTACAGTACAGTACAGTACAGTACAGTACAGTGCAGTACAGTACAGTACAGTACAGTACAGTACAGTACAGTACAGTACAGTACAGTACAGTACAGTACAGTACATATAGCTCCCATCAGCTGTTCATTTCTTGCCTCTTTCTGCTTTTGGGGTTCATTGATGACAATGTTCTGTGATCAAAATGAGTTGGTCAAGATTATATATAACTCACACGTTTTTCTTTTGACAAGCCAGTGTATATTATGTGGAAACGTATTTGTATTGTAAATAAGATAAGAGAGACCCTACGGGTGTGGGTGGGTGGGGGTGTGTGTGTGTGTGTGTGCGTGCGTGTGCGTGTGTGTGCCTGCGTGCGTGCGTGGAACGAGCTTAAATCTTTACCTCTTCTTCCCATTCTTTGTTTCTTGGGGAAAATAACATGATGGAAACTATATGCATAAAAACTAATTTCACCCACTTTCTAGCTTTAAAACTGTGATGTGACAATACAGATGATTCTGACCTGTGTGTGTGTGTGTGTGTGTGTGTGTGTGTGTGTGTGTGTGTGTGTGTGTGTGTGTGTGTGTGTGTGTGTGTGTGTGTGTGTGTGTGTGTGTGTGTGCGTGCGTGCGTGTTCTCTCAGGTGCACGGTCACTGCATGTGGAACCACAACACCAAGGGGCTGAACTGTGAGAAGTGCCAGGACTTCTACCACGACCTGCCCTGGAGACCCGCCGAGGGGCGCAACACCAACGCCTGCAAAAGTCAGTACCCGTTATTTAGACGAAAAAAAACGTCACGTCACCCATAGTAGGTTTTAGGTTTATTTATTTAGCACGTAGTACAAAAGAATAGACAATAACATATCAAAGAACAAAAATACAATGCAAGGAAGGGAAGAAGCCAGCTGGCTTATTTGGAATCCTTTCCTGTATGGAAGAGGTCATTGGTTTAAACAGATTAAAAGTTCATTAAGAACAGTACAAAAGTCTACAAGTTGGCAAGTTGTGCAATAAAGAAATAAGAACACAGACTGCACAAAAAATGGAAATAAACAATACAACAACAAACAAACAAAAGAAAATATAACGCATCAAAGTAAAACATGCAATCTACAGAGAGGAAGAAATAAGATATTTCTTTAGATGTTTTTTTAATATTGGCAAGGATAATGAGGATTAAGTGAAGCATCTATAGGGAATTCCGTAGATGAGGGCCTCTAAATTTGATGAAAGATTGATGTTGGGAAGTGCGACAATAGGGTAATTCAAGTACGTTGATGTACGTCAAATACAGAAAGTCAGTTTTCTAAAAATACCTCTGTCTCTATGTCAGTGGTTCTCAAACTATTTAATCTCAACGACCCCTTGAATGAATGAATAGCCATCATCACTGCAGGCGAGATGCTTGTCATTGTCTGCAGATAATCCTTTCAGCTCGCCGGGATTTGTGTTATTTGTTCAGCAAACAAGAGTAATTGCATTGCCTGTTAGCCATTGTTTACACTTTACAGCACAACATCTGGCCGCTGTAAACAATGAATGAGGGGTTTTGTTGTTCTCCCCACTGTCCACAGGCCACACCCACCCTCTGATAATGGTGGAAAGTGTACTCAACTGTTTGACTTAAAGTGGCTGTAAAGCAAAATAAAAAGATGATACAATTTGTATTCCCAGTTTGTCACGCCACAGAGTAATATGTTATTAACCAACAGACCAAAGTTGAATGATGAAGAAAATCGCTTTGTTTCAGGAATGATGTTTAAAAATGGATGAAATACAATGCAATATTTTCTGGCCTCTCTGACAAGGACTGTAGGGGCGTGTCCATTGTACAGTTCGCGGGAAATATCTCTCCCCGTTTCGTCCAAACGCTATGTCGACAAGCTTTCCTCACGGACTGTACTGTTTCAATGAAGTTGCTCGCTGGTCGCTAGTGTGCCACGTGTGTGTGTTGACAGTGTGTGTGTGTGTGTGTGTGTGTGTGTGTGTGTGTGTGTGTGTGTGTGCGCGCGCGCGCGTGTCTAAGCCACGCCCATTCGCGGAAGACAACAAGTATTCTCGTGTCGCCCGGTCTTTTGAACAAGATAAACATGTATGCAGCACCAAATAGTTCCATCGGCAATGTACAGCCATACATGTTTGAGCCACCAGAACCAGAGGAACCAGATGAAGAGGAACCAGCTCAAACTCAACCTCAAGGAGAATGGTGGGTTATTTATTTCCCCCATACTCCAGTCTACTCTATTATTCTACCACTGTCTGAACAACGAATTGAACAACAAACACTGGTCCGGAGTGCATACCATTAGCATACCCCATGCTATTTATAAGTAGCATAGAACAAAAAACATTGTCATTTTACCAGTTCAATATTTTTGTATAAATCAAACTGGCAGCCAGCCATCATGTTTTTAGTTCTGTTGCCTAGCCTAGCAGAAAATATTGCTACAAAATATTATGCTCTGAACTGTAACTTTATTGTAAACTGTATGACTCAATTTAGTTCAATGGTTGACAAAATATATAATCCAACTGAAGGGCAATCCACACCAATGCAACTGCCATTTGGAGATAATGGTAGCAAGTAGTTGCATCATGGAGTTGCATCGGAGTGGACTGGCCTTTGGGTAGCATGATGACAGCTAGATTTCATTTCATTTTTTTCATTGTTTGTAATAGTATACCGACATGATGCTAGGTTATTGATTTACCTGGGATAGTAGGTTATTGAGGCACTAGTGTCTCTCTGCTGTCTATGTACGGTATAGTGGAGATGAGGGTCTGCTAAATGCATACATTGTAAATTGTACACATCACTGTGAATTGTAATCATACAGGTGCATCTGTGGGAAATGCAGACCAATGGCCGATGTGAATCACAATATCTGCTGCAAGAGTGTTAATGTGGTATGTAAAGAAACATCTTCAACAATGCAACAATGATCACCACAGAACCAGTAAAGTACTAAAATATCTTATACTCCAACAGCTTCAGAATATGTTTAGCGAGCTTCCAGAGGACCTGGAGTGCATGACTCTCCATCCAGGACTAGAACCTGTCTGCCTGAACCCCTGGTCCCTGCAGAATGCCCTCAGACAATATGAGGCAGAGCATGGAAGACTGAGGACGAAGAAGAGAGCTGAGTATGTTAGACCATCAAATATTTATTTGGAATGTATAGGGATTACTTTTATCAAATGGCACACATGCCCTTCATAAACTGGTAAGATGTAGGACAAGAAAAATATGTTATATAATCATTATACAAAACAAACTATGGTCACTTAGCTGTATGGTCATAGGCATTCAATGTTATTGAAATGTTATTTCAAGAACCTCCATTTGTATATGCATTAGGCCACAGACCCATTTGATTCAATATGTATCTCTGGGACACCGATCAAGATGACAATTGTCAAGTGTTTTGTACACAAATGTGCACAGTACATTTGTTACGTCTTGTGTACCAGGTACATAAGAGTAAAACTTATTTGTTTGGCTTCCTTACAGACTGCAGCAGCATATAGATAGCATAACATTCAAACAACAAAACACAGCAAACAAAAGGGATAGAATATTGAGGGCAAGAGCATTCAAAGAGTAGGCTACAAATAAAATAAGTACATGCTTTCCCTGTAGTAGCAAAAGTTAGGTAAACTTTGTGAACAGCTTCACAGTGGGTTATGTATGTTCCATTATATACTGTATGCAATTCAGAGACATTGAAGTATTTTCTTCCAAACCAATTTGGTGTTATTATAAGGCACTTTGGGGTGATCCGTTTAGCAGGCTGACTACACTGACTAAACTTATCAACGCAATCATTGAAGCAGATTGTGATCCTGCAACCCATATAGTATATACAGTAGATGACAGAAGACTCATACTCATGACAGAGACCAGTAAATGAAGACTAAGGTTGGTGATCAAATGGCAGCACAGCAGTGTGCTTGACAACCAAGGAAGCTTTGAGAAGGAAGCAAAGTGGTTACGTGACTGGGCTGCGCCATGACACTTTCATGGACGCTTTCATGGGAGCTACCCAGAGGTTTGGCAGAATGCACTGGAGTCAATGAGAGCTCAGTGACCAGCTCATGAACAAACATTATTTATGAATGACTGAGACCTGTTGTAAAGTAATCACTTCTGGAAAATAACAAGACATGTAACACATTATTGTCTGCTGTGTTGCTTTTCGATGTGTACACTGTGTAATTTTTATAGAGGTATGGTATTTAAAGAGCACAAAGTACCTTTCTGAACGTACAAAGTATCGCAAGACTTCCCACCGTTTCCTGTCTGTCAGCCAAATCTTGTGATACTTCGGAGCCAGAAACGATATCTGCTGCTGTTTAGATTCTCAGATAAAATTATATACTATGCACATCGAAAACAACCTGTGATATGTCTTGTTTTATATTCCTGAACCGATTATATGACAAAGGTCTCAATCGTTCATAAATAATGTTTGTTATGAGCTGGTCCAGCCGGCTCCATTCACTGCCATGCATTCATTGCACTGCTGGTGTGAGTTAGGCTCCCATGAAAGTAACATGGCGCAGCCCAGTCACGTGACCACTTCTCTTCCTTCTCAAAGCTTCCTTGTTGACAACCCGGAAGAAGAGAAATGGAACTGGCATTAGCAGGTGTCATTTTGAAGTTGGCGCCATGCAGTTAGTCTCCAGTGCATTCACCACCTGGCTGTAACTCAACTGAGAAACACAAAACAGAGCTAACAGCACCACCCTCAGGCAGGGAAAGAAAACGGCACACAAGTAATTTTATTAATTCTCTCATTACAGGCGTGCTCGCTACCTGGCCTACAGGTCTTTCGTGTCATGGTGCTGGGGCTGCCTGGGTGCTGGGAACCGGAGAATTTTGCCATCCTGTATTGTGCACCGGATACACGACGAATACCCAGATGAGGATGGCGAATACACTGGATTTAGGCCTTCCATTTAATTTGCCTGAATACAAGACATTTTTTTCCAATGGAAATATCCTAAAACTATAAAGAGGTTTTTGTTTAAAAAAAAAGTATGTTGCTGTGTGTGTATATATATATATATATATATATAGCTAAAATATAAAATTACAGATTGTTGGAGCCAAAATGCTTTGTTTATTTTGTATTTATTTGACGTCTTAATTTGGCTCTGGGTGGATGAAGCGGGACACATGTGCAGCAACTGCAGCAGTCTTCTCTGGATGCTCGTACTGTGAGCACAGGAATCCAGGGACAGGCACCTCTTCCAGCTCAGCCACAAAATGTGCAGGGTTAGGGAACACCTCGTCAAAGAGGAGGTCTGTAAGCTCTGTCACATATTCTAAAATACACAAGAGCACATAACCGCATGTACAGTAGTTTGAGTAATTCATATGGTCTCAATTGCAACTAGAGCATTTATAATGCAAAGTTTCACTGATGACCATGGTATTGCAAGTTTCACTGATGACCATGGTATTGCAAGTTTCACTGATGACCATGGTATTGCATGTAACTGACCTGTAGTATAGTTGGTCTTAACCCTGTTGACAACGTGGTCCCCTTTCTTGGCCTTGGGAAACGTTATTTTGTGCTGCGGAACTCCTGACGCAGTTACCGCTTGGAGACGTCCAGCATTTTCGTTGAAATGCAATGCAGCGAGGTAAAGCCTGAAATGAGAAGAATGGGATGATATCATGAACCCAAGATAGTTTTTAGATGGCTAGAAGATCACATTTTACATTGTTCAAGTGGCTGGCTTTTTTTCCCCCTTTTTTAAACACTGGCAACAAGCACATAGGCAGCAGATGCACAACATTTCCAAATGAAATGGCACTATAATATTAAATAATAATACATAACACTTGATTACAACATGATATTGATTACTATATAATTTACCTGCAAAGCATTCCCAAGTACGAAAAGGCGACATTTTTCGGAGCAAATCTCAAAATGACGCTATGGTAGCTCTCCAAGGCAGATGTCTGGTAGAGAGGGCTCAGCTTCTTCACGTCTCCCAGAATGCGCTTATTAGTCAATGCCGTCTCCAGCTTGCGGATGGCCGTTGATCCTAAAGGGGGAAAGAGTATACTATTATAAAATACATTCAGTCAGTGGATTACATCTTGAGCAGTGTTGATTTCGTCGACTAAAGCTATGACAAAATGTTTGTCGACAACCTATTTTCAATGATGAAAACTAAGCTATGATGACTAAAACTAAGATTAAATGTATTAATGTACAATTTTGTCGACAAAAACTAGACTAAAGGTATCCAGTATACATAAATGACATTTTACACTTTGTGCATGCTGATAATAGCAGCTCTACAAGCTCATGTGTTGTGCTGCATTGTGACTTTGTGAGCTTGTAGATCGGCTATTTTCAGCAAGTGAAAAATGAGGAGACTGCCAAAATACATTTTAGTCAACCAAATCAACTGTAGATTTTGTCGATTCAAATCTTATATTTAGTTGACTAAAGCTAAATGGAATTTTATTCGAAAGACTGACAAAAAAATAATTTCTGCCAAAATCAACACTGATCTTGAGAATTTTGTTACAACAGCATTCTAATGACAAAAGGTTACTATTGAATAGTGGCATACCAGGCTTCAGCCACTTGTTCTTGTCAGTGGAGGGGGGGTGGAGGCACTTGGGGAAGTGTGGATTGTCATGGACATGAACATTGGTGATGTGGTTGATCACAGATGTCCACTTTGCCACCGTTTCCTCTCCACTGGAAGAACCAGATGCTGACCAGTAGAGATGATTTTTTACGCTGTTTTTCCACAGCTTGACCTTAGCGCATTCTTTCAACTTTGCCATGGCAACCAGCTTCTTGGTGAAAGCTGTTTAAAAACATATAAAATATATTTTATTGGATGGTGTAGCGGTGCTACAAATGATCAATAAACACTATTTTCCATAATATCCTACCTTTGCATAAATGCCACACATCGTAATAGTGGGTAATAGTGGGTTTTTCCTCCCTCATATTTTCTCCATATGGACACTGCTCTTGACTTCATTGCTCTGTGTATCATAAACACACACATGAATACCAGATCTGCCTCATTGGTGAAGTTCTGCGCTATTGCTATACTGAGCACATTTTCTAATTTTACAAACAATTTACCTGTACCAGCTGGATATCAACTATCTTGTTGGTGTCGAGGTCCATCATGGAGTAAGAGCCGTACTTTGCACAGTGGCCTGGGCTGTCCGCTCGCATGTCTCCACCAAGAGATACTTTTTGGTTCCGTTTAAGACCCTCCAGCAAGCCCGCCTGGTGTAGCCGCCATTTATGCAGCACAGAAGCCTGGATGTACTGGTGAACGTGATTGCGGTGCGACATCCTGCTGAACGTTCTGACGTTCATTGCATTGAGCACCTGCAATGAAAAATATGAAAGCTCCTCTGTAACAGTGTTCATACCACATCCCTCTGTAGCAGAGTGGGATGCACTGAAAAATGAAAACACAAAGCTGTGGGAGAAGACTCCATTATTTCTTACCAACCTTGTTAGTCTGGATGAAAGAAGAGCCCGTGAAGTACACAGCAGCCGATAGCTGCAGATTCCCTGCTGGTGTGCTGCGCAACAGTGGCTGACTATTCCACTTCCGGCTGAATTCACAAAACTCATGGCTGCAGGTCTGCGTCACACTAAGGAAAGTTCCTTTTACAAATGTGCGCACCTTGCAGACACTAGAGCATGTGGGGCAAATACGGAAAAGGTCCAGAAGGCAATCCTCATACACCAAGTACTTCACTGTGTGCTGTGGCTGTGTTGGCTCTCTGTTGACAAATACAAATACTTATTACAAAGTGTATACTTTTCTAGAATAAGGAAGGCACTGGAGCAATAAAGGCTTTAATATTTACAATGTAAAGGTAAATAACATTACAACTTTTCTATGTCAATACATCTTCATCAGGTCAGGATGTATTGACATCGAAGTGTCGCAGAGTTTGTTCCAGTGCCTTCCTTCTACACATCACATACCAGTCCCACTCCTGAGATGCACCGGACTAGCCAGAATTTGGCTTGAGGCGGGGTGGAACCCCTTTGTTCTTGTATAATCTCTCATATTGCTATCTAAATGGCTTTCTCTTTTCAGCATAACTGCATGAAATCAAATAATGAGGAATATATATATATATATATATACACTATGTTGTACATCAGATAGAGAGAATAGAAGATCTACAGATCTTTTTCATTTTGGCTAAATGTTCAGCTATGGCATGTCCAGAATATGGATGCTATGGATATAACAAGCAATTATTGTTTTACCGTTCATTGATGTCGTCGTCTAATTTAGACGTGGTGGGATGGTAGGTGGGGTCCTCTTCTGAACCGAGGGATGGGACCTCAGACTCCTGAGAAGACAGCAGCTCTAACAGAGGTTGCTTTGCTGCCGGGCTCTCAGCTGGCACTAAAGCTTTCCTCTTCAGAGATGTGCCTAGAGGCAACTGAAACAGAGTTCCCACACCAACAGTCTTAGTGGCCACCGTAGCTTGAGAACCTGGAACATATAAGAATAAGAGTGTTATATACAGTTTAGATGCCTCCAAATACACCCACCACAAAAGTAGCGTCTCTCTGTACCAAGGAGGAGGGACTGTGATGGCTCGCAAAATGTACACAGAGCAATGAAGCAGTTAGCTCAGTTATTGCTGGACTGAGCTTTCTCAGTCACCTTCTGAGGAGGCGTCACATCGTCCAAAAAGAACATTGTGTAAACACCAGTGTTGTGTTTTAAACTGTGGGTCATACAGATTATGTTTGATAACTCCAACTTCACCCCCTCTCAGTCTCTCAAAAGATCAACAACCTCAACAGGGCAAAGTAACTCTGAAAAATTGCAAAGCCAATGTTTGTCAAGGAATGGAATAGTTAGATATATATATATATTTATACATGTCATGGCATGCCATGTATAAATATATTGTAACCCCACAATGAATAATTACTGTCTCTAAGCCAATAAGAAGTGGTAATCAACTGAGTCTGACATAATATTTAGTTTAGTGATTTTACCAAGCTTTACTGTGTCCAATGACCGAATAATAGATTATAGGATATTGTGACAGCAGTAATTAGATTAGATTACATTTATTGTCACTGCACATAGTATACAAATACTTTGACAATGAACATCAGTATGCAGCATAATGTACTGTCTGTGTCCAATGACTAATGAATAGGTTCTGTTATATTCTGTTTAGATGGTTCTGTTATGACTTCTCCTCTGCATGCTGTAGTGTTTAGATGGTTCTGTTATGACTTCTCCTCTGCATGTTGTAGTGTTTAGATGGTTCTGTTATGACTTCTCTTCTGCATGCTGTAGTGTTTAGATGGTTCTGTTATGACTTCTCCTCTGCATGTTGTAGTGTTTAGATGGTTCTGTTATGACTTCCCCTCTGCATGCTGTAGTGTTTAGATGGTTCTGTTATGACTTCTCCTCTGCATGCTGTAGTGTTTAGATGGTTCTGTTATGACTGCATGTTGTAGTATTTAGATGGTTCTGTTATGACTTCTCCACTGCATGTCGTAGTATTTAGATGGTTCTGTTATGACTTCTCCTCTGCATGCTGTAGTGTTTAGGTGGTTCTGCTATGACTTCTCCTCTGCATGTTGTAGTGTTTAGATGGTTCTGTTATGACTTCTCCTCTGCATGCTGTAGTGTTTAGATGGTTCTGTTATGACTTCTCCTCTGCATGCTGTAGTGTTTAGATGGTTCTGTTATGACTTCTCCTCTGCATGTTGTAGTGTTTAGATGGTTCTGTTATGACTTCTCCTCTGCATGTTGTAGTGTTTAGATGGTTCTGTTATGACTTCTCCTCTGCATGCTGTAGTGTTTAGATGGTTCTGTTATGACTTCTCCTCTGCATGTTGTAGTGTTTAGATGGTTCTGTTATGACTTCTCTTCTGCATGCTGTAGTGTTTAGATGGTTCTGTTATGACTTCTCCTCTGCATGTTGTAGTGTTTAGATGGTTCTGTTATGACTTCTCCTCTGCATGTTGTAGTGTTTAGATGGTTCTGTTATGACTTCTCCTCTGCATGTTGTAGTGTTTAGAATGGGGGTGGGCAACTTTGACGATGGAGACTATATTTCCACTATATTTCCACTCTCACTCCAGAGGGCCACGTTGCATATTGCTGTTGTAGCAAAAATAGCCGATGTACAAGCTCAAAACGGGTCACAGTGCAACGCGTTTGGGGCTTATTGATCAGCTATTTTTTTCCCCCCAAGACGGTGGATTGTGGCCCATGCCTTCCTGCTGTTATTTGTCATGTTGGTGTTCTCTATATCTTTTCGTCCTGGGCATGACGTTAAACTGTTCCGTTCGAGAGGACCGGCGACCCTCGAATGTAAACAGCCACGAAAGGAAACTATGTGTGTGTGAGGTGTTCTATCATTTCATTCCAGTACTACTACTTTGGGTAGTGGCTGGACGTTTGTGTAGATATTGAAAAGGAGGGGGCGAGCAGGCTACCTTGTGGTAGGCCGTTCTTTTGGGCTTTCCATTTACTCCTCTGGTCATTTAACTGGACATAGAAGCGCCTGTTGTTGAGGAGGCTTTTCCCGACCATTGTGCGGTGTTGGACAGTGTCATAGGCAGCAGAGAGATCTCTGAATGCTGCTCCAGTTATTTGTTTTCCCTCAAACCCATCCTCCATGTGTTGGGTGAGGTTGAGCTCTGTCCAGCACAGGAGCGGCCAGGACGGAAACCAGCTTGGTCTTTAGTCAGCTTGGTGTCTGTGAGTGGTATGAGGCGTTGGAGTAGCAGCCTCTCTTGTAGGTGATGCAGAGGAGGGAAATGGGTCGGTAGCTCTTTGGGGGTGATGGGTCTTTGCCAGGTTTGGGGATTGCAACCACTTTGGCCTTTCTCCAGACAGAAGGGATGGTTTTCTGTGCCATGCATTTATTCAGTATCCCCACGAGCCAGGTCTTTGCGTTAGGTCCCAGGTGCTGTATCATTTCTGCCAGTATGTCATCAATCCCTGCTGCTTTTCCGGGTTTCAACTTTCCCATTGCAGTTTCGAGTTCTTCTAGGTCGAAGGGTTTGGTTTGAGGGCTGGCTGATTGAGGTTGGTCTGATACCACTGTGCGATGGTATTCTATGTGGGTCGGTGGCGGTGTTGGTTACGACTGGTTATTATTGTGGGCTCGCCACAGCGAGCACACAATAGTTCTTGTCAGTTTATATTTATTCTGCTTCTTCTTCTTTATTCCACCCTTTTTTTTGCGACCTTATAACTTCCACATACTTTACACTAGAAATTTAGTTCAAACTTCAAACTGTTCAGCTCTTTGCAGTGATGTGTGCTTGTATTTTTATTTTTACAAAGTTTTATACTTTTTATACTTTTTAACTTTTTAACTTTTTTTTACTTTCTTTATAGTGAGAGTCGATGGAAGAAAGGTCCCATTTTTCACAGTTAACTTTTTTGAGCTCTTATTACTCCGTCATACTTTCACTTTGAAACTTCATTCAAACTTTATAATGTTCATCTATCTTTGAACTTTCATTGGTGAAAAAGTTGTTTTGAAAAAGTTTATACTTTTTAAAATATTTAACTTTATTTATTGTTTTTTCCTCCCATTGACAATGTATGGGATTTATCTCTAAATCAACCTCACTTTTGCAGCCTCATTACTCTGGCATACTTTGTCGTAGAAACGTGATTTAAACTTTAGAAAGCTCACACGACTCTGGACTTTTTCCTGGTTCAAACCGTATTCGAATACATTAAACGGTTTTTCCGAAATCGCAGTTCAATCGCAGGCCGTTTCGCCTAATTAGTGCCAAGTTAGAGTGCAGGGCTTCTTTCACTAGAGTGCGTGAACAGAAAATCTTTCCTTGAAAATTTACCAAACAAATTGCCGTCCCGGCCAAAATATTCACTTTACACGCATGTCCTTTAGGCATTTTGTAGCCACACATGTCCTCTTTCACACAATGTGACCACCAAAACACAGAGACATACAGAATGTGAACTACGGCCTTTTAAGTGACACAAATACAGTCAATCTGCTCATTGACCTCAATTGTAAAATCCTTACGAGGAAATTATCGCGATGACAATTCTTAACTCGCTCTTATAACCACATTTTCGATCGTACCAACACCACAATCGCACATGGTGTACCTCAATATCTCAGGCCACTCACAGCGAAAAAAATATTTGCATTCGACTTTTACTTTTTGCGATAGAGCAATTTGTTCGGGCATAGTTTCCCCCCATTCAGAACCATTGTAAAATAAGAGATCAAGTTGCGCGCCACTTGTTTGTCTTTTACACTTCCACAGCTGAGACATATAAGGGCTTAATTACAGGGCTGAAATTAAAGTTACAAGATCTCAATGAGTTGCTCTGCGATACCTTGTGGGCTTGTAGGTCTGCTATTTGTGCAATTGGATGGCCTTTACACAGCTCTCGCAAGAGCACGCACGCACGCACGCATGCACGCACGCACACACACACCCTGTCTTCCTATTGGTTGCCCTTTAGACAGCTCTCGCAAGCGCACGCACGCACGCACGCACGCACGCACGCACGCACGCACACACACACACGTTTATAAAAAAAAATTTTCAAAAAAAATTTTCAAAAAAAATAAAAAAAATTTAAAAAACTTAAAAAAAATAAAAAAATAAAGAAAACTTAAAAAATGAAAAAAAATTGAAAAAAATTGAAAAAAAATAGAAAAAAATGAAAAAAATTGAAAAAAATGAAAAAAATGAAAAAAATGAAAACTTAAAAATAAAAATTAGCATGTTAGCATTAGCATGTTAGCATGTTAGCATTAGCATGATAGCATTAGCATGTTAGCATGATAGCATTAGCATGTTAGCATTAGCATGTTAACATTAGCATGTTAGCATGATAGCATTAGCATGTTAGCATGTTAGCATTAGCATGTTAGCATTAGCATGTTAGCATGTTAGCATTAGCATGTTAGCAAGATAGCATTAGCATGTTAGCATTAGCATGTTAGCATGATAGCATTAGCATGTTAGCATTAGCATGTTAACATTAGCATGTTAGCATTAGCATGTTAACATTAGCATGTTAGCATGTTAGCATGTTAGCATGATAGCATTAGCATGTTAGCATTAGCATGTTAGCATTAGCATGTTAGCATTAGCATGTTAACATTAGCATGTTAGCATGTTAGCATGATAGCATTAGCATGTTAGCATGTTAGCATTAGCATGTTAGCATGTTAGCATTAGCATGTTAGCATGATAGCATTAGCATGTTAGCATGTTAGCATGTTAGCATTAGCATGTTAGCATTAGCATGTTAGCATTAGCATGTTAGCATTAGCATGTTAGCATGATAGCATTAGCATGTTAACATTAGCATGTTAGCATGATAGCATTAGCATGTTAGCATGTTAGCATTAGCATGTTAGCATGTTAGCATTAGCATGTTAGCATTAGCATGATTAAAAAATTAAAAAATTGAAAAAAATGAAAAACATTAACAAATTAAAACTTTAACTTTTTTTTAAACTTAAAAGGAAAAAAATAATAATAAAGAACTTAATATTTTTTATCTTAATATTTTTTTTAAGAAATATCTTAGACCATTATCAATAATCATTGTGTTTATGCTTTTAAAGATAGGCCTATATGCTATTTGAACCTTCTTTTTACATGTAAAAGTATGCTATTTCTGTTAAGCTCATGAATGCTTTTATATGTATACTCCATTGGATTGACTATTTTTTTTCTTTTTTACCTTTTCTTGATTCATCAAGAATACATTGTAAAGCATTATTCATACATTACAAATCATTAGTAGACAGTAATACTTTACTTACTTTATTCTGCCCCTTTTTGGGCATCATACTACTTCCACATACTTTATTTCCGCTTTATGCAGTTATTTATGCTTAAACTATAGTTTTTACAAATGTTCATACTTTTTTAACTTTTACTTCAGCTTTAATACATTTTCTACTTTTCTTTACAATATGTTACAGTCCAGAAATTTTGATTATGGACTTAGACCACCAATGGGAACACTATTACTCCAGTCCCCAAGTTTCAAACTTGACACAGCAATAACTTTATACATTGCGTTTTATGCGCAATGTAAGGCTTTAAACAGCCAATATAAGGCTTTAAACAGCCTTAACTCTGTTTCCCACAGGTCTCAAAGTTTGTGGGTGGTCTTACTATATGTTACAGCTGTATCATGCCCCACCCACACTGTCTTCCTATATTGGCTGGGCCATAACTCCAGATAATCTCTAAACATGCTACAGGTCTCAAACTTGGTGGGTCGTCCCACAGACCCCCAATTTCATAAGACAATTACAACTTCCAAAACATTTGTAGACAAAATTATAAATGTTTAATTCCAGGTTAATAACATAATCTTTAATGTGCTTAATGATGGTATGGACATTTTCTATATAACTGCTTCTATCTCATGTATACATACTTTACAAGGGATAACAAGTCCTTACTTTAGATGGGCTCTACTAGTATCTACTGTACCTTTAAAAAATCACGAGTTTTTTTTACATACAAGGATTTGTATTTTTGCATTTTGCATACAAGTTCATCTGTGCAAAGTTTAGATTGATAAAAACAAAATTGACATACATTTTAGACAATAATTGAGCCATGCAATATATATAGCTTAAGTATTTATCAGATGTATTAATAGAGGACATTATTGATGCATTATAACAGTCTTAGTTTAAAAAAAATATAAAAAAAATACTTTAAAATAAAATAAAATAAAACCTTAAAAGAAACTAAACTTTTAATAAAGAACTTAATTATTTATTTATTTTTACATTGAAAGAAACACTTTTAAAAACTTTTAAAACTTCTACAAAATGAAAGAAAAATCTATCAATAATCATTGGGTTTATGCTTTTAAAGATAGGCCTATATGCCTATCTATATTAAAACATTTTTAAAACATTACTTTAAAATTAAAAATTAAAAAACCTTAAAAATAACTTAAAAATTAAAAACTAACTTTTTTAAACTTAAAAAGCTAAAACTTAAAAAAAACTTTGAATTAAGAACTTAATATATTTATTTATTTTCATTTAAAGTAAAATCTTAGATCATTATCAATGATGTTAGATACATTATTGATGCATTATAACAGTCTTAGTGGTAAACTAAAGTAGCTATTAGATATGTATTAATAGAGGGCATTACTGATGCATTATTATTATTATTAACAGTATTTTGGGTGATCTTTTTTGACATTGACATATACAAGAACATTTTTGTTCAGCATAAATTTAACAAAGAGTTGTGACCTCCATGTTTAGGCTGTGGTTAACATTTTAACACTTTCCATCATCCCAGTTTTTCCCTGGCACCCCCCCCCCCCTCCTTGCTTTAGAGTAAGCAACAACACATGGTAATACATCAAATACACAATAGTCATCAAGAATCATGCGTAAGCTAAGAACTTAACATCCCTCTGACAGTGGAATATCTATAATGAAACTATGTGTATACACTGTAGAGTGCTATGTCTACATAAACTGATATCTAAAAGTTGAGCCTTTGCATACGCTTGTAAGGTTGTCGAGGCTAGGGCACGTGCACACACACACACGCATGCACGCGCACACACACACGCACACACACACACACACACGCGCGCACACACACACACACACACACACACACACACACACACACACACACACACACACACACACTTGTCACTCGTTGGTGAGATGATACTCACTGTGACTTTAAGGCTGAGTAATTGTGACTGTGCCTGTCTTAGGTTGTCCCGGGGTGTTTTACCCATGTGGGATCTTACCCGTCATTGGCTAACCAGCCTGCCATACTCGCCTACTTCTGGCTCCAAACGTGGAATGTAATTATCCAGTGCTCCCCAGTGTCCAAGATCTTATGCAAAGTAAATTAAACGCAGTAAGTCGTCAGCCCAGATAATTGTCTTGTGTGTTGTTCAGCAGGTAGCAGTAGTGCAGGAACTGTGAGACGTGGTACAGAATTGACTGGCATTCTCTGGGAATGTGAAGCTTTTCATAGTGTGGTTGATACCTCCTGCAAAAACACACACAAGAGCACACATGTATAGCAATACTGTACATTGCATTGTTGCAAATTGAGTAGTGAATGCTTAATCGTATTATGTAGATTGTAAAACATTTTAATATACAAATAACTTACAGGTAGGGTATCTATGGAAGGGTGGATGGGCTGTCTGTGGTGTGTTCTTGTTTGTGGGAGGGGTGGGGTATCCTCCTTCCATCTGTTGCTCCTCTCAAACCAAGAGTTGTGGTGTTGTTTGCAGATAGCTGTAAATAGCATTTGGTTAGTTACAAAATAAGCATTGGATGCTTACTCACATTACAAGGATTACAATACATTATATTTGGCATGCCATGGAAACAACTTACTTGTAAGTTGAATAGTCAGGATGGTGCAGCTATGGAATCGGGGGCTGCAGGATGGATGGGCTGCGACTGGCACATCCAGTGGTTTGGTATTGTTATGGGAGGGGGGGGGTCCTATTTCTGTCTCTTGGAAACCAAGTGTTGTGGTTTTGTTGTGGGGTCCTATGTCCATCCCTCTTTCTTTCTCAGCTTCAAAGAGGCTGGGGCAGCCAAGGCAGGTGGTGGAGCTTGGCTGCATTGGAGGACCCCCCCCCCCCTATGAATTAGTTGTATTACATTATGTTCTGTTAATCTATTAAAAAGCTTAATTAAACTACATTGCGTTTTACTCTATTAAACATTGTTTTTCTAAACTAAATCAAAATGTCTATTATAATAATATGCTGAATTAGTTGTATTACATTGCTTTCTGTTAATCTATGCTTAATTCAACTACATTGCATTATGTTTTGCTATATTAAACATTGTTTTTTCTAAACTACATAAAATTGTACAGTGATATCTATTATGATTATATCGTGTTGACTTTGTTTAATTACATTATGTTCTGTTAATCTATGCTGAATTAAACTACTACATTACATTATGCTTTACTCTATTAAACAATAATTAAATATAGTGCATTGTTGTATATCAATGTTCTATTAAATGTGACTTTGTAAATCTACTTCCTATCAGATGTTGTCTGTTTGTTTATTTGAAAAACAAGGTGCAGATTATTCACCTGAAATAGCTTTAAATTGATTGTTCATAATGCCAACAGTAAATTGGTGGTCAGTAGCACATAATTTGACATATAAAATGAAAGACTTTTAAATATTGCACTGTAAGATTTCACAATACAGATTTAAGATTTCACAATACAAGTTGATATCGTTTGATAATTGTTACTCTACTGAGACACGTTAGAGGTTATTACACAGTATACAGGGTTGTGGTAACTGTGATAGGTTCGTAATACACCTGACTGGACACAATGCTGTGGTCGAGAGATGAAAATGTGGTCCAACAGTGTGTTCTTTTCAGTGGTCGCAGTTGATGGTCGATTATCTGTGCATATCCTCTGGATTCAAACAGATCAAATATTGCATGCGTTCCGCTGGACAGCAAATTTTCATTGAAGTCTGCACACACAATGATTGGGTGATGATCCATGATCTCTAAAGAGTCCAAGAGGCTTTTCAGGTTTGGGAGGAATTGATTAACACCGTAGTTTGGAGGTCTGTACACAGCAGCAATCAATGCATTCACTGGGGCTTCAACTTTGACAACCACAAACTCCAGGTCAGTTACATTATGTATGTACTGCTTCTCACGGGCTTGAATGTTGTTTTTCACATAATACAGCAACTCCACCCCCGTTACTGTTGGCCATGCAAGAATTGTTAGTGTAGGACACGTGTCTGTTCCGCTTGAACATACTGTAGCCTTCCAAATGGAGACTCTCAGCAACAAATGATCCTTGCAGGTGAGTTTCCGTGAGACACAACACATCTGCTAGACCCAGCTCATGATGACTCTTAATGTCACTGATATGAGGTGCCAGTCCTTCTGTGTTATGATGGATGATGGTGAGAGTGTCAGGCGTGTTCAGTGTTTGCGTGCTGTGAGCAAGTGGCATTATGTCCTCAAAGCTGACTTGGGTCATGCTCTCGAGGCCTGCAGTGATTTCAGGGTTGGCATAGATTTTAGACTCATCCATACCAATGATGTGCATTCCACTGAGAGAGGTTACTCTGCTGAGAGCTACGTAAGCCATACCGGGTTCAAAAATCTTTTTTAGGGACACTACAGCAGTAGAGGTTGTCATGCCTTGCACTTTGTGTATTGTACAGGCAAATGCGAGCTTCATGGGAAACTGTCTGCGTACTGCGTGCTTCAGCTTTTCCTCCATCCTCTCTATGTACACAACATTATCAGGTCCTCCGGGTGTTTTATGACGGTGCCTCTGTCCTGCATTTGTATTGTCCAGCTCAAGCCCAAGCATCTTTGTATATATAGCACCATCTTTTTCACAGGTAACTATTCGGGCAATTTTACCAAATGTGCCGTTCACAAGTCCATCGTCCACATCAATGTTTCTGGTGAGCATAACGCGAGCACCCATAGCAACTTGTAGTGTGTCTGGTAAGTCGTTCTTGGTTCCACGACATGGTTTTGCTTGTCTGGCCATTCTTCCTGAAAATCTGTCCTTTCTATAGTCATCTGCATCAATGTTTGTGACATCAGAATGAAGCAGAGCTAACGTTTTTGCGTTGTGTTCATTGACCTCCTTATTAGTAGGAAAGATGTGAAGTACATCATTTGGGCAAAGTGCTGGTTCGGTGATGGCTTGTGAAAGCAAATCTCTGTCTGGTTCAGACAAGGTATCTGACTTTAGTTTCACACGGATCCTGTTCAACGTCTCAGCATAAGCGATGTCATCCTTCTGACGCATGATCTCTGTCAATGTGATCATCTGAAATTGGTCGCGCCAAAGGTCTATCTGACATGATTCATAGACACAGAGAGGTTTAGCCTGTGAAATTGGTGGAAGCTGATGGAAGTCTCCAACAGCGAGTACTGACATTCCTCCAAAAGGGTTTTGACTTCCTTTGATTTGTTTTAGTCTGGCATCTACATAGGCAAAGAGAGTCTTTGAGACCATGGACACTTCATCAATGACAATAATTTCAGCATTTGAAAGCTCTGCTCGCACTTCATCCAGTTTGTTGCCAAGTCCTGGGAATGGAAGTTGAATGGATCTTGGTAGCTTAAAGATGGAATGCAACGTTTTGCCTAAAATGTTGAAAGCTGCCGTACCGGTGAATGCGGTTAACAGAACAGTAGGCTGCGATATGTCAGTTTCCTCACGATTTCTCTCGAGTCTGGACAATATCTTGGATGCCTCTGAATAGATGCATTTGATTAGATGTGACTTCCCTGTTCCAGCACCACCATTTATATACCAGAAAAATGGCTCTGAGGGTAGATTACAAACACGCTTCATGCACCAGTCTCTAACTGTGTAGAATATGCATGCTTGCTTCTGGTTCAGACCTTGATACATTTGGCGTAATACTACAGGGTCTATCTGAAAGGTTTGTATCATCGGTGCAGCTGTTGTAGCTTCAGACTCAACGCTATAGTCTGGGACATCTTCTTGTTCATGTTGGTCATCCAAATGTTGTGTTTCGCGTTCTGCGATACATTCCAACCTCTCCAGTTCAGATTCAGGAGCCAGATTACACCATTCATCTTGCATGGGCCCGTTCTGCTCATATTCGTCGATGGCACTCTGGATCTCTTCACTGTGTTTTTCATATTTATATTTGTTTTCCTTGACAATGAGAAATACTGGCTGGAGTTGGTTTGAACCAGGTAGCTGAACACAGGCGCTATGCAAGAAGGACTGGTATGTTTGAAAGTTGTCACTTTTCAGCTGCGACTCTGAGCGGTGTGGGAGGTACAGTTTGAGTAGTGTGCCAAAATATCCCTCAGGATTCTTTTCCTCTGAGGAGTGGTAATATCTGATGATGGCAGGTTTCCCCTTTGTTCTTTTCTTCACAAATCCCATCTCATTAAGTAGAGGCACAACATCTTTAGCTGTGACTTTCTGCCTGCCATAGACAATATTGCAAGTGGAAGAAAAATCAGCCAAGCACATCACCTCAAAGTCTGGTCGTTCAGGTCTAGCATGGTATTTTTCAATTAACCCCGTCATCCACACATCTTCTGAGTCTGGTATAGTGTTCTCCAAGCGTGATTGGGGATAACTCATTTTCAGTCTATTGTCATCTGTTGGTATGAAACGGATACTGCGTGAAGACCTCTTCATTTTTATACCACATACACGAGTTACACACTCCTGAGCGCTGACCTCTCTCATTTTGGTGTACGCCTGCATTACTTGCATCATTTCCCCACGTTCGTCTATGTTGGCATTGTCTTGATTTGAGTTTTCAATCATTGTTTTGAGATACTCGCTCATCCCGTGCTCAGCTTTGGTGACGTAGGCTGTGATGTACATGATACACGAATATACATTCAGAATGTACTGGATATCAATATTGGCATCCCAGGCATCAAGAATATAAGGATTGTATGCGTTCACCATGCATGCCTTTGGATCACGTTTCAGTATAACCTTATTGGAGCTGGTCAGTGATTCGAGACATTCTGTATACTCTTCCCTGCTTAAATTACATGTAGCCAGTAGCTGCGGTAAATCCAGAGATTCAGTTTGAGGGTCGTCAAGTAACTCAACCACTGGTTTAAGCTTCGTCTTAGCTGCACTGAACTGCTTAGGATCTGTAGGTCTCGTTATCATGGTCTCACTTGCAGGGGGTTTAGGAAATCCAAATCGGCAGCCAGGTTTGTTGTTTTTGCGACATGACTTGGAGTGATTTCTGCTGTGTGTCTGAAGCTCTTTAACCTTTCTGTATAGTTCCGGCTCAGTATTTGGGTCAGGCAACCGGGCTGTAACGTACTTGTCAATAAAATTGCACACAGTCTCATCAGAGTCCTCATCATACACAGGTGCACCCTCTATCCATAACAGACAGTGAATGTGAGGCGAACCACGCCCCTGAAACTCTAAACGATACCAGTAATCTACAAGCTTGCCAAGTGGCTGCGCAGCACTCAGAAACAGTTTGAATAATTCATCAACACGTTTATCAAACATGCGCATTGTTGTAACCGGATTGCTTCGTAATATTTCACACTTTGTTGCCCAGTCAAGGTCTTCAAAATTAACCTGTTCACCTTGTTGTTTCTTAATTGCTTCAATCACCTGAGGCCATCTCATCTCTGCAGCAGAAGCAGTACCAAACCATGTCGGTTTTCCTAATTGTCTGATGGTAGCAAACAGATCTCTGGTTGTTTTCTCCCAATAGGCAGGGGTTCCTCTCAGTGGCTGCATGAATCTGATTGCCTCTTTGTTTCGCACCAGTTTTTGAACCTCATGTTTGTCTTGCAGCATCCTGGAGGTTATTTTGCGTCCATCTCGTGTCATAGGCTTTCCTTTACGCAGTTGTATTGACATACTGGAAGTAGCCAAATGTATTTCTGTTACGAATTGTGAAAAGAACAAATAATTTGTATCTCTGGCAAAACGACTATCTACAGAGGTAAGCCTTGATTTAAAATAACTGCTGGGTGTTAACCTAATGGGTCTTGCATCATCAAATGTGTTTACACTAGTGGGAAATTGCACTGGGAATGCCATAGACTCAAGTTTAGGTGTTCTGAAAAAGTTGACCGGCTTATTACCTTCAGCAGGCGCAATACAGTAAATTCCTTCACTGAACGCTAATAGCTGGTCTGCAATGTCAAGTGGCTGTAGACAAGATTCGAGGGCAATGCCGCCAGTTGGCTGTTCACCCTCTTGTTCTGTATCGTTTGAGTGCTCCTGCTGTTGATTGTCATTACGAGGCAGGATATCGATATGTTGTTCCTCACCAAGACTATCGTGTGGCTGATTCAGTGCATTTTGCTCACACCTGTCAATGTCCGTCAATGCATCATCATCATACTCATCATCTTCCATGATATCAATTTGATTGTCACCTTCTTCCTCATCGTTAATTGTCGGGTCACACAATTCAGCCTCATCTCTGATAGTTATGTCCTTATACTCGGGGTGAATTTGTTTTAAAGTGTGCAATGCCTTTAAAATTTTAGACATAGTGACAGTCTGGAACAATTGATGTCCTTTGTAGTGCAATCGTCTCTTCAACTTTACTCTCATCACTTGAGAATCACTTCTAAGTCTGGGTAAAGCATTGACAGTCGCCTCTACTTCAGATGGCACACATACTACATTACCGCATAGTGATCTCTGCTGGCCTTTGGGAAGAGGTATGATTTTAGCAAATGTTATGAACTTGGATGAAATATGCCTCTCCAATATGTTAAGATCAGACAATTCAGGGGGGATTTCTACCAGCTCCAAATTATTAGCCATAGCAAGTGGTGGCATGTGCCCTCTCTTAAGATAGTCATGGCAGGTGGGACAGATCCATTCTTGCTTCCTTTCATTGGGTACTGTGCAATGTTGTGGTTCTCTGCATTCATCATTGCAAACATGAACATATTTTCCTGTCAAGCAAGCAGACACCATATCTGGATTTTTTACATAGTCTGTCCTATTGCAGTGCTTTACTCGATCTGGAAACAATGCTCTATGGCATACTGTGCAGACATTAGTGGGGCCATCTTTTATGCTTGTTCTAAAAACAGATATGGCTTGTTGCATTGCAATGTTAATTTTTTGTGCACGTAGTGCATCTTCTTGTCTGTATTGTTGTATTATTTTCCGTGTGCAACGCATCTTATGAAAGAGTCTGTATGCTGCTTCACTGTGATATCTTTTATAAATATAAGCATTACATTTCTGTAAATGAAGCTGTCTGAAATCTGGGTCATTTTTGTATCTGTGTTGATTGATTCGTTTCATGATTCCGATATGTTTGAGTCTAAATGCATGATCATTTTTGTATCTGTGTTGATTGATTAGTTTCATGATTTCGATATGTTTGAGTCTAAATTCATGATCATTTTTGTATCTGTGTTGAATGTGTTGTTTCTTTCTGAGTCTAAATTCATGATCATTTTTGTATCTGTGTTGACTGATTTTTCCCATGATTTTGATATGTTTGAGTCTAAATTCATGATCTTTTTTGTATCTGTGTTGAATATTTTGTTTCTTTCCAAGTTTAAATTCTTCATCATGTATGTACCTGTGCTGATTGATTTGTTTTGTTGTTTGCATCTGTTTTATTTTAAATTCAATATCATTTGCCAAATGTTTTTTCATATACAACTTTTTCCGTTCTCTATAAAATTCATATTTAGCATACAAAGTCCTTTCTTTCAAGTTTTTTGTTTCCTGTCTCTGTATTGTTTTTAATTTCTTTGTTTCCTGTCTCGGTATTGTTTTTTGTTGCTTAATGCCAGTTTTTTGTAATGCAAGTTTTTTACAAGTCCTCTTAAATTTTATTCTTTGCCCTTTTAGTCTAGTGGGAGCAGGGGGGTATCATGCACCCCCCTGAAATATACTTCTAAACAGTGTTTTCTTATTGGAAAAAATGTGCTGAAAATGATGAGCTATGATAAAAAGTTGTCAAAATGTCCCACCTACCTCAAAACCCCCTTTTTGGTATATGGCTCTGGCGAAATTGTGTAAAAGCAAATATTAATTCACTAAAATTACATAAATAGACATGGTAGTCTGAAATTGGTCATGGAGTATCTTGACACATAGGGGTAAGTAGCAGAACAGGATTTGGGGGGTTGCTACCATTATATTCTTAAATATGACCCACATCATCCTCAAAAACACAAAAAAAGATGGTGTCCGCTTGACTAATAACAACAAAGATGGTTATTTTCCAACACATTATGGTGAGTATCACTGCCTCACTTGTTTATAGAAAACTTCCCATACCCCTAAGCTTCAATTTGAGCCCAAGATAACCTTTCCATCTTGTAAATTACTCTTTCTGTAGCCAAAATACTGAACTATACCTCAAATCGGTGAAAATTGTATATTTAGTCAGTATCAGCTATACATTTGGAATAAATGAATGAATGACTGAGTTTGAACTGACTCCACATCATGGAATATTTGTTACTTGAATAAGCTATGTTAAAAAGTTTGCAAAGTGTCCCATCTACCGTTTTTATGCAAATGAGTGCCTCCATTATCAAAATAATCGATTTTCACTATATCTCAGACAATATTGCACTTAAATGAACAAATAAGGTGTCTAGACCTATGTTTTGAGAGTCACGGATCTCAGTGAAACTATTCTCAAAGTGACCACATGTGCCGGTGGCATGCTGGTTTACAAATCAGTGTCGATTAAATCAGTTCCTCTATCTCGCCGGCTTCTTGTCCATGCTCTCCAGACAGTGTCAAGGAGATCAACCAGTGAGGTTGGTAGGACTGCACCGTAGGACACACTGGATTAAAAAACTCAACCACCCCTGTCCTTCATCATAGGGTTTTGGTTTTTCCAAAAAAGCTTCGTCAGCTCGCTTGTATAAGGCAACACGGTGGTTCTCTTCAGAGCAGAGTAGCATGGAGGAAGACGAGCCAGGTCAACTTTAGATTTAGAAATGAGTTTGTCATCTGCCCTTTCACTGAAGACTCACAATTCAAATAGCTCTAGCCAAGCCATGTGGCTCATCGGTCAGGAGCCTAACAAGTACACTCCCTGGCATGACTAGTATGTCGCAGGGACCCTTTGATATTACCCAGCTGGGGATCGAACCCCTGACCATCCAGTCTCAGGGTGGACGCTCTAAGTAGGCCACTGAGCTGTTGATGATATCCAGGGCCTCTTACTTGTGTGTAACTCTAGAGTGTACAAAATGGAACCAAATGGACCTGTAAGCCTTACGGAGCCATGAGGCCCATAGGGCAGGAGCCAATCTCCTGTTTCTGTAGTAGGAGGCAGCTTGATGTACAAGTTCACCCCCTGGACAGTGGACATGACGCTAGTGTAGCAGGGACTTACCCCAATCCAACACTTGATGCTGAGTACCAAGCAGGGAGTCTTTGGTATGACCCGGCCGGGGATCGAACCCTGACCTCCCAGGCTCAAGGCAAATGATCTGACCACAAGGCCACTGAGCTGTTGATATCCAGGGCCCCTTACGGGTGTGCAACTCTGAATGTACAAATGGAACCGTAAGGGCTATGGGGGTCCTTGAAATGTGCCTTGTGCTACACTATATGCAACAGATCCTTATTAGTATAGTTGGAGCAATTCATCTGTCTGCTGTATGGACAGAGTTGCGAGTCTTCAGTATGGTAAATGGTGCATTTATAAAGCGCTTTTATCCAAGGCGCTTTACATAGATTGTGCATTACATTCACCCATTCACACACACATTCATACACTGATGGCAGCGGAAACCATGCAAGGCACCAACCTGCACATCGGGAGCCGTTAGGGGTTCAGTGTCTAGGACACTTCGACACTAACTCTGGGGGAGCCCGGGTTTGAACTGGCAACCTTGCGGTTACCATCCAGCCACTCTACCCCTAAACCACCGCCACCCCAGTGGATGTCACCCGTGCCAAGTTGCTACGGACAATGGTGGGGGCAAAGGACAAACTCACTTCTTAAATCTAAAGTTGACCTGGCTCGTCTTCCTCCATGCTACTCTGCTCTGAAGAGAACCATCGTGTTGCCAGATAGCTGATGTAGCTGATGAAGCCATTGTGGAAAAACCAAAACCATATGAAGGGCAGAGATGGCTGGAAATCCTTGTCATTGGAGACCATGGACAAGCAGACAAAGAAGACTGATGAGTTCTATGAACACGATGACTGATTCATGTGACTGTGCATTTTGTTCTTTATGGTGCAGGCTAGGGTGGTCACTGTTTGTACATGTTGCTTACATTTCTACAGTGTTTGAGTGTGTACAGGAATAGGATGGAATACTGTTACAGGATTGTGTGACTGTTTTTAAATTTGTACTGCATATTGCAGGCCATTCTATAGCCTAGTGTGTATACTGCCGTATACTATTGTTCATACTAAGGATGTTTTTAGTTTGTGATGTTATGCTACAGTATATTCTAAATTTATAAAGCTTGCTTAAAAACACAGCACCTGTCTAGATGTTATATGCAATATTGGTATCTCTTACTTGGTATAGATGTGACTTTATTGCGGCACAGATTTTTACACCAGCATGCCACGGGCACATGTGGTCACTTTAAGAATAGGTTAACTGAGATCCTTGACCCTCAAAACATAGGTCTAGACCATGGACTGTAAAAAATATGGACAAAGCGTTCTCCGGGTCTAACATGAACGTAAAATGAAGCCTGTTATTGTAAGTCGCCATCTTTCTAGATCCGTTTTGGCCCAGCTGGCCATTGGCTGGCCCAGACAACGAGGCGGGACTTCCCCCCTTCTTCTCTGTTGGTTTTTATTTTGACTCGAGTGGGAGGGGAATCCCGATCATAGACTGTAACGGTAGCCACGCCCCTCAGAACATACGCGACTTTATGGCCATTTTTTTAATTAATGGGACCATAATTTTCCAAAAAGAATATTATGACATTAGAAATGAGACTTTAAAATAGTGACTGGAAGAAGAAAGTATTCATGACCATGTTTATTAAGGTAATACAGTCTGGTGAAGTTTGGCCCAAATACATGGACCTCTATGGGGCTATGGGTTTTTTTGGGCCCAATGACAGCACCACAACAGGCCATTATATGAACTTTCATTTCCTTAGTGGCTTCACACAATATCTGTCTGACTGCACCCCTGGTCTAGACACCTTATTTATTCATTTAAGTGCAATATTGGCTGAGATATAGTGAAAATCGATTGTTTGATAATGGTGACACTCATTTGCATAAAAATGGTAGATTGGACACTTTTTAACTTTTTAACATAGCTTATTCAAGTAAGAAATATTCCATAATGTGGAGTCAGTTCAAACTCAGTTATTCAATCATGCATTCAATATGTATAGCTGATACTGACTGAATATACAATTTTCACCGATTTGAGGTATAGTTCAGTATTTTGGCTACAGAAAGAGTAATTTACAAGATAGAAAGGTTATCTTGGGCTCAAATTGAAGCTTAGGGATATGGGATGTTTTCTATATACAAGTGAGGCAGTGATTTTCACCATAATGTGTTGGAAAATAACCATCTTTGTTGTTATTAGTCAAGCGGACACCATATTTGTTTGTGTTTTTGAGGATGATGTGGGTCATATTTAAGAATATAATGGTAGCAACCCCCCCCAAATCCTGTTCTGTTACTTACCCCTATGTGTCAAGATACTCCATGACCAATTTCAGACTACCATGTCTATTTATGTAATTTTAGTGAATTAATATTTGCCTTTACACAATTTCGCCAGAGCCATATACCAAAAAGGGGGTTTTGAGGTAGGTGGGACATTTTGACAACTTTTTATCATAGCTCATCATTTTCAGCACATTTTTTCCAATAAGAAAACACTGTTTAGAAGTATATTTCAGGGGGGTGCATGATACCCCCCTGCTCCCACTGTACTATTTGGGCAATTTTGACATGTGTGCTATCTGGTCCTTGCTCATATTTGTGATTTTGAAAGATTGTCCAGTCACAAACTTACAGGAAGTCATACTTTGAGAGGCTTCAGTGTGAGTTAAGTTAGTTTGTGGGGTTTCAAAATCTGCACTTGATAATTGATTGCAAGTGACATTACAATGTTGATGATCAACAGCAGACGTTATGTCAACCTCTGGTTCAGTCATAGGTGATAATAAAGCACTGTTATCAGTACACTCAATATTGCCGGTGTGAAAATACTGTTCTGCAATCCCATCAGACATTTCTGACAATGAATGTTTAGCCTGCCTGTTTGCATGGTGTGTGCTGTAGACATCTGTGTTTGATGTTGTTGGAATTTCTATTCCAGCTCGTGGTGACAGGTCAATGGAGTCGGCAATAGTAACATGACTGTTATCCAGGTTGTCACTGTGAAATCCTACAGGAATGAGTTCATACATGCATGTTGGTAACGTCTCAAACACCAGTTGGCACTCAATAATCCTGTTAATCATATCTTTCAACTTTGTGAATGTAAGCATTACAGCAGTGCCTAAGTGTTGATAATATTCAAGACATGGGAATCCATCAGGCGATCTAGAGTGTGGGTCAAAGAAACCAAATTGTCCTGATCTGTTCCTGAACACAGCAATTACTAAACCACTCATTACCAGCAATGCATAGTTCACGTCTTTTAGCAAACAGCTAAGTCCTGCTTCTAGATTTAGGCACTCTTCTGCATAATGAGATGGAGGGTCTCCAAAGGTTCCATACTGGGAAAGATCATGATGCTTTGTTACATGGTAGTCATGGTCACGGGCAGACACTTTGTCCGGTAGTTCATCGGTAGCTAGATGAGTATGATCAATTTTATTCTTTGTTTTAGGTAACTGTCCCCCTTCGTGAGCTTGTAGATCGGCTGTTTTTCTGACTTTTGCATCTAACTGACGCTTGACCTTTGTGTACATGGTGTCGCCTTTTTGCAATACAAGGTCCAGGTTTGCTGTTGTAATGTGTTCTTCCTCATGAAGGAATGCCAGAAATATTAGCGAACTACAGGCACACTGCTTATTCCTGGAAAAGACATGGTATTTAGTGCTGTTTTGACTATGGGATGCTGCAACACTTGTCTCATCAGAATGGCCTTTGTGTTGAATACGGTTAGATGTTCCTGGCACATGTCTAACTTTAGGCACATGTTTGACAGCATCAGTGGAAGACATCTTCTGTAATGGTGTTTTATTGCTGTGGGGTGCACATTGTATTTGTTGACCTGCTGTGACATTGTCAGAAACATCTGTGTTTGATGTTGTTGGAATTTCTATTCCAGCTCGTGGTGACAGGTCAATAGAGTCGGCAATAGTAACATCACTGTTGACCAGGTTGTCACTGTGAAATCCTACAGGCATGAGTTCATACGTGCATGTTGGTAACGTCTCAAACATCAGGTGGCACAGAATAATCCTGTTAATCATATCTTTCAATGTTGTGAATGTAAGCATTACAGCAGTGCCTAAGTGTTGAGTATCTTCATTATATGGTAGTCCATCAGGCCTTCTAGAGTGTGGGTCAAAAAAACCAAATTTTCCTGATCTGTTCCTGAACACAGCAATTACTAAACCACTCATTACCAGCAATGCATAGTTCACCTCTGTTAACAAACAGCTGAGTCCTGCTTCTAGATCTAGGTACTCTTCTGCATAATTAGATGGAGGGTCTCCGAATGTACCGTACCGGCGAACATGCTGTGTTACGTGGTAGTCATGGTCGAGGGCAGAAACTTTTCCCGGCAGTTCATCTGTAGCTAGATGAGTATGAGCAATTTTATTCTTTGTAGGTAACTGTTCCCCTTCGTGAGCTTGTAGATCGGCTGTTTTTCTGACTTCTGCATCCAACTGTTGCTTGACCTCTGTGTACATGGTGTCGCCCTTTTGCAATACAAGGTCCAGGTTTTCTGTTGTAATGTCTTCTTTCTCATGAAGGAATGCCAGAAATGTTAGGGAACTACAGGCACACTGCTTATTCCTGGAAAATGTAGGGTATGTAGTGCTGTTTTGACTATGGGATGCTGCAATACGTGTCTCATCAGATTGGCCTTTGTGTTGAATACGGTATGACGTTCCTGGCAAATGTCTAACTTTAGACACCTGTTTGACAGCATCAGTGTAATACAGCTTCTGTAATGGTGTTTTATTGCTGTGGGGAGCACATTGTATTTGTTGACGTGCTGTCACAATTGTATCCTTAACACAGTATGTGATGTTGTCAGAAAGACGCTCCTTAAGCTCCTGCTCACCCATGGGTCCTAAACGCTTTTTAAGCCAATGTGTCAAATTATTAGATAAACAGTCTTTATGGCAATGCACTTTAGCATCCTTCTGCTCGCTCATAGGTGATACAGCACTGTCATCAATACACTTGCTCGTTTGATATTCTGTACAATGTTCTACAACCACATCAGACATTTCTGACAATGAATGTTTAGCCTGCCTGTTTGCATGGTGTGTGCTGTAGACATCTGTGTTTGATGTTGTTGGAATTTCTATTCCAGCTTGTGGTGACAGGTCAATGGAGTCGGCAATAGTAACATGACTGTTATCCAGGTTGTCACTGTGAAATCCTACAGGCATGAGTTCATACGTGCATGTTGGTAACGTCTCAAACATCAGGTGGCACAGAATAATCCTGTTAATCATATCTTTCAATGTTGTGAATGTAAGCATTACAGCAGTGCCTAAGTGTTGAGTATCTTCATTATATGGTAATCCATCAGGCCGTCTAGAGTGTGGGTCAAATAAACCAAATTTTCCTGATCTGTTCCTGAACACAGCAATTACTAAACCACTCATTACCAGCAATGCATAGTTCACCTCTGTTAACAGACAGCTAAGTCCTGCTTCTAGATCTAGGTACTCTTCTGCATAATGAGATGGAGGGTCTCCTAAGGTTCCATACTGGGAAAGATCATGATGCTTTGTTACATGGTAGTCATGGTCACGGGCAGACACTTTGTCCGGTAGTTCATCGGTAGCTAGATGAGTATGATCAATTTTATTCTTTGTTTTAGGTAACTGTCCCCCTTCGTGAGCTTGTAGATCGGCTGTTTTTCTGACTTTAGCATCTAACTGACACTTGACCTTTGTGTACATGGTGTCGCCCTTTTGCAATACAAGGTCCAGGTTTGCTGTTGTAATGTGTTCTTCCTCATGAAGGAATGACAGAAAAATTAGAGAACTACAGGCACACTGCTTATTCCTGGAAAATACATTGTATTTAGTGCTGTTTTGACTATGGGATGCTGCAACACTTGTCTCGTCAGATTGGCCTTTGTGTTGAATATGTGATGTCCCCGACAGATGTCCAACTTTACTGTGACTAACCTGTTTGACAGCATCAGTGTAGTACATCGGTTTCACATCATTGCAGCTGTGGGGAACATGCTTTTGTTGACCTGGTATCACATCGTCAGATAATTTCAACTTGGACCAGTATTGTTTTTTAGCTTGACTTTTTTTCCCTTTCCTCACCATGGTAACGTTTTGTTCTTGTAGGCTATTTGTCACACTGGTAAACCTTAAATATTGCGTAAACGTTTGTGCTTTGCAATGTTTTTATGGTAACTTACTTAGGGACTACGATATTCAAATATCTTCAGAGAATGTGATTGATACAGTAGGCTATAGTTCACTAGCAACTTGTTTTATAGACACCCAGACAATTATGAAACAATTGTAATATAGGACCAGACGTCAACTGTAGTTTCACAGAATTCTACGTAATATACCAGATGTGAGCTACTGAAAACCACAATGCAATCTCAATCACTGAGGGACATTCACTATAGTACCAAACAGAAGCAAGTGATTTATAACACATCCACTTACGACCACAGTGACCACAAATATGAACAGGAAAATAAGATAACAGGAATTGATTAGTGCAGCAGACAAATATCAGTTATTAATTCAATCGGTGTATCTATAAGGTAACTATAAGTATATGCAGTTCAAATATAGATATGAAACACTACTTTTGTATATTTAGTATTTGATCAAAGATTTGATTAAACTATGTATGCATAAACTGTACTCGGGAATGTGGAAATGATACCGTTTAGTTTTGAACCAATGAAATTATGTACAATTTTAACACAAGCAATAACCTTCAAGTAGTAGGCCTAATGAAGTCAGATTAGTAATTCAATATTCAGTGGATATAGGCTAAACAATATATTGATGAATTATGTAAATTATATATTTGTAATGTATACACTCTTTAAATATAGCAGTTACTTCAGTTGATGGAACACTGTTCAATAGAATGCACTCTGGATTAGTACAAAGTGTTCCTTGCTAGGAGTACAGACTACTAATGTTAAGAGTATTTAATTCTAAACAGATTGTGAAATGTGTGTGCTTTGATGATCCAGTACCCAGTACGCAGTCCAGTCCTGGTTCAGTATGTAGAGTGCAGACACCAAGCTGATGAGTTGAGGCGGAGTTCGTATCCGGATAGTTGGCCAGTTTGTATATCAACGTATATCAATGTCAACATATATCAAGGATTGTATATCAAGGATGGTATATAAAGGATTGGTATCAAAAGGATTGGTATCAAAAGGATTGGTATCAAAAGGATTGGTATCAAAAGGATTGGTATATAAAGGATTGTGTATATCAGGTTTGTATGAGGTATGACCAGAGCAAGTCTCAAGAGTTGCTCCCAACTCTGAGACTTCTCCGAGCGAGAGAGAAAGGGTAGAGACAAAAGACAGAGGCAGAGAGATAGCAGGGTTTGGGGTGTTGGGTTAAGAGGAAAAACAGGATCCACTGGAACCCAGGGTTCACTGCACAAGGTTTACCTGAAAGAAATAATATTCATAGTCACGTTTATACAAGTATATCAGTAACATAAATGCATAAGCAAGATAGTAGAAAAAGTACATTGATATTTGATAACATTATTACCATGTTTCTTTGCAGCCATTAGGCTAGCTGTTCTGAATCTTCCCCACAGGATTAACAATCCGTATGTAGTCAGTTACTGTACTGTATGGACTATGCAATTGCTAATTACATCAACCAGACAATTCAATATTTAAAGTATAATGTGTGCTCCATCGTACAACAGTGGTGTGTGCTGCAAATAGCAGTTCTACAAGCTCAGAATGTGGCCATTTGGTCAAAGGGTCCCTAACCAAAACATCTGCCCCTCCACCATAAACATAAGTATTTTTTTAAGCTATAAAGCTACAGATTCACAAGTCACGTTGTGAGCTTGTCGGTCTGCTATTTTTGCTAATCATACAGGGCTTAAAGGCCTATTCATAGTGTGGATTTTCGGTGGCGAGGTGACCACCGGAGCTGAAATAGCGTGGAGTGGTGGTGAGTAAAAAAAAAAGTGTGTGTGTGTGTGTGTGTGTGTGTGTGTGTGTGTGTGTGTGTGTGTGTGTGTGTGTGTGAGATATCACTTCTTGCACCTAAATATTGTGTAAAAACATTATCAGTGTTGATAACTAATACTTACTCAAGTGTAGCTCAACAGCAACCAGCTAAGTCTGCAGAATTAAGAGGAGAAAATCAGCAATTACTTAATTGTTCAAAGAATATTTTTCTTTTGTGTTGTTAATAGACCATTTACAATCATTTCCTGGTAAAGGAGTAAAGGTCAATGCACACTGCTGCATATTTCTAACTAAATGGCTTACATTGTAACAGCTTGCATTTAATCAGTCTGCTCCAATTTAAACACTTCACACAGTTCAACCTATCGTTCAATTGGCCATCACTAACACATTGCTATCCTCTGCGACAAAGTGGGTAGGCAGGAATGGTGTCATCTTATGAGTATTAGTGATGACCACTAGTTCCTTGAGGGGGTTCCCAGCAAAAAGAGTTAATGTAGCATCTAAATAGATGTAAGCACTTCAACATACTTGGGCCATTTGAAAATAGCAAATGAGCATGCAGGTCTGTTTAAAAAGAAAAATGTGTTCCTGGCACATATTTTCATACTTTTTTTGGGGCCCTTGAAATCAAAAAGTTTGAAAATCACTGACCTTATTACTCACTACAAGCTTGTAGCCGAAGAACGACTGACATAGAAACATAGCTTTTTCAGAAAACTGTCAGGATGTGGAAGACATTTATAGAATCTGATCTCAGGTCAAAATGGGTTAATAAGAATTTGAAGGTCTTCAAAAACCATAGGTTAGGTTCAGCAACATTTTCTGTTCATTACCTGCATGATCAATGCATAGAACTCTCAGTAATATACCTCAGTAATTGTTTTGTGGCATCAGCTGGTAAACAGCACAGCTCTGTACAATTTAACTGATATTTCAGCATATGAGGTGTTGCATGCCGAATAAGGCTTATCTACAAGCACAGTGTGTTGCAAGCTTGTAGATCTGCTATTTTTGTCATACAATACTAATAAGGGACAGCAGCGTTCTACAGGGAGGGAGGAATAATGTGATCACATTCTTGCTGCAGTCAAGTGAGTGGACTCCAGCAAATCCCAGTAACTAATAGTAATAGCCACCACTGCTCCATGGACGGGCAACAGCTTAATGTCCATGTCTCACAGCACACGCATGCTAAAATGACTCCACATTTTAACTCACTGTCTATTTCTCATTGAAAACAATGCTGAAACTGAACTCAACCGGATTGAGCCATTTCCATGTCTGTTATGCAAAACATCCACTAGATGGCTCTGTGGCTTCACACACCATGATATACAAGTCAGACAGATAAATCACTCCACGTGCGCTCTGTTTTGCCAGAGTTTCAACAGTGAAATTATTTTTTGGGAGATGCTCACCTTACTTTGTTATACCAATATGTCTGATAAAAAATAAAGGCTGAAATCTTAAATGACAGAATCTGCAACAAATGTCATTCAAATTGTACCTGCATGATGGATAAATAGAACTCTTATACCACAGTAATTGTTTTGTGCCATCAGCTGGTAAACGGCACAGTTCTGTACACCGGGTGGTACACAGGACCAGTGATTTCCAACATTTTTAGCTTTGAGGAACCCCCAGTTTGATATGCATTTACGCCACATAATGCCCAATTTGATACAATTACTTTAAGCAAATAATCAGTTATTTGTTTTCAATATTAAGTAAAAAGACAAGCTCCCAACTTGCCATCATGCAAGCTTGTAGATCGTCTATTTTTGAATGGCCAGAGTATAAAAGACTTTAGTAATAATAATGTATATCAGCAAAGTAAAATTGTTAATTGCCTTCATGGTGTCATGTTTTTGTTCATTAAATGAATGATTGTTTCAGTTTATAAGAATACACATGTTCTTACTTGTAAAATGAGTAGTCACCAGGAGTGAGGGAGGGTCGCCAGGAGGGAGGTGGGGGAGTGGGAGGAGAGAGAGGAGAAAATAGGTTAAGATAGGACTAAGTTAAGATACTCAGTTCTCAAAACCATTAGCCATAACATTGTTTACATCATACAAGAGATCTACAAGGTCACAAGTGTTTGTGTGTACTTGTAAGTCTCTAAATATTATGATGAATTGAACATGGTGGAGCATTACAAGTGTAATGCTTTATGGTATCGTCCACAGTTAATAGTTTTATATTGAGTTGTGCTTGAAATGTACTGTAATTTAGCAAACGGTTAATAATTCTGATACGAACTGAAGTATCTTATATTAGGCTACACTATTTCCGTACAACAAATTATTAATTGTGTAATAAATTCATAGAAACTGACTAAACAATGTAAACATAACAATTAAACGCAAACTGACGCACAGCACCGGCACGCTCTAAATGCAACATGCATGATTTAACGATAGCTTGATTGTTACTTCGCAAATTATAGCTCAAACTATGATAGCCTAGTTGGCTAGCTCAATATAATTATGACATTACAACAATTTCACTGTTCCGCCCCCATTTAGTATGACTGAACGTCATAACAGTAACAGTTTTATTTGCTTTATCTTTTAAACAAACTGCCTACGTGAGTACGTGTGTTGTCGCTCGAGCATGCTATCCTTAGCCATTAGCTTATTGTTAGCACATAAGTTAGCCTGGCCAACATAGCCTGATAGCATGACTAAAACGTAAATAATCGAACACATAAAGACACATACTGGTGCCGGGTGCTGAGTAATAAACTGGGTTAAACGCAATTTGTTCATTTAGGTATTAAATTGTACTACTCCATCTAGTAAAGTGACCATAGCGACCATTTACCTTGCCGTTCAGAAGAGGAAGTGATGTAATCCGCGGTGTGACGGTGTCGCAGATATGGGCATCTGCCCAAAACGCCGTGCATTTTATACATTGTCAAGATAAAATAAATAAATGGACTGTTGGATGTCTCTGTACATTTGGGGACGATATCTGGATTCAATATATATAATTACAATTGTTTTATGAAGACAGAAAAGTACTCACGTTTTGTAAATTATCAATAATCCAAAATGAATAGTTAATGAAACATTCTGTTCCAGTAAAAAAGTCCAGAATTCAAAATATACTAAAAGCACAAGTGTTGGTATCAAACTAGAAAGAAAGTACTCTTTGTGCAGAATGTGTAATAATTACACATTCTGCATAGAGTACAATAATATGTACTATAATATATTTTAAAATTGCAGATTGATTTATTAAGTTTGCAGAATTACAGTAGGCCTACATTTCAATACAAAAACTGTTAGCTGTGAGTGGACGACACCATAAACATTACTTGTTTACAAGAGGCCCCACCATTTTCAATTCATCAAAACAAGAGACGTACGAATATACATAGGCCCATATATGCTCGTCTATTTTCAAATGACCAAAATGTATATAGGCCTACTGCTGAAGCGGTTAATGTTTTGTAATCTATATATATATATATATATATATATATATATATATATATACACACACACAAGTACGAACATGTTTGTACGTAAAGCTTTACACCAAATATTATAAATTAAATAAATAAAAAATCATACAAACGAACTATAGTAGCCTAAATAAAGCTGTCAAAGAAATGTTGGGTAAAAATAAAATATTTGGATCACTGTAGTGGTAGCCTACTCAAGTGTACAAATACCTCAAAATTAAGCAGCCTACAGTACTTACGTAAATGTACAAGATTCACTGCACCATTCTGCCATTATTGAAAATCTGTTTTCATCTGTTAATGAATCTCACACATGCACGCATCAAAAACAATATCAATTAAGATCAGCCCGAGTAATTAAGTGACACGTGACCATTCATTTCGGTGATTTGAGAATATAAATTCAGTGGTAACGCTCTTGTACTTGTACATTTATCTATTACAGATTGTACATTTCCTGTTAAACCGTGAGGCATTGATAGACTATAACGTGTACATAAACTTCACATTAACGGTTCAAATTACATAGCATTCCGAATATTGAACATTGCTGCCTCCTGCTGGACATTTTATCCACAATCAGCGCTAGTATTTGACAACGGTTTTAACCAAGTGGATATTGAACATCAAATTTGAAGTTTATCAAATTAATTGCAGATTCATAATTTGATGATTTGCCATTTCGCTCTAGCTTGTGGAGCTGACAACTAATTTCACCCACTTCTTTACATTTGTAAACCTGATGTGCTTCCATTTAAGATCATAATTATGTGATCTAACACCATTTTGTTTTCAGGTGACAAATCTGCACAGCATGCTGAACATACAAATATGTCTAGTCCCTCTTATCAGGGTTCCACTGCAAAACCATTTTTGACTTCTTTGAATAGCCTTCTATGTCTTTGATCCAGCGATGTGGCTCAGATGACATATTTAGACAATATGGCCTGCATTCAGTCTAGGAGCACTTCTACCACATAGGCCTACATATTGATATAAATATACACACAAAAGTTGGTCACTATCAAAGTGAGTGAGACAACCACAGTGGATAGCTGGGGGTGGGCTAACACCTGCTCCAATATAAAACATACAAATATGCAGTATGAATACAATAAACATACAACACATTCTCATTTCTGTCACATACGCCTACATGGAATCTGTGTGCAAACATGTATTGGAAAAAATAACAGATCAGTTTTATAATTAGTACTTGTCTTTCAATGTTCACTTTCAAGTCTGTGAAATAGTTAGTATACTGAGAATATATAGTTAAACTGTCCCTTTACGATCTTTGTTGGGTACATGATTAGGGCCGATTCATACTACTATTTTAGAGCCGAATAAAAGTCGGTTCGGCGTTGTAGAGCCTACAATGTGACGTCATTTGAGGTTCGGGTACCGTCCTAAAGTCAGCTCTTCTATGCTACTGAAAATTTCTGACAAGCCGAAATCATTTCGGCACTACAGCTCCGAAACAGCGGTAAAATAGGAGTATGAATCAGCCCTTAGTTTATACTTTTAAGGGGGCGCATTATGCTGTGGCACAAAGTTATCCGGTCACCATGGCAGATGAGCAAGTGGGAAAAACCCTACATAACACAAATTATACAACCATCAAGGTAATTCTATTGTGACTGTCAATACAATAATGTTTTTAACTTTGTGTAATTATATTGCCTAGATTTGAATATCCTATATAAAATACATGTTCTCTAGGCTGTGAAAACGCATCCTGCGTTACTCATCTGAACAACCCTAATCACAAATATCATGTTTGTACACCAGTGAAAGAGATGACCCTTAGTATGTATACATGTCGGACAGAAACCCTGTAAAGATCAAAATATGTTACATTGTGACACAATTTCAGCTTGAAGATGAGGTGTTTTTTCACCATCTTCATGGAATGTAAACTCTTCTTCAGCTCTTGCAACAGCTCCTCTTTACATATCTCCTTCACCCGTTTACATTTTCTCTCCATCTCAGCCTGGGCTCCTGTCACTGCCTTGCTCACCGACTGCCTCTTCTCCATCTCTGAACGCAGCTGTGGCAGACAGAGACACACACATTTGTATTACTCTACATGTGTTGTGAGGACAACATATTAGGATGGCATTGAAAATAAAGCTGGCGTTGGCTATTGAGAAAAAGCAGATATACAAGCTCACAGCGCGTTACTCTGTGCCACGCTGCAAGCGTGTACATCTGCTATTTTTGAACATTTTGGTCTGCGTCGAGGATGACAGCTTCTCAGGCTGCTGTATTGGGGCATGACGAGACGGGGCTCTCCTGGCTCTCACTGCTTCCATCTCAGGCCCTGGATCCTTGGTGTGATGGAAACACAAGAGAAATTTAGTGGAAATTTGCTCCATGTACTGTATGTGCGCATGTTGACATACGTAGTTTCCACATTAACACTGGGGCACTGGGATTTCTTTCAAAATAGAAGCTAGGGGTGCCGGGAAGATATGGCCGCTTTTACTCTGTAAGCACCCCCCACCCCCCTTCCAGACATATTTGTGCTTGCTTACCTCACTAAGATTACGATAAAGTCGCTGATGATCACTCGCTTCATGTTTTCAACGAGAGGCATGTTGAATTCAGAAATTAAGAGTTTAGTATATCCATCTGGTCAAAACCTCCTTAGATTACACTCGCCAAGCCTCTCTTTGTGAGAGGTAAACAGGGAAGTGAACGACAACAAGCATGCGCGAAGAGCAAGGAGTATGGTGCAGAAGGTGAGACCAACTAAAAAAAAATCTGAATATTTTTTCTCTCGTTTGACATCAATGAAAATGCGCTAGGAGCAACCCGTCAGTTGGATTAGTTATAACGTTCCCACATGTTGTACGGTTTAAATGGGTTAAGTAGTAACATATTTCTTCAGTAATTTTAACAGCTTGTTCTGCTTAACCTCTAATAAGTAGTTTACATGAGTTTGAGCTGTAACACACATGTTATATGAGTTATTATAGTTACCATTGTGACACTGTTCGTCTTTGGATTCAGCTGGTTGATTGGGATGGCTCTTCTTAGCCTTTGGTTCCCGACTGCCTTTGAGCTGGACAACACAACACAGGATGACATGACAGTGGATGGGTTTAAGTGATGAATATGATGGACAGCTGTCAAAGTAATTTAAAGGGAAAATGCAGGCTTCTACAAGATACTGGTCGAGCTGGGGGCTCAAGAAGCTCTGCACGTTGCACTGGGATAGACCCCTGCACCCTGGCTGATATTGACAATAAGCCTCTCTGACTTACTTAATAATCACAATAAATGACATTACAAATACTTTATAATAGTTATATTACTATGTACCTCAATGGCCGTACAGGTTGTGGAGTACAGGGCAGCGGCAGTCAGCAGTCGGCTGGATTGTGGGCCAGGTCTGCTCATATTGGTGACATGACAGTTTCACCCCAGAGCAAAATGGTCTCAACTCTGTAATCAGAGAAAGATTTAAAAGTACCAATTCAACATTTTGACAACACAGAACACAACACAAACCTTAAAATCAGTGGTTCTCAAAGTGGGGTCTGGGGACCTCTAGGGGTCCTTGAGGGAGTTCCAGGGAGTCCCCAGCTAAATGATAGTGTGGAACCAATCAATGGACCCTGGACCCCATGGAGTCTCTGAGAGTGTACAAATGGAACCAACTGGGTCATTTGGTTCCATTTGTACAGTTAAATTAACATTAATTTTACAATATAAATTGGGGGTCCCAGAGATAGAAATTCCATTAAATGGGGGTCCATAGACTAATGAATGTCAAACTTGGGGTCCTTGAAATTAAACAGGTTGGGAATCACTGCTAGAGCTGTAAAAAATCTTCGTCCCTGTGTTCTCTCTCCAAATGGGGGTCTGTGGACTAATTAGTGTAAATGTGGGGGTCCTTGACAAGAAAAAGTTTGGGAACCACTTGCCTTAAATGAATAGTTTAACCATCCTTCTAAAGGCATGGAAATTAAGTGATAAATATATCAGTAGCATATCAAAATTTTCCTATCAGATTGGTCTCAAAATAATAATAATCCAGATTCATTCCACAGATATTGATGACACAATAATGTGACCGACTGAGCGTCAATCTTTGTACTCACAGAACAGCCATTGTGCCTGTCTGTCGCTTTTGTTTTGTGTATTTCTAATGTTTGAAAGCAGCAGATGAATGTTTCAAGTAGTACCTATAGTCTAGAACAAAAGCCAAATAAAATATGAACTCTATGAACTTTAGATATTTCTACATTTAATTTGTGTACTCAGTAGTGAAAATGGAGACTTGGGGGGGAAGAAATAGTATATCTATTGATTGATTGATACTTTATTAACAGCCTTTTGGCCACCTAGGCTTGTTTCCATTGTGGTCTTCTGTATAATATCGGAATCGGTCAGAATCTGTATCTGCAGATATATAATCAGATGGGATATCGGTCATAATTTTATAACGCGCACACCTAGAAATTAATTTAATGTCAGATAATCAAGCATTGTGCACATGTGTTAATTAGAATAGATGTTCTATACTTAGTCTATATTTGTAGGTGATGAAATGTGTATAGTATAGCAAAACTGTGTACATTATACCCACACAAATACATTTCTAAACTCAGTTATATTTATGCTAGTGTTTGGCATTATACACTAGTCACTAGTATGTCTATTAGCAAGTGTATATCGGAGAACATAATGATCATGATGTTCATGTAATTTATCGTTTACTGTGATGGCTACAACATAACTGTATGATAAATGAATGCTAATACTACCAATATTATAGATATAGATACCCTAATATATTAGAGACATTTTACAGCATTAATGTGAATTTGCATACTGACCATAGTAGAAGTATGCATACACGTATTACGTTTTTTCAACCATATGAATGTTGCAATAACTAGCCAAACATAGTAGATAATCAGACTGTTTTGTGCACGGTGCTACATTTACAACATTAACGTCTACAACATAAAGATTCATTTACATTTCAAATACAACTGCGCTCGGGCAGGTATTAGCAAACGTGAGCACTTTATATTTGAACTATGAACGTTTATGCAGACTTTGTCATTCAAGTTCCACCATGACACATAAACCAACCACAGCTAGCTTACTGAATGGGATGCGGATGAGAAACGTAACATAACATGTCCTTGTCCGATCAGATTATAACTAAGGATCCGTGGTAATGATTCGTCCAATAAGCTACTTTATCACATAAACACGTGCATTTAGATTTTACCAATCGACAAACATTGTATCGTATTTATAGATGAAACGTTAACGTGGCGTTAGCTAGCCAGCATTAGCATTATATCGTTGCTACCCCACGGTGTGACTTTAGTCTATAACACAACTCCATAAATCAACATTTGACAAGAGCTACGTACGGACCACGTTTTATCATTGTATTTACCCATAATGTCACATCTATTGATTATTCTTACCATAAGCTTGTCAAGGATTTCATCCAACACCCACATGCAGTTGACCCATTACCACGGGTGTCCCAATATATTAGTTGTTGTGCATAGCTAGCTATCATAGAGTTGTTAGCTATAGCAAATCAGTATCACTTCCGGTTCAAGGTTACATATTTTCATTGATGCATTGCTGCGCCACCTGCTGCTGAAATGCAGAATAGCAGAAATCTAAATCTAAATAATAAAGGTTTACATTGAGCATCAACTTTCTAACCGTTTATATGACTTTTTTTTTTGTTGCATAGTACTGTTTCTATATATATATATTTGTCATTAAATGTCCCATGAACTGAATAAGAAGGACTCCAATATATAACCAATTAAGCCATATCCCTTTCGTGGGTTTTAAAAACTGTCTTTAGTGTACTTTTTTCGGCCAACTGGTAATGAAATTATAATAAAGTAGGCATATTCAATAAATCAAGCAATGACATTGTCTGTATTATGTTATTAAAACAGTGAAAGAGTTGTTCTTTTCCCCCCTGAAACAATGTGTGAGTCTTGGTTGGGATAAAGAAAGCAAGTATTATTTAAGTATTAAATTTATTCCTGAACAATGAACATGAAATAACAAATAACAATTAAACATTACAATTAATATAAAAAAATGAATTAAACTTGTTTCTGAACATGAAAAAAAAATCAACATTACAATTAATATTTAAAAAAATGAATTAAACTGGTTGAATTATTTATGAACATGAAATAAATAAAAAATCAACATTACAATTAATATAAAAAAAATGAATTAAACTTGTTTCTGAACATGAAAAAAAAAATCAACATTACAATTAATATTTAAAAAAAGGAATTAAACTGGTTGAAAAGGAGGAAGATCGTCCTCTTCCTCCTCGACCTGCAGGGCGATGTCCACGTTACCTTCATTAAAGGTGAAGGTAGCCTTTCGGGGGAATTGGTTTTCGGGGGGGAAAGTTTCATTAAATTTGGCCAGGGAAATGGTGACGACGCTGTTATCATCAAGGAGCAGCTCCATCCCCTGGTCGGTCTCCATGACGCCGAGGACCTTGCCTTCCCTGCACTCAACCGCATTCTGTAGAAATCAAACAAATTTGTTTTCAGTCATTATATCCTATGCATACAGGACCTTTCACTGTGTCTATCCCAATGTTGGAGCTGCAATGATAGATCGAGGGATTATCGAGGGGGGGAAATGCAATCTATATATATTGGTTTGGTTAGCTCTTTTTCTGGGTTGAAATGTTAATGTTTTCACAGCCTTTACATACGATAGATAGGCTATTATTATGTTCAAATCTAGACAATATAATTACACTAACATCATACTGTTACAAACATTATTATTCTAATGACAATATAGTAGCCTATTACCTCAATGTTGGTGTATGTTGTGCTCTGGAACGTTGTTCCCGCGGCAGTGGCCTTCATTTTCATCCCGGTCATCCGGACCATGTTTCCCATGAGAAGGCATGGCGAAAGGATGGCCTCCCGCCACAGGAACACAGTCCCCTCATGTCCTTTCTGCAATGAAAGAATCACATAGCCATGGGCTTAAAGTAGGCCTACGAGTATTTATACGGATATTAACTATTTCACGAAGTTGAAAGTTAACACTGTCACTGAAAGACAATTAAAGTAAAACTTACCTCCGTTATTTTGATGGTCTGCACCGGGCAAGGCACTCCCTTTTCCCCCGCAAACTTGCGCACAGTTTCCATCTGTGACAGAAATGAGGAGACATACGCATAGCAAAAAATTAAAATTATATCCATTCATTCATTTGTTGCATGCGCGCTTATAGGCTATAGGCCATACTGTATATTTTTACGGTGTATAAAATTGGAACATATTATGTTAAGGCTACTTTTACGGGTAGTATACCGTTCAACATTCCAAATATTAAATATAATAATAATAATAATAATAATAATGATAATAATATAATGGTCAACTTACAGCTGTAATGTGGCCTGTAATCGTTACCAGGCCTGGCACCACATTGTGGACGTCCTGCAGGGAGACAGCCTGGCACGGGGGGTCCAGGAGCGCCATGCATTGCGCCTCAATTTCTGGGCTGATGACCAGGTCTCTGGTTAAATAAAAGCCAGTGTCCCGAGCACACTGAAGGCAACCTACCCCACCATAATGGGTGATCCGATAATTTCGGACGATATAAGTGTTCCCCGCCTTCACTTTTGGGGCTTGCTGCTCGAAAAGGAGCATTTTTGATGCCGTAGCCCCATCAGTGAAGGCGGCATGCAGGTTTTTCACGACCTTCGCGGCCTTCACCCCCTCTTCTGTGAAGTCCCATTGAAGGACTTTCAGGGTCTCTCTAACGCTGGCCGCCTTCAAGGTGATCGTCGGGTGCCGTTGATATGGGTCCGCGTTCGGCCTTGCTGTGAGTGCTGCCCTCAATGCCATTATGCTATAGCTGGTAAAAAAAGATCTCTCGTCTCCGTCCGTAAAATGCAATTGTGTCAAGCAAGCAAGCAGAATGGCAAACCCATGGCCTTTTAAAGTAGCTAGCAGGTGCACTCGGAAAATTTGTTTTCTAAATACATGCATGAAAGAGGCGCAGGTAAACAGTTCAGGTAAACAATCTCGGGTTCAGCAGGTTCACACGAGAGGCCTTAAGGTCAGGTTGCCCTCTAACGTCTAACGGGTGGGGGGCATAAAGGGTCACCATTTCAGGTGCATGAGCCTTTGAGCTTTTTTATCCTATATAATTTGAATCGCCATAAATATATCAGCTTTTATCCTCATCTGCATTATTTTTTTCACAGTACGATTCTTATGCCTAACAAATGTTTCTAGGTTTGAAAAATAAATTTGCATGACATTAACAACCAGCTAGGAAGAAAACTGCTGGTCCAAAAATACTAACATTTGTAATACATTTTCGGAATGGCTATTAATAATTAATTGATGTCTGTGTTGGACTGCGTTTCACTGACACGTTGACGTTACTTATATAGGCTACTTATATATTATGGGCCTTATATGTATATCTGTATCTGTAGGCTACATATTTTGTATCGATGATGGTGCATCATGCATGTTCTTGACGTGACATGTTCTTTATGGTATAAAGGTGTGTGTGTGGTGTGTGTGTGTGTGTGTGTGTGTGTGTGTGTGTGTGTGTGTGTGTGTGTGTGTGTGTGTGTTTTCTACTCAGCAAAAGCAAGGAGTAGCCTATAGCAATAAGGGATTGGTACATTATATATTTTATAGCGTTGCGATTTCCCCTTGCACACAAGATTTTACACACACACACACACACACACACACACACACACACACACACACACACACACACACACACACACACACACACACACACACACACACACCTTTATACCATAAAAAATACCCCATGCCATGCACCCCAAACGCTGCACCCACAACTCTGGGGTCAGCGAAATATGCATGATGTCTGGTTTCCCACAGACATGAAAGAGAGGCCGCGTAAGGTCAGGTTGCCCTCTAGAACAACAACGATATAAACAACGTTGAAGCAGCTTAACTTTTGTTAACCCTTGAGGTTCATCTTAATAATTTGTACCGCTATAGGTTATTACACGTAGTGTGTGTGTGTGTGTGTGTGTGTGTGTGTGTGTGTGTGTGTGTGTGTGTGTGTGTGTGCATTATTTTTTTCACAGTACGATTCTTATGCCTAACAAATGTTTCTAGGTTTGAAAAATTAATTTGCATGACATTAACAACCAGCTAGGAAGAAAACTGCTGGTCCAAAAATACTAACATTTGTAATACATTTTCGGAATGGCTATATTAATAATGAATTGATGTCTGTGTTGGACTGCGTTTCACTGACACGTTGACGTTACTTATATAGGCTACTTATATATTATGGGCCTTATATGTATATCTGTATCTGTAGGCTACATATTTTGTATCGATGATGGTGCATCATGCATGTTCTTGACGTGACATGTTCTTTATGGTATAAAGGTGTGTGTGTGGTGTGTGTGTGTGTGTGTGTGTGTGTGTGTGTGTGTGTGTGTGTGTGTGTGTGTGTGTGTGTGTGTGTGTGTGTGTGTGTGTGTGTGTGTGTGTGTGTGTGTGTTTCTACTCAGCAAAAGCAAGGAGTAGCCTATAGCAATAAGGGATTGGTACATTATATATTTTATAGCGTTGCGATTTCCCCTTGCACACAAGATTTTACACACACACACACACACACACACACACACACACACACACACACACACACACACACACACACACACACACACACACCTTTATACCATAAAAAATACCCCATGCCATGCACCCCAAACGCTGCACCCACAACTCTGGGGTCAGCGAAATATGCATGATGTCTGGTTTCCCACAGACATGAAAGAGAGGCCGCGTAAGGTCAGGTTGCCCTCTAGAACAACAACGATATAAACAACGTTGAAGCAGCTTAACTTTTGTTAACCCTTGAGGTTCATCTTAATAATTTGTACCGCTATAGGTTATTACACGTAGTGTGTGTGTGTGTGTGTGTGTGTGTGTGTGTGTGTGTGTGTGTGTGTGTGTGCATTATTTTTTTCACAGTACGATTCTTATGCCTAACAAATGTTTCTAGGTTTGAAAAATTTGCATGACATTAACAACCAGCTAGGAAGAAAACTGCTGGTCCAAAAATACTAACATTTGTAATACATTTTCGGAATGGCTATATTAATAATGAATTGATGTCTGTGTTGGACTGCGTTTCACTGACACGTTGACGTTACTTATATAGGCTACTTATATATTATGGGCCTTATATGTATATCTGTATCTGTAGGCTACATATTTTGTATCGATGATGGTGCATCATATTCATGTTCTTGACGATCTGCTGCTGAGTCAGTGATCTGATCAGTCAGCTATAGTGGAATAGTAAGATATAGGCCTTTGTCTTTGTATTGAGTTTGTGCTTAAAATGTACTGTAAATTCTACAAACTGTTAATAAATATTTCAATCAATCAATCAAAAAGGCCTACACTAGCGTTAAATGGTGCATTTATTATATATAGCGCCTTTATCCAAGGCGCTTTACAGAGTGTGTGTATGTGTGTGTGTGTGTGTGTGTGTGTGTGTGTGTGTGTGTGTGTGTGTGTGTGTGTGTGTGTGTGTGTTTTCTACTCAGCAAAAGCAAGGAGTAGCCTAGCAATAAGGGATTGGTACAGTACATTATATATTTTTATAGCGTTGCGATTTCCCCTTGCACACAAGATTTTACACACACACACACACACACACACACACACACACACACACACACACACACACACACACACACACACACACACACACACACCTTTATACCATAAAAAATACCCCATGCCATGCACCCCAAACGCTGCACCCACAACTCTGGGGTCAGCGAAATATGCATGATGTCTGGTTTCCCACAGACATGAAAGAGAGGCCGCGTAAGGTCAGGTTGCCCTCTAGAACAACAACGATATAAACAACGTTGAAGCAGCTTAACTTTTGTTAACCCTTGAGGTTCATCTTAATAATTTGTACCGCTATAGGTTATTACACGTGTGTGTGTGTGTGTGTGTGTGTGTGTACGTGTGTGTGTGTGTGTGCATGTGTGTGTGTGTGTGTGTGTGTGTGTGTGTGTGTGTGTGTGTGTGTGTGTGTGTGTTTTCTACTCAGCAAAAGCGAGTAGCAATAAGGGATTGGTATACATTATATATTTTATAGCGTTGTGATTTCCCCGTGCACACAAGATTTTATTTATTTTTTGTCATTCACGTCATCTTCACACACACACACACACACACACACACACACACACACACACACACACACACACACACACACACACACACATTAAACATGTGACGATCAGGCAGTCAAGTGTTTGTGCTATTTCTGGTCTTATGCTTTAGCAGTTTAATATTTACCTGTACTTTCCATGGACTGTAGCCTATAGGGCAGCCTACACATTCTGCAATCTTTTAATACAATTTTCAATGAATCAATCAACATTTATGTGCTAATTCACGCACAACACAACAATGCACGTGTGTTGATGTATCGTGGATGCATGGTAAATGGTGCATTTAAAATGGTAAATGGCGCCTTTATCCAATGCGCTTTACATAGATTGTGCATTAGCCTAGACCTGTATACATTCACCGATTAACACACGCATTCATACACTGATGACAGCTTAGGCATCAACCAGCACATCAGGAGCAATTAGGGGTTCAGACGTTCAGTGTCTGCATGGGAGGATCTGTTGACAATGTTAAGGAAAACTCAGCTCCACTGTCATAATTCATTCAAATTCATAAACCAGTGGAGCTGAGTTTCCCTTTTATACCAGTGTTGAGGACTATATTGCTGTTTGTCCATGCACCATGGGTTAGAGTGGATATGCATAGCCTAAAAATCACCCTAGTCAGGATCTGTTGATAGACCTGGTAATTTGATTACTGTATAGCTTTTCATTCTGATGTATTGAAATATTTACCATTTCAATTCAAGACACACCTACAGCACTCTGTACCATGCCATTAAGATGCCCTTTGACATAATCTTATGGGTCAGCTCATCGTCAACACGAGGGACGATAAGTGCTGTTGATTTTCTTCTTTTTGTCCCCATTTACAGTCTGACTAGACAGCCTTAAGTGACACGTGAGGGGAACATTCACTGCGGTGATTTGAGCATTAGTATAAATTAAGTAGTAACGCTCTTGTATTTAAGTATACTTTATGTTACAGATTGTTCAAATAAACCGTACATTACCTGTTAAACTGTGAGGCATTGATAGACTATAACGTGTACATAATTAATTACATTAAAACAAAATAGTTTAAAATGACAGCATTCTGAATATGTATGCATTGCTGCCACCTGCTGGACGTTTACCGGTAATCCACAATAAGGGCAGTACTTGGTATTAAACAAATTAATGTTGAACATTGCAGATTAATAAATTGATGAATTGCCATTTTGCTCTAGCTTGTGGAGCTGACAACCAATTTTACCCACGTCTTTACATTTGTAAACCTGATATGCTTCCATTTATGAACATAATCATGTGTGGTCTTGTAACACCATTTCTATACAATACAAAAGAATACAAGAATAAAATTAGCCATCAATTTCATTGCAATCAAGTGGTGTGAAGCTATCATGTCATGCTTTCAAGTGACAAAACTACACAGCGTGCTGAACATACAAATATCTCTTGGCCCCATCATTTAAGTTAAACTCTTTTTTACTTCTGTGGCTCAGGTGATACATTTAGACCATGTATGTATGGCCTGCATTCACTCTAGGAGCTTGTATATCAAACACTACCACATACATGTTATTTATATAAATATAAGTGAGTATGAGACAATCCTGATGGATTTGTGGGTGCCCACAGCTGCTCCAATATAGGCCTACACCATACAAATATGTAGTATAAATACTATAAACATACACCTTCTCATTTCTGTCACATAGGCCTGCAAATAACAGATCAGTTTTATAATTAGTAGCCTACTTGTCTTTCAATGTTCACTTCCTACTATCAAAAAATAGTATACTGAGCATATATAGTTCGATCTGTGTTGGGTTCAGTTCATACCTTTTTTAAGGGGGCGCTTTATGCTGTGGCACAAAGTTATCCTGTCACCATTGCTGATGAGCAAATGGGATAAACTCTACATAACACAAATTATACAACCACCAAGATAATACTAGTGTGACTGTCAATACAATGTTTAATTTTACCTTAATGATGTGTAATTATATTGCCTAGATTTGATTATCCTATTCCAAGATACATGTACTAGGCTGTGAAAACACATCCTGTCAACATACCTGCAATGGGTAACATACCTGCAATGGGTAACATACCTGCGTTACTCATCTGAACAAACCTAATCACAAATACCATGTTTGTACACCAGTGGAAGATGACCTTGAGTATGTATACATGTCGGACAGAAAACCTGTAGAGATCAAAATGTGTGACATTGCGACACAATTTGAGCTTGTAGAAGGTATTTATTTCCCATCTTCATGGAATGGAAACTGTCATGGCGAGGGAAGCTGATGTTGAGGTTTTCTTGTATGATGTTGGGGAGATGGTAAAAGGGATGTTATCTGCAGCAACCATGGCTCCTAGAATAAAGTAATTATCCATACAATACAAGTTAGTAGCCTAGAAGATCAGGGGGGTAGCATTTGATGTCACAGCATAGAAAAAAATGCAAACAAAGTACTGTATGAACCCATGACAAAAACAAGTAATGTTTATTTGATGATCTACCATTCAATGGCCTTCCCATCGACGGTGTCTTTGTTGAAGGTGGAACTGTGCTGGGAAGCTGATGTTTTCAGGAGGGAGCAGGTGGTTGAATGAGACTGGTTGTGGTGTCATGTTTGTGCACAGATTACATCTGTATTTGACGGAAAGGAGGAGACATACACATAGAACAACTATAAAATTATATCCATTTGTTGCATGTATGTTTATAGTATTTATACTTAATATTTTGACGGTATATATTGGAGCATATACGTATTAGTTACCGTTTTGGGTACACGATCCAACTATATAATAATAATGATATAAAAGTTGGACTTAGTAACCCAGGCCTTGTATGCTCACAAAGCCTGGCAGCACATCGTTGTGGATGTTGACCAAAGATCCACCAAAGTGGTTCAACTTAATTCCAGCAGGGACCACGATGTAGAAACCATTTTCTGATTATTATTTCTGTTATTTAGCATGATCAGTTTAAGCCCTATGCTAATTGCACTACTGGTTGCCGACGGCCAGGTGGAAGTTCTTGCCACGTGTGCTCAGTACAAACTGATCTGATCTCCCAAACGTGTCTGTTGAGTTTAACTCTGCAGCCATTTTCCTATACAGCATACACATCAAATAACACAAAAGAAACAGTCAAACAAACACAGGCAACCAGCCGTCCTGAACACAGTGGAAAACTGTTTGTCTGCCTGGTTAAATACCTGGGCTGGCCTTGACATTGACCAAGCTGCAGTGACATTGTTAATTAGTAAAACAGGTCATAATGGCTCTTACACACGTTGTTGAATGTGACTTTGTACTTTATTCTATCCCTTTGTTTGTTGTGTTTGCTGTTATCTATGCTGCTGTACTGTCTGAAGGAAGTTTTACTAGTACTGTACACAAGATGTAATAATGAAGTACAACCTTGAACCCTTGAATGTGGTGTCATCTAGAGACAGCAGCTCCTTCCTAGATCACTGCTTCCTTGCAGTGCTCCACCACATGCTGTTGAAAAATCAAACATTGTTTTTACATTTCATAATGCATATAGTAGTCATGTGGCAAGGACCTTTCACTGTATCTCTCCAAATGGGAATGGGCAGCGCTGTTCTCATTGATGAGCACTTAAGAACTGTCAGCAGGATTGCGGGCAAGGTCTGCTCATATTGGTGACATGACAGTTTCACCCCAGAGCAAAAATGGTCTCCTCATCTCCACTCTTTTTTGATTGATTGAAATATGTATTAACAGTTTGCAGAATTACAGTACATTTCAAGCCCAAACTCAATACAAAGACTGTTAACTGTGAGTGGACGACCCAATTAAGCATTACACTTGTTTACAACAGGGTCCACCATGTTCAATTCATCAAAATGTCTCTGTCGCTTTCGTTTTGTGTTTTTATTTTTTTATAAAGTATATTTATTGGTTTTTTAAAGACAAACAGACATTATTGATTGATTTAATACGTTATTAACAGGCTTTGAGCCAAGCCAAGTTATAGGCTTGTTTCCATTGTGGTCTTCTCCATTGTATCTGTTTTCATCATGTGCTTTCAACCAATCGACATACATTGTATGGTAGGCTATTTATAGTTGACAAGTTAACGTGGCGTTAGCTAGCCTTAGCGCTGCTACGCCACGGTGGCCACACAACTCAACACTCATAAATCAACATTCGACAAGAGCTACGGACCACGTTAAACCATTGTCTTTATGGTCTTTACCCATATGTTACACATCTACTGATTATTTTGTGTTTATTTTACCATAATCTTGTCAAAGCGGTGCGTATCATAGAGCTATAAAGGAGGTAGCCCCTGCAGCCTATGCATGACATAGTCGTTGTTTACTAGAGACTAGTAGGGAGTCATCCATATCACTTCCGGTTCAAGGTTCATTTAATATCTATACTTTCATTGATGCATTGCTGCCACCTGCTGGACGTATTACCTGCAACCATCATATTACCACTGTTTAATGGCAAAACCTTATTTCAAGCAAACAGTATGGTACATTTCATTGATAGAATAATCAGCACATTTGCAGTGATCTATCATAAGACCTTCTTTACTAAATGTCAACAGTTGTAACCATTGCAGTAATGCAAATGAAGTGCAGACTCATAATATACAATATTGTCATTTTGTCTATAGCTTGTAGAGCTGGCACAATAATAAATCACCCACTTCTTTACACTTTGATGTAAGAATAAAGTTGAATCTACCTATAGACATACAATATTAGGCTGCATCATTTAATTGTCATCCTTGCATCTGTGTTGCTGACCGTTTTATTTGTTCTGTCAAGTTCAAGCTCTCAAAAGGTTAATCACACATTTTAATGTTTTTATTATGCTTAAGTTACATTTCACGAAACAGTTGTATACATTCTACAAATACTTTTGTGATCATTGTGTTTATGCTTTTAAAGATAGGCCTATATGCTATTTGAACCTTCTTTTCACATGTAAAAGTATGCTATTCAATACAATTTCTGTTAAGCTCATGAATGCTTTTATATGTATACTCCATTGGATTGACTCTTTTTTTCTTTTTCTTTTTTACCTTTTCTTAATTCATCAATAATACATTGTAAAGCATTATTCATACATTACAAATCATTAGTAGACAGTAATACTTTACTTACTTTATTCTGCCACTTTTTGGGCATCGTACTACTTCCACATACTTTATTCCGCTTTATGCAGTTATTTATGCTTATTCTTTTTACAGATTTTTATACATTCTTTTTTCAACTTTTCCTTCAGCTTTAATACATTTTCTACTGTACATTATATACATTGCGTCTTTTGGCGAGCCCACGCAGTTTCTGCAGGGAACTGCTTTCTAGTTATTCTTTTTATTATTTCACAGTAGTCTTTTTTTTGTCGCTTTATACCTCCCACACTGTACGCTGTACGCACTTGAGCCATAGGTCAAATTGACCGGAAAAATCGGGAATCGTGTGCTTGTATTTTGTTAAGAGAAATGTTGTATAGTTTAATTGATATGAATTTATTAGTGAATTAAATTTCCCCATTGACATGAATGGGAAAAGGCAAAAAATCACATTAAAGTATTTTTTCCTCGGAGACTGTAATCACTATAGTTACAAAACTTTTAGGGATATTTCTTAATTATGACTAAAATTAATTAAAATTATAATTTTATAGGTCGGCCTCATGGTGGCGCTATAACAGCCCACTTTACCTTTTGGCTTATAACTCTTGAACCGTAGGTCGTAAAATCAAAATTATTTTTTCCCTGGATTCCTTGGGTCATGACGCATCTCCCCATATAGGCCACGCCCATTTCCGCCATGATGGATTTTCCGCCATTTTGAATTTTGTCCAAAACAAACTTTTTGCTTTTCCTCCTACATATTTTGTCCAAATCTCACAGAAATCGGCACACATGATCTCTGGACATATCCGATTAAAACACCAAATGCAGAATTTTGGTAGTGCGTATCGTTCGGCCGTAATCGTCTTCCGAAGTTAGTAGGAGGGGCCTATATCACAAAAATGCCATAAATCACGAATGGAATGTCCAATCCATCCCAAATTTGAATCACATGTCCGGGGTGGTTCAATCAACCAAGTTCTAAAAGCAATTCCATTTTCATCCATAGGGGGCGCCGCAAATGCGAGAAATGTAACCGTTTGTCGCAAAAACATGAATTTCGGGGGTTAAATCCCCTCCGAATTACTTACGCATGATCTAAGGCGTGACTTGAAATTGTAATTGGCTGGCAATACTAGTGGGAGGGGCATATGTAAGCCACTGCGGCAACCACACTCTGCAATTTTTTTAAATTGCGAATTTTCTAGTTTATTGTGTGCTGGCTATTCTCACCTTCTAAATGTAACTATGACTGTACAAATGAAAGCATGGTTCTATTTTTTTACATAAATTGCAAATGATCTGGTCATGAGGATAAACTTTCTGGACTACACCATGCAGGATTTACTGCGCGCGTGCAGTGCGTTTGGAACGATCCAATTCATATATCCTTACGCACGGCACACGCCGCGCGCCTGCATGGTGTTGCGTAGCACTGTAGGCTGCAGTATCATGATTCATTGATATGAAATTATCAATTGAATATTTCCAAACGCCACTCCATGTACAAACGTGTCCATGCCACACTACAATACAAATCAGCTGTGTTAGCGAAGGGGGAGATCTCAGACTCAAACATTTAGGTTAATGGTGATGGTGATTCCAGCATGATTATTTGAAAACGCTTTAGTTAATAACTGATCATTATTTCCATATTGTAGGTCGAAAATGCAGGCAGGCAGTCAGCCAGTCAGGCCTGTACTGATGTCCAGCGGACGTGAAACTCTGGTGTGAAGAGGAATAAGCGGCTGAAGAACATAAAACACATTCATTTCAAACGCCACAAACCCCAACACGTCAATGCAGGCCCATCAACACCACAGCCAGATGCCACTCCATCTCCACCACCCCAACTGTTTAGGAACCATGCAGAATACACAGCCCACATCAACACATCAGTAATGGCCCCTCTGTTTCAGCTCCAGACAAATGGTCTCCTGCAGCTCAGTTACAGAGCAGATGTCAACAGGCAGGGCCAGGCAAGCCCAACTCTACACAATGACAGCAGCACCACACTCACCTGTACAAAATGCATTACTTTCTATGACGCCTACATCAAATTAACTCCCATCCAAGCAGCAACACTCATGGAAGAAACCAGAACACAAAGTGCTTCACAGGTCTGGCATGATGCTAGGAAGCTGCGTCTAACAGCCAGCACAGCTAAACGGGTCCCCAAAAGACACACCACAGATCCAACAAAATGTTTAAATGAGCACCTTTACCCAACATTCACTGGCAATGCTGCAACAACACGGCAAAGATAACGAGGCCAATGTAATTGAACTTTTGGAGAGCAGAGGGCAAGTTGTTGAGAGGAGAGGCCTGGTTGTTCACCCTGATCATCCATGGTTGGGAGCCAGCCCAGATAGGATTCTTGATGCTACAAAGCTACTTGAAATTAAGTGCCCTTACAAAAGTTCCACATCACTCGCAGACTTCCTCAGCCGGCCAAATGGTGACATCAAGCCCTTGGATGAGGGACAGTTTCATATGCGTACCAATGGAAAAGATGGGTACTACCTCCAGGTTGGTCAAATAAAATACATTTGCATTATTATTACAATTTACATTGTGTAACACTGATACTAATGACACTATTTTTATTTCAGTCGCAGTTGGCCATGATGTGTCTAGGCCTACAGTGCTGCCAGCTGGTTGTCTGGACACCAGCTGAGCACATCGAGGTGGACATCCCATTTGATAAACAATACACAGATGGACATCTGGAACACCTGGAGAAGTTCTTTTTTAATCACATGCTGCCCAAGTTGGCTGATGATTTTGCAGACAAAAAAATACATCTCTGCCAAAAATACCTTGACCTCTTCAAGGGAAATAAATAAACTGGCAGTACACAAAACAAAGTATTTCGTCAATGTTTGTTCTAGGACAAAAATCATTCCTTTTAGAAAATAAATACCTAGTTTATCTTTTTCTAATTCATAGGCATTTCTTCAGGTCTGTCAAAACTGAAATACATAAAATAAAAATACAAATGAGAAATGAAAATAGAAATGACATGTGATAGACATTTGTGTCTATTTGCTTGAAATAAGCTCTCTTCTTAGATTTACAAGTGCTGCACAATTTTTTTGTATTTGGTCAATTTTAGGGGCCATACAAATGGGCACAGTGTGTGAGAGAATTTTGAACACCTTAAGACGCCTTATTGCTCGTTCTACATGAATGCGGACATTTGCAATGCGTCGTGTGCGTGTGACCTGCTCATTCGTTAACTGTGCTTTCTTTCGTGTAAATGCTGGTATGACCAAGCGTACTTTACGCTCATCTAGCAAGTCTTGAACTGTGAAGCCACGGTCTGCCATCACCTCATCTCCAGCACGCAAAACATTTAGAAAGCCTGAGTCTTCTGTGATGTATCTGTCACTACATTTCCCACCATAAGCATCTGAAATGAACATGATGAGTCCAGATGGAGCAGTTGCAACCATATATTTGATGGTATTACAGGCATAGTAGATTCAGTAAGATTCAGTTCTTGAGTCCAGATTTTTAGCTTTTTGCAAGAAACTTTCTGTGCAGTCAATTACACAAGTAGTGTTTGGAAAATGTCTCTTAAAAACCTGTGGCATAGTAGCTTATTGTTTCACGAGGCAGCCATGGAATTAGATCCTTAGTGTGTTCAGCCATTACACCTATCCAGAATTTTATTGTTTTACTAACCTGACTACGTGTCCTTTTGAAGCGTTTTGCTAAATCTAATATTACAAAATTTTGCCTGAGTTTCATTAATGTCATAAAGATTTGATCTACAACTGGCATTGCTGATGTGCGGGCAAAGCTTTGTAAGCAAGACACAAGAGTGTTGAATTCAAGTAGAGGAATCCCTGTGTACAGAAGACAGTCATCATCATCTTTTAGGAGATTGTCTGCAACAGAATGTGGGCTCTCAGGTGATGGTTCAGTCAACACAGTCTTCCTAGATGGAGCTTTGGCATAACTATGGTCCTCCATTCCTGGGTTTGACCACTGTGTGCCGACATCGTGGGAGGTCTTGCGAGCTTTGGCATAACTGTGGTCATCATGTGGACTCTCTGACACAGGATCATCATGTGGACTCTCTGACACAGGATCTGCAGGCCTGTCTGCGGGTACATACATATTTAGGTTAATGAGATGTATTGTATTGTTTAACACACCACCATGATTAAAAGGCACTGTCAATTCAGCTTTAAGCACCAGGAAAGATGAATAGACTAATAAGGGCTTAAAACATTTTAAACTACTTTCTACTGCACATTAATACAGTGGAATACAGGTTTAACCAACAGAGAGAGAGAGAGAGAGAGAGAGAGAGAGAGAGAGATAGAAAACCTCTGTAGCCCATGTTGTCTCATCTACATTTTTATGGTTCAGATTATTGGGAATGAGGATAGGTGAAAGAACTAAGAAAGGGTTAAAAATGAACAACATCATTTTTAACCATTTCTTAGTTGATCTGGGCAACAATAAGACATTTTAACTAGACACCAGGGTCCTAAAAAAGTGGGACTGAACTACATGGTGCCCTCTCCCTACTCTCATTCTGTAGCTCTGAGATGAGCTACATCTCGGAGCAACAGAATGAGCGTAGGAAGAGGGCACATAATATGGGGCTACCCTCTCCCCTGCCATAGTAGGCTATGCGTTTGATTAAATGTCGTTACATTTTCTGTTTGGGCTGTCAGTGTCAAGGGTTGCAAAAATAGGATCCAAAGAGCCTGAGTTACTTGCAGATAGAAATAGGCCATTATTTTAGCAAAGTGGCGATACATTGCGTTTCGCATGTGTGCGCGTGTGTGCGTGTGTGTGGGCGCGCAATGCCTTTTACAATAATCTTACCCGTGTTTCTTCCTAAAATACGCCGTCTCTTCTCTGGTGGTCTCAGTCTCTCTGAGGCTGGGTCTGGTGGTCTCTCGTTACCCAAACGTAGCGTTGGGTACGGGTTTTCCCGTGTAGGTTTCTTGTCCACGAAATGAAATGAACATACAAGCACAACTTTAGGCATTTGTATTATGTTCAAGTTTCTTAACCACATTCTTTTTTGGTCCTTGTCTTTCGGGATGCGATAGAAATGATACCACTGCTGACAAGAACATTCTGATTTGGTTTGTGGTTTGTGGATGAAACACTCCTCTTTTAGCCAATTGTTTAGTTTGGTCCGGTTGTAATGACATCCACGCGCAGCACACACTGTACCTGAGCTCTTCACCATTACTAAAGCAAACAGTACTCTAATGGGTCTTCCGAGTTGTGGTTTCATGTGAAATGTACCCATTCTGCAAACTGTTAAATACTGAAATCAATCAATCAATGAATGTCAGTGTTGTTTACTATTCGTTATTGTGAATGTGGGTGGGACAGTGGGAGGCGACAGTCTGGTCATGCAAGCGTGTAAAGTGTAAACAGTGTGACGCTACATCCGTGGTAGCATCCCACCGGATGGGCCGCACACACAACTCTGTCCCCAGTTGGCGGGGAAAAGTGTGAATACCCAAAACACAACCATCTTCATCTTGTGCAAGGCGTTAACGATTGGCCGTTGCATATGTGACAATAGCCTATAGGCCTACTGAGAAGTATCAGCTGGGCACCACGCTGTTAGAGACTACACATTCAGGAGTCATAGAATCATGTGAGCTCTCAATAGTACTCTTGCGCAGCGGCAATTTCATAGTCAATTAAGTTCTACTGAGACGTGATTATTGCTAGTTGAAAACTTTACCCAATACCCCGCCAGGATGACTTGAAATATAGTCAGCCATGGCAGTTTTTGTTAGTCTCTCAGGAGACTTTACAACTTTGAAATGTAATACATTACAATGTGTAAAGCTATTCCCTTAGTTTGACCCCTAACATGATACTTAAAGCATAATTAAAAATTGAAAATGTTGCCAGTATAAGGTGGTATCACAACTTTCAGCAGCTGTCTCAGATTTCCCCTTGGAATCTTAATTTCAACCTTTGTAATGTGTTACTAGACAACTTTACAAATGCATCAGTGAAGACATTTCTCGGCAGGGGATGTATTCACCAGATTTGCCGTTTTTCTGATAACATTCCCATATTATATTTATTGGACAGAGTAACCGAAAGGGCTCGTCCGGGATTTGAACCCGGGACCTCTCGCACCCGAAGCGAGAATCATACCCCTAGACAAACGAGCCTTGATTTTTATTGGCATCTTCCGTGTAACACAGCTGTTTGATGCACATGTGTCTTTCTTGGAGATGTCAGCAATGCAGCAGGTAATAGAGATCATTTAGATATTTAATAGATTTAGTTCCAGACTGAAGAATGTGTGAACACAGCATTTTCCAACTATGTAAGAATCAACCTTTGAACCAAGCTGCTGAGAACATTGAATGTTCAGAAACGCTTTGGAAGGATGGTGACCTGGAGGGGCTCGTCCGGGATTTGAACCCGGGACCTCCGCTGTCTGATGCACTTGTGGCTTTCTTGAAGATGTCAGAGATGATGCAGGTAATGGAGATAGGAGGGTCAATTTAACCCATCAATCAACTTTCAGAACCCACGGGACCGTACCTATGTTCCCTCAGCTCTATGTTCCCTCAGCCTACGACAACCACCTCCTCCCTCACCCTAACCCTAACCTCCCCCGGGGCAGACACCTAAACCTAACCGCAACCCTCTCCCGACCCGCAGCGCACCCCCGGGGCAGACACCTAAACCTAACCGCAACCCTCTCCCGACCCGCAGCGCACCTCGGGGCTGAGGGAACATAGGGCTGAGGGAACATAGGTATGACCCCGAGCGGCGATGGACTAGAAATCCATTGGGGTCTCCCCGCGCAGGTTTGAGTCCTGCCGACTACGGAGCTTTATTGTTTGTGCAACAGGTACAAACGTTGGGTGTCACTTTGTAGTGTCATGTTGATGGCTTCCATTTAAAATTAATAGAAAACTGCAGCTTTATGGTGCATAATATTGACAATGTCTGCTAGTAGTTGCTGAGTTTCTATTTTGTCTTCTTCCAGGCTACAACATATTTATTTCCAAGACATGAACTAAGGCTAGGGATGGTGAAGTGCAGTGTCAACAGTAGGGCTCGTCCGGGATTTGAACCCGGGACCTCGCACCCAAAGCGAGAATCATACCCCTAGACCAGGGGTACTCAACTGGCGGACTGCGGTCCGCAACCGGACCGCTGGCCGGATTACTCCAATGTTCAATGCGATTGAAAGAAAATTGGACGCATGTATACACTGCTTTGGATGTAAGTTCATTCTGGTCTTTCTGAGCATGCTCATTCCCAAGGTGCTCCAACTCCAAGGCGCTCATACCGAGGTGCGCCGAGGAGTTTGCATATAGAGCGGTTATTTCGTGCATTTTGCAGCTCCGAAAAAAAACGAAAAAAAAAACGTGGAGCAGCAGCAGTGATGATGATCCCCCTGATCTGTGAGTGTTCGAAGATCCAACCGTCTCGAGTTGATGATCACTCTGATAATGTTCAAACTTGTTTGATAGGTTATATAGCCAGCCTATATGTATCTGGATGCTTGATGCTATACTGTAGGGCAGGCTACAGTGCATCAGGGACTCACAGAAGGATGGACGAAATACCGTCAGTCCGCTGTTCAGTAATCTCTCTCTCTCTCTCTCTCTCTCTCTCTCTCTCTCTCTCTCTCTCTCTCTCTCTCTTATATTTTATGTGTCCAACAGATGGCCTAGTTTCACGTTAATTAACATGTATGATGTCTTATATCACATTTCCTTGTAAACACTCGTTCGGAATGACGATTTCCCATGTAAACCTGCGGCTTTTGTTTTTACTTCCGAAGTATTTTATTCAGAAGTATGTATTCGGAATGATCACCCTTCATAAACGCGGCCAATGACTCGACAAGGACTGACTGGGGAACAAGACTAATATACACATGAGGGCTGATTACACATGAGAAACACCTGGGGAAGACAACATAGAACCAAAACAACTAGAACAAGAACATAGAAATACAATAACTAGATAAGCAGAACATAGAATCAAAACAAGTAGAGCATAACAGAAATACAACATCTAGATGGGCAAAGTCTGTGACCGAAACAGTACCTCCCCTCTAAGGACGGCTCCCGACGTCCCACAATGTCCAATGGGCAGAGGGACACGAGAGGAACATGGAGAGGGGACAAGAACTGGAAGTCTGTGCTCTAAGTGAGTTCAGGACCGGTTGACACCAGCGGCGAGGCAGGGAAAAGGGGCTGGAAACCCCTGGACCGTTCTTCCACTGCCGAACAGGAACGCCGACGGGGCATAGACAGAGTCCAAATGGCAGGGAAAGGGGCTGGAACCCCCCAGAGCTTTATTCCACTGCCAAAGGGAGACGGGGACCGAAGGACAGGAGAAGGGGCTGAAACCCCCCGGAGCATTCTTCCACTGCCAACGGGTTGAATGTAGATGTAGAGACACTGGGGCCGATTAAAAGCTAGACAGTCAGCACTCCCACAACCAGGACTTCAGCAAAGTGCAATCAGAGCTATAGCACAACCAGTACTTCGAGGAGAGGTACCAGAAGATCCACGACCAGGATCAGTTCTGCCCACATGCCCGCTTGCTCAAATGTGCTGACATCATCACATTTGTGATGACGGCATTGGCCGTTTTTAGCCAAATTAGTGTTTTTTTGCAAAACTAATGTTTGAAATGTTGCCAGGTAATTACCAAGTATTTTCCCTGACAACTACTAGGTAAATTACCCTGTATGTATTAACTATTTATTGTATAATTACCTGGTAATTACATGGAACTTACCATGGTAAATGACCCACTAGTTGCCAGGTAATTACCAAGTATTTTCCTGACAACTACCTAGTAATTACCCTGTATTCATAAGTATTTACTGTGTAATTACCAGGTAACTACGCAGTATTTATAAGTATTTACTCTGCTACCAGGTAAGTTACCCATTAAGTACCAGGTAATTTCCAAGTATTTTCCTGACAACTACCAGGTAATTATATGGTAACTGCGTTTACATGGGTACTACCCATGTAAACACATAGGTAGTTACGAGATCGTAGTTGGTTGTTACCAAGTAATTTCCAGACAACAATGGAATTACCTGATAGGTACCCAGTAAGTAAGGAGGAACTGTACTGTGAAAGGAAGTGTTCTATTTCCATGATATTACCATGTACCTACCTGGTAATTGTAGATTATGATCCTCCTCCATTACCCATCATGTTGTATTTTGAACAGGTTACCCGGAAATAACAGATAATAACTAGGTATATACACAGTTGGACCACATACGTTAACAGGTAAAACCTTTAAAGTTACCCTGTAAGAAAGGTGGAACTGTACTGTGAACGGAAGCGTGGCTTATTTCTATGATATTACCATGTACTTTCACTGTAATTGTAGGTTATAATTCATCATTACCCAAGAGGATATTTTGAACACGTTACCTGGTATTTACACAGTTGGACCGCATACGTTAACAGGTAAAACCTTTCAAGTTACCCTGTAAGAAAGGTGGAACTGTACTGTGAACGGAAGCTAGTAGATTAACTAGCTAGTAGATTAACCAATAAACTGGTGTTTAACCATGGGTCTGAGAATGTATATCAAGGAGTGGTGACAACCAACACATAATGATCAGTATACATTTAAAAAAATTCAAAAAAGGTAGCACATCCAAAAATTAAACAAGCGGTGGACAAAGTACTCACATTTCCATTTCTTTATTGGCACACACCAAAAACACTTACTCGTTTCGGCTATGCAGCCTTCATCAGAACATGCTGAACATGCTGAGCAAGTCACAGGACATATGTGACAGACATTAATTTGCATTAATTTAGTTGCATTAACTTAACAAAAAAATATATAAAACATTATACAATTTAGGGAACAGTGCAAAACGGTCACATTATAAAACTTTTTATTTTTAAAACAGTGCAAAACAGTATAAACAAAAAAAATTGCACTTTAGCCTGGCAAATCTCGGTCGTGGTAATTCACATTATCAAGTGTTTTGCAGACCAGTCTGCAGAGACACTTGATAATGAGAGAGATAGATCATACTGGTTACACATAGTACAATGCTCTGATATCTTTAAACAAGTGTCCAAGAATGCCCTCCCTGTGCTTTTTCCCAAGCCAGTGGTTCCACTCAATGAACCTTAAGTTCATTTTCAACGCCTTCTCTGTCAGGTTCCCCCTGTACCGGTAGATGTCCTCTTTATAGCTCCGCCATGCCTGCTCAATGTGCTGCGTGTGAGCACCAGTCCCAGGGTGGACAAAATTACGCTGATGATTGACCTGGTAGTGAATGTATCCATCTTCGGCCAATCTGTCATAGGCACCCCAACAATCACTAATTATCTCACTTCCAGGTCTTACATGCTTTCTGATTATTGGCTCCAATCTCCTCCTGGAACGATTTTCCACCAGCTTCAACACAGGGCGTCTACGAGACTCCTTCACCTCCATCATCCCAAAGACCCAGGAGCGTCGCTTAACGGCAGTCCATCTAAAATACATCAATTGAGAATGTTGTCGTTACTTTGGTGCTCATTGATCCACCTCATGATCACGGAAATACTGCCCGACTATGACCAATACATAGGTTTCGCCCCCAAAGCAACACTTTTGGCATTGGGATCAGGGGACCCAGACCTACCTCAACATCAAATTTAATTTAGGAATATCATGGGCCTTTAATTCAAATTCACTGTCCCCACTTTTCAGGTCGAGACCCAAAAGAGAGATTAGACGTTTGCTTGGGACCCAAACTAGTGAAAATAGCAGATCTACAGGCTCACAACTTGTTGCTCCGGGCCACGTTGTGAGCTTGTAGATTGGCTATTTGAGTTGTTTAGTGGTGCAACCACTCCTATAGACAGCTGTGTGTGTCCCTGTGTCCGAGCACAAAAATATATAGCGTTTGTTCACCACCATACCAGGGAGGAGGGCTTGTACAGTACAGTACAGCACCGCTCACTTCAGACGAACATTTTAACTGTTCTTGGGAATGTTTTTTTTAATCTTTTGAAATAGAAAAGGTCCTATAGACTCGAAAAATGTGTCCGCGACCCACAAATGGGTCCCGACCCAGTGTTAGGGAAACTTTGCTTTAACTACCTCCATAAATTTCCGTAGACCTGTGGAAACTGTGCGATACCTGTATTATCAGGCAGTAACATCACCAAGGGGATTAACACCGTATAGGTTGTAGATGTTTGAGTCTACTATCCTGTTCACTTCTTTAAAACCTATTGTCCCTGTTTTAGCAGTAACATAGTACTGCACTGTACGTGTACGACAACACATGTTATGAACAAAATAAAGTCTTACCTTTCTTTTGTGTCTGAACTTTCTCTCGTCTATTGCAACGAAAGCTCTCCTTCCTCCAATCCTCATTTCCCTCCTTCTCTCCAGTCTTCTGACTGCTTTAGAACAAATGTTGCGTAAGAGTGTCGTCACCCTGGTCAATGATTGACTGCTCCCACATAATCCATCCTCGATCATGTCCACATGTCTTCTCCTCAAACCTTGTGACAAACTGACAAAAAAGAGGATAACTACTATCAACATAGTTGGACCACATACATTTTCAAAACGTTAACAGGTAAAACTTTTCAAGTTACCCTTAAAGATAAGATGCACAAAAATGCCATATAGTATGTGTAACAAAACACATTTACACAGCTTTTGAGAGAGCATTAGAGATGAATGCTTAATTTGTCAAGATAGTGCTACATCGATCATGCCATTTAAATTGAAGTGAACGAGAGAGAGAGCAACCAACCTGTGCATAATTTGCATCCATTATGCCAATGGAATATGAGACCCAGAAAATAGTGACATATATTTTAATGAGTAGACCTACATCAGATTGCCATTATATATATATATATATATATATAGGCTTATCACTTACCACCGATAGCCATCCTTGGTCGTGTTGTTTTTTTTTTTTTTCATTCTTCTGTAGCCATCTTTTTTTTTTTTTAAGATATTTTTTTGCGGCTTACGCCTTTTATTGATTTTTGAAGGGACAGACAGTAGGCTGACAGGAAACGGGAGAGAGATGGGGGGATGACATGCAGTAAAGGCCGTGTCGGGTCCGGGAGTCGAACCCGCGGCACACTGCGACTGGATTACCAGTCCGGTGCCCAGACCGTTACGCTACGGCCTGGGCCTTCTGTAGCCATCTTATCAACTGTTTTCCTCCTTGCGCTGTCCTCTCAAGCAGTCTCCTTACCAAAGTCATTGTAGCTGCCCCTCGAATGAAGACGAAAAATGGAACACTGTGAAAACTATAAAATGGAATAAATACTTTTAGAATCATAAATTTCATAGTTTCACAATAAATCAGTGCATTAGATGAATCACTAAAGTAGACAATCAATAAAAATGGTTAAAGTTATGGTCAATTATAAGTTAAATGCAGTGATACAAAACTCAATTAATGTAAGACAAAATGCACAATAACCAAATATACAAGCCAAAACAGAATACAGAGACAACATACAATTAAACCAAAACGCACTCAAATGAAACAAACAAACACTCCTATCGAGGGTGCTATGGGCTGGAAAGGCCACCTTGAGCTTCAGACATCAAAGAGTCACCACATAGCTGGCACTTTATACACCAAACGATCAGACAGACACTGACGGGCACTGCAGATAATATAAATGGTTCAGTAATCAAGTCCACTGAAGCTACACTTCTTCATAGTTCAACATGACCAAATAAACAGTGTAGCATTTCAATAATAACAAATGAACTGGGCAAACATGAAGTTGCAAACATATCATACCATGTGGCTCTGCTGCTACAAACACTGCTTCTCTCTCTCCCTAGTCCCTGTGTCACTGGCTGAGTGTGGTTCTGAGGTGTGTAAAGCTAACAGGCTTCAGCTATATATGTTGGAAACAGGAAGTGTCACAGTACAAGTAGGCCAAAAGACAGGAAGTTTCAAAATAAGGTAAACCAGAATGAGCAAAGTAAATAACAAATTACCTTCAAACTAAAGAAAACATTGAAGTTAAAACCAAGTGTCACAGGCACTTACAGTCATTTTTAAATTAAAATAAAAATAAAGTCTAGGCTACATAGTACATAACTGTATAACAACAATGACTGAAGTTGATTAAGAGTGGGTGTGTGTCAGTCTATGGTGTGTGTGCGTGCGCTTCGCGGGCGATTTGTCTCCAGAGCGTAACTAATGACGTATGTCGTATGGTACGTCACCTACGTAATCACGCAAGAGACAATAAGAGGGAATTTGGAGTTGTCAACTTGCCGTGACCACTGACCAGACTACCCCACTGACTTGTTGGTGTCCTTCTGCAGAATCTGCACGATTCCAATAAAAACTTCACCTTGGTAAGTACATGTGAGCCTCAACTGTAATGTTATCTGACGGTGGTTAGCATAGCGAAGCATAACGCCACCCCGATTGGCTAATGTTGGTAACGTATGCCACTGTATTATTTGTGGACGGATGGGGATCAATTAGCTTTGCAGTATGTAGATCCGGTCTAGAGCGGATACAGAAACAGCCACTACGCGAAAGTATTGTGTGCGTGCAAATTGCCAGATATAGTAGGCGGGGTCTAGAGTAGACCAGATCTGAGCACTGAGCCGTAAATGTATGTATTCACTGTTCAGCGACCGGTATATGGACTAAACTAAACTAAATGAAGCTGGTCGTCACGACGGAGCAAAGGTAATGCTTGCATGGGTCTGCTGACTAGAAACGAGCTCTACAAACATCTTTCACCGTTGATCACCATTTTCCAGGGCAATGACCCCGTTTCTGGGGTTAAAATAGTTTAGGTCACATTCTCACCAGAGAGCTTTGCTGCGATTAAAACGAATCCTGTTGCGCATTTTCAGAAAGTGCGCTTCGTTTGGCAGGTGTGAAGGCTCATTCGAATCCTAATGCGCAGCAAAGAACCGCATTTTACTCCGCCCAAAAACAGGGGTTTCGCTTCGCTTTCAATCGATCACTTGACTACAATTCGGTGCAGGTGTGAATGCAATCCGCAGTAAATAAAGGAAATGAAGCAAACAATGTGGCGGGTGAGGAGCTGAACACAGTTGGAGACGGAGAAAGCATATTTTACGCAGCGCAAAGATGTCCCGTTACCGTGGATAGACGTGGTCGAATGAGGAGACTGAAGCCCTGATCGAAATGAGGACGAGTACATTAATCAATAGGGGCCTTTCTGGCCCCGCCCCGCCGCCCCCCCCTCTGGTGCCGGCGCCATCTTGGAAGATGAGTCAGCATGTAAACAACCAGGCTGTCTATATATCCGGGCGGAGCGACACACACTGCAGCGATGGACCCGACAGCACATCTCACACAGGCGGAGAAGAAGCGATATATTGAAAAGATTAGTATAATCGGTGTTGACCCTTATAGTATACCAAAAAAAGAATTTAGTGTAGATAAGGACCTTTATCCGGCCGTACAGTATCCAGACATTGTCAACTATCTACAAAAGTCTGGATGCATATACTTTCTTCACGTCGGGTTGGGTTAGAGAGCCACTGGTCGCAGTTAGAAACAATCTTCATGTAATATATGCAAGGGTAAGTTTGTTTTTATTTATTTCGTTTAAGTTGGTCGGCACTTTCCATAAAGATGCAAGTGGCGCAGCGTAAATGCTGCTTTACAAATCTGTCACCATTTTAAAGTAACTTCAAATGCTCTGACTTGAGCTAAAAACTATAAATAAACAATCGTGCTAACGGTAGGTAATGTTGGCGAATGTTTACAGAACATATCATTAACTCTTCAGGCCTGCATGTCACTAGTTGTTCTTGTTGGCTTCCGAAGTACCACGTAAACAGTCAAAACATGGGGGTTATTAATGACTGGAAGTGTTGGCTAGCAAAGCTAGCTAGCCAACACTTCCCAGTACAGTGCTGGTCTTGCAAACGTCTTGCGTACGTGTGTATTTTTGACCTCAGTAAATTGAACATTATTGTTCAAATTCATTACAACCAGGGTCAATAAAACCATATAAACAATATAATGACGATGCTTTAGATCAGGGGTCTTCAACGTTTTTTCAGGTATAGGAAACCATAGACATCCCTACACATTGTGTTGCTTGCTACACGATAGATCATGATCACAGGAAACTTTTATGTTAGTGAAGTATTCAATCCATCAAATAGCCCATTTGATTGATCACATCAAAGAGTGAGAGGCATTGTGAGCTTGTCAATGTGCAGTATGTTCATCTTATGGTCCCATCATCCATGCTAGGCTTCCAGTGGTATGATAAAAAGGGTCCATGACTGTTGAAGACCCCTGCTTTAGATATTATTAAATTTATAGTGTGGGGCATGCAGTGTTGTCTTATTTAAGCTGAAGAAATTAATACTTTACTGGTCTGTTCTGTCTATGTGCTCCACTCACAGCAACTGAGGGAGAAGCCAACCCTGGATCATCACAGCAAACTGGAAAGGTGCTTGCTGCCCATTGTGACTGCAAGGCAGGTGTGGTGAAATTTTGTATCGATCAATAATATGAATTAAAGGATTCAGAGGCCCTTGATAAAGGTGGTGGTTGTGCTATAATAGCAGCACATAGCCTAAGTGGACAGGGGAGTTGTTTTAGTATGCACATGCCTGTGGTAGTCATTCTGGCAGGAGCACAGGCAATCAGACCATGGTTATACTGTCATGATACAAGGACAAGCTGTATCATAGCTATCACTATCAGGTCTATGTCATGTAATATATAATATATCATAGGGAACAGAGATGAACAACACAATGTAGTGAAAATAAGGTTACATATAACATAATTTCTTCCTCACAGGACTGGGTGAGGTCTGCTCCCATGTTGGTGCAGTCCTCTTTTTCATCGAGTCTGCAGGCAGTGCGACGCTGGCTACCAACGGAGCCGTGCCTATGGCTCAGCCTAGCAGTTCGTAGTCAGCGTGCCCACCACCGCCATGAGGCCCAGAAGCCTCTGCCAAGACTGTCATGGAGTCTGGCCCCTCAGCATCGCTGGCTACCAACGGAGCCGTGCCAACGGCTCAGCCTAGCAGTTCGTAGTCGGCATGCCCACCACCGCCATGAGGCCCAGAAGCCTCTGCCAAGACTGTCATGGAGTCTGGCCCCTCAGCATCGCTGGCTACCAACGGAGCCGTGCCAACGGCTCAGCCTAGCAGTTCGTAGTCGGCATGCCCACCACCGCCATGAGGCCCAGAAGCCTCTGCCAAGACTGTCATGGAGTCTGGCCCCTCAGCATCGCTGGCTACCAACGGAGCCGTGCCAACGGCTCAGCCTAGCAGTTCGTAGTCGGCATGCCCACCACCGCCATGAGGCCCAGAAGCCTCTGCCAAGACTGTCATGGAGTCTGGCCCCTCAGCATCGCTGGCTACCAACGGAGCCGTGCCAACGGCTCAGCCTAGCAGTTCGTAGTCGGCATGCCCACCACTGCCATGAGGCCCAGAAGCCTCTGCCAAGACTGTCATGGAGTCTGGCCCCTCAGCAACGCTGGCTACCAACGGAGCCGTGCCAACGGCTCAGCCTAGCAGTTCGTAGTCGGCGTTGTGTTTGTGTTTGTGTTTGCTTAGGTGAGTTAATATTCTGTCATTTAAAATTAGTCACTTTGATTTTAGGTTTAACTAACGTGTCGACCTGGTGACAAAATGCTGAATTTTTGTGCAGTAGTAATCCAAGTTATAAGTTTGGAAAAAAAAAATCTTGAGAATCCCCAAAATATTGACAGCACAGGGGGAACAAACTGAGTCTTTGAGCCGTGAGAGACAAAAATGTATTCAGGCGATTAGGAGAGACGACCTCAATGTTAAAACAGGTGATCGACTACGATACATATATGCTCTGATCATTTTGTTACCGGTAAGTGTTAGTGTAGAGGCTGCGTTAGACCAGACTGAGCCACACAGCCACACAGACTGAGACTCACAGCTTTAAAAAAAAGCTCATTTGGAGGAGTTTGCATCCAGGAGGGAGACAGACAGAGCAGCAAGGACAGCCAAACGGATGTCTCTGGCCAGGACATTGCAGCTTTGACAGAGCAGTTGCAGCAAATAAAGATGCAGAATGAACATTTGCTTGAGTCAATGGATGAATACAAGCTAGAAAAATTCCAAGACCCTGAGAAGGTGAAATATTTCACAGGGCTGCCAAATCATCTGGTTCTGATGACACTATTTAAATTTGTAGAGCCTGCGTTAGACCAGACTGGGCCAGGATGCCTCACAATCTTTTAAAAAACTCCTAATTTGTTTAGGTTGAGATTAAGTATGCCAATAACCGCGCTTTCACACATGTTTAAAGTTTCACCAGCAACTGCATCCAGAGCTACACTGTGCTGCCATTGATTCATTGTATGTGTATCTTAAGCCTTTAATTCACTGGCCAGAAAGGGAACATATCAAGGAAACTATGCCACGCTGTTTCAGAGTGAATTTTGGCATGGCAGTAACAGTAAACATTTCAAAACAATCTATAATTACTGAGTGTCCATCCGATTTGAAAGCTAGGGCAATAACGTGGTCTTATAAACATTGCCACACAGACAAATACCTTATTGGGATCACACCAGAGGGGGTTATTTGTATCATATCCAAAGGTTGTGTGTGGGGGGGGGGGGGGGACACAACAAACAGTGGCTTTCTCAACCAGCCTGGAGACTGTACTTGCCAACAGAGGATTCAGCATTGAATACAGTGTAGCATCTGACATGGCTTCTCTTGTCCTACCAGCCTTTACAAAGGGCGGGGGGAAAAAAGCTTTAACCACAGGATATTGAGAACACAAGACAAATTGTGAATGTTCGAATACATGTCTAAAGGCTTATTGTACTCCTCAGACAGAAATATACTTACCTAGTAAGGCCTGTAGATACCTCATAAGTCCTGTAGAAGACATTCCCAGGCTGGATACGGAAGTCAGTGTGGTGTATGTTCATTCTCGTCAACCATGTGCTTCATTGTCTATAGTATGTATAGACCAAATGTCTATACATACTGTATATCTCTCTCTATATATACTATGTTAATGTTATTCACATAGACTGAAAATGCCTATTTTTATGTAATCCTCTCTGCTTAATGTTTGTCGCTGTGCACCTTCCCAAGTTTGGATTGCGGATGTTCATGTCGTTTCTATTTAATCATGATTTTGGTGTGCCTGCTACATTATAATGTGTTAAAGCCAGACAGTCAATACTGTGGAAGTTCTGAAATAAAACTGGAAATATGCTTTATTAATGTGTTTACGGTCTTTTTTTTTTAAATCAAAAGAACATACAAAACGTAAGGCACAACAATGAGGTGTAAGCTTTACTACTGTCCCATGACTCTGAATTTGTATATCAAATATGCATATTAAAGCCTCAAGTATGTTCCATGTGGAACTTTAATAAACTATTTACAGGTGAACATATAGGTATACTTAGAATCAAGACAAAGACTGTATCCAAATGACAATATGAACCTAATATGAAAATTTTAATTTAAATCAACATGCTAATATAAACAACTATACGTTAAAACGACGACAAATGGCCATGCTATTCATTACATTTTTTTTTTTTTTTTTTTGCATCAGGTCAGGCCAGCAAAAAATAAATCTCTCCTAAGCTCAGGCCAGGCCAGCCACAGTCAATTTCAATTCAATTCAGGCAGTGTTGCTGCAGCACAACTACGTTGTGTGTCTTGTGTTAATGGAGGGAAGAAGTTAATAATATAAATAACATCAGATGGTACATTTCTCATGTGAAATTACTGTAAAGGCCCCCAAGGGCCCCCAAAAATTTGGCGCGCGCTGCCTGCGCGTGTGGCCTGCCAGGGCGTATAACTCCCGGCCTGATTTCGAGTTCCACTCCGGGCCTGAATAAAACAGCTATGGCCTACAGCCCTAGTCAAATGGAACCACAGGGTTACAGAGATTGACCAATGCACAGCACACTGTGACTTCTTTATCCAGCATGGGAATGTCTCCTGCAGGACTTATGACTTATGACTTATGACTTATGAGGTTATCAACAGGCATGACTTTGCCTAGGTATGTATATTTCTGTCTGAGTTGTCCAATGACCCTTTCGACATGTATTCGAACATTGGCAATTTTTCTTGTGTTCTCAATGTCCTGTGGTGACAGCTGTTTTTTCCCTTTTGTAAAGGCTGGTAGGACAAGAGATGCCATGACAGATGCTACACTGTCTGCAATGCTAAATCCTCTGTCAGCAAGTACACAGTCTCCAGGCTTCAGCTTGTTGAGAAAGCCACAGTGTTCTGTGAGGTGTTTGTCAGACACTCTACCCCCCCAACCATTGGATATGAAAGAAATAACTCCCTGTGGTGTGATCCCAATGAGATATTTGGCCGTGTGGTGATGTTTATAGGAATACCATGTTAATGCCCTGGCTTTTAAATCAGATGGACGCTCAGTAAAGATTTCAAAACAATCTATAATTACGGTTACTGCCATGCCAAAATTCACTCTGAAACAGCGTGGCATAGTTTCCTTGATGTGTTCCCTGTCTGGCCAGTGAATTAAAGGCTTAAGATACACATACAATGAATCAATGGCAGCAGTGTAGGCTCTGGATGCAGTTGCTGGTGAAACTTTAAACATGTATGAAAGCACTGTTATTGGCATATTTAATCTCAACCTCATCAGACAAATTAGGAGTTTTTTAAAAGATGTGAGGCATCCTGGCCCAGTCTGGTCTAACGCAGGCTCTACAAATTTAAATAGTGTCATCAGAACCAGATGATTTGGCAGCCCTGTGAAATATTTCACCTTCTCAGGGTCTTGGAATTCTTCTGGCTTGTATTCATCCATTGACTCAAGCAAATGTTCATTCTCCATCTTTATTTGCTGCAACTGCTCTGTCAAAGCTGCAATGTCCTGGCCAGAGACATCCGTTTGGCTGTCCTTGCTGCTCTGTCTGTCTCCCTCCTGGATGCAAACTCCTCTAGCCACTACAGCCTGTCCCATGAAGTCTGCGTCCTCGTCCTGATGTTCTGCTCTTCTGTCTTCCATGGCACAGGCTGAAAAACAATGACGAGTATACTGAGTTACCTGGGATTAACTAACATTTAAAATGCAAAATGATCTTATACTTGTATTATAATGTATGCTTTTGGTGAAATACATTTCATTCAGATGGGTTGTCAACTTGTATGCGTTGATGTTGTCAGAGTTCTATATTAAAAACAAAATACCACCAGCCAAGTGGTCGTCATCCTTTTTGAGTGCCTGCCATATTGCCAACTGATTTCGATTGCACATGTAAATAACCCCTTTGTTTGTCTTCTCTTAAAATATGACATCAGGATGGAATGATCATTAGACTCAGCATCTCCCTCCCAGGCTTGAATCAATGCAGGACAGGTCAATGCATGATATAATTTGCATATGTGAAGGGTCTTAATTTAATACACTTTATTTGAATATTTATTTTTAAAAGGAAAACCCTCTCTCACTCTCAAGTCAGTGTGCCAGTGATGAGTGCTCATCGCCCTTCTGTAAGGCAGCCACTCAAAACATATTTGGCTGAATTTTGTACTGTACTGCTTTTACCTTCAACTGTTCTTGCCCTCTTCATCCTTCTGTCAAGACGCTGGAAACCCTTAGGACCAGCACAAGCCACATATCCATGTCCCATCTTCACTGTTGGTAGCCAATCTGGGTTGGTTTTGTCATACAGTTCTGCCCTCTCATCTATACAATGTTAGCATGAGGTTTAGCCCTGAAGGTGGTAGCATTACTCTAGAGATGAAAGTTTACCAACTTTGGTTGTTTAATCACTTTAACACTTACCGGTAACGAAATGATCCGAGCATATACGATATGTATCGTAGTCGAGGGGCACGTCACCTGTTTTAACATTGAGGTCCTCTCTCCTAATCGCCTGAATCCATTTATGTCTTCTTTCACGGCTCAAAGACTCAGTTTGTTCCCCCTGCGATGTCAATATTTTGGGGATTCTAAAGAATTTCTTTTTTCCAAACTTAGTTGAGTCACTTGTGTTACTGCAGCAGACTACTGCACAAAAATTCGGCATTTTGTCGCCTGTTTGACACGTTAGTTAAAATCAAAGTGACTACTTTTAAATGACAGAATATTAACTCACCTAAGCAAATACAATCACATAAAATAACGATATAAATGTATGTTTTATGGTGAAATACACAAGACTAACACTGCTGTTTTTATCCCAGTTCATTTACCAAAACAATGAAGAGGCTAATGACGTCAGGACAGGTACTGATAAAGGCCATTATTTAAGCAAGAGCGAAATGCAAAAAGGATTTTTTTTTTTTAATACTACATTACACCATCATATGGTATTAAGATGTCTACTACTAGTACTGCCACTGCTAATAAGACAATGTATAGAAAATGTATAGATTGAGGGAGAAAAAATATATCTAGTAGTTAGTAGTTATAGTATAATGTAATCGTATTTTATAGTACATAATATAGAGTATAATGTGTTACATATAATCAAACTAATAAAAATAATAATATTTAGAAATAATATATAGCTAATTCTCAGTATAATAAATTATGACATAGTAGTAGTATAGTAGGCTACAGCGTTTTCAACAGCAGGCTCTGAGATTACCTAGGCCTGGTGACATGTTGTTATCTATTTGTAGATGTGGTGATGAAGGTTGGTTTAGAGGGGGAAAATAGCACACCAAGTACAGAGGCAATGGTCAAGTTTACTAAGTATTGACAATTTAAATGAATACACATGAGTCCAACATATTCATAGCAAAATAAATTAAATAATTACACTGACACTGTTGATAATGCTGTCAAACAAGTCTATGAAGACATATGAAAAAGTGTAATCTGCAACACAATTTTATACAATACATGAAATGTGGGGACCCTGCTCATCTTGTTCTCAGCTAGAGGGGCGTGACAAGCATTGAAGATACATGAGGGGAAAAAACAGTGGCCTTGTGGTTAGAACACAGACTATTACAAAATGAAAAGATAAACAAAAGTTACACAATGCCTCCCAGCTTGCCACTCCGCATCAAGGGTTGGATCGGGTGCCTGTGATATACATCATGGCTAGGTAGTGTACTTATAGTCTTATAGAATACGATGCTACATATTGAATACGATGCATTACCCTATAGAACACAGTACACACAGTATGGTTATTTATTACCAGTGGTGAAGCTCTAAACTCAAATTTGTTGTGTCATGCAAGCAATGACAATAAAGATCTATCTAGAACTAGAAGGCTAGTTACTTAAATTTTGAGGAACATAGATAATATGACGAACATATGCTCCCCACCCCCATCATCTGCTGTAAAGCTGACAACAAACGGCCAGCATTGTTATGGGGCCTGATTCCATGGCAGTCAAATGATACACATGTTTTATGGTCAAAGACACAAGACAGTTAATTTACCATTATTCAATGAAAACAATGAAGTCACTAATGACGTCAGGAAAGATGTAATTTCTAATGACAGAGCATTACGCTATAGAACTGGAAGGCTACTTATTGTCTCCACCAGGCCGAAGGCATGGGGAGAGAGTATGTTTTGCACTCCGTCCTTCCGTGTGTGTGTGTGTGTGTGTGTGTGTGTGTGTGTGTGTCCGTCCGTTAGCAGCTAATCTTGGCCACCGTTAACCCGGTCGATGCCAAATTTTGCATACACACTCCCTGGATGCCAACGATGAACCTCTGTCCCAAACTTTCCAGAACGGCCTGTTATAGCGCCACCAGGAGGCCGCTTTGTGCAAAACAAGTTTTTGCACAGCACACCTACAGATTTTGTCCAAACATCACGCAAATTGGTACACAGTCTCTCTAGAGCCATTCAACGAAACCAGTCTTTCAGATTTCTCAGACTCCATCCTGATTGGTTAAGATTGGCTTCCAAAGTTCACAGGAGTGCTCAGTTTCAAACGAAATGCTGCAAATCATCAACACATCGCGTGATTTCCGTGAAATTGTGCACCCACATTCCCACTAGGCCGAGGACAAAATGCCACATGAACAATTTCAACTCAGCCTCAAGGTGGCGCTATAACTGGCCGAAAAGTGTTTTTACCTCTAACTGCACGGATCTGTGGATAACCTGGTGGAGACCTGTGCCCAGAAGGGCACTTTTTCTAGTTTACATACTGTGCAACACAGATAATATATGACAATTTACCGCCCGCCCGCCCACACCCCTCCCATCATCTGATATAAAGCTGACCATAAACTGCTAGGCTGTGCCGTCGGCACATCCCCATTCATGGCCAGCTCTGTTGAGGGGCCTGACTCCATGCATGGCAGTCAACCACCAACTGCTAGGCTGCGCCGTCGGCACATCCCCGTTGGTGGCCAACGTTGTGCTGCCTCTCATCCGTTTCTGGTGAAGTACTGGGCTGTCAGTTCAGGAAGGATTCCACGTAGGAAGAATCGCTCAGCATGCGTCACATTACTGTTAAAAAAGTCCTGGTCCTTTTCAATTCGCTCAATATGTGTGCCTGCTTCCGTCCAGACAACAAAGTCTGCATAGCTAAGCCCACAGGTATTCAGCTGGCACTGGACCTGGTAATAGTACTGATGCGATGTCTTGAGCTTTAACTTGCCATCCTCTGTATTCTGTAGCCACTTCAGTCCCCCTTCTACATCCCCAGCTGTAACTGGATCCATCCTAATGCAATAGGGACATTTTATTTCTAGGCATCCTACTCCACAGCAGTCACACTCTACAACAGCATCAGGAGTGGCACCAACGAATGGATAGACTGGGTGTATGAATAGCCCTGCTTTCCTGACCTCAAAGTTTTCATGGGATGATGTCATGTCCCTGCTGTACTGCTCCCTGGCCTGGTTCTCATGACCACAACCCCATGTGGTAGCAGCAGCAGTAAACTTACAGGCCTCTGGGTAGCAGATCTTCTTAATGAGACTTTTGGGAGGTTTGACTGGTGACGACTTGCACACTGTTCCGAAATTAGAGCCAGTTATCCTTCCCGTTCGGTACTTGAACCACAGCTTGTCCTTACTTTTGCTTTGATCACGTGTAGCCTCTTCCACATTCCTGCGCTCTTCCTCTGTCGTTGCAATGTCAATGGACTGGCAGTGATTAACAAGCTCCTCATATGATAAATTGGCAAGGTCATCGTTCAACAAGTTGTTTAATAGTGGTGGAAACTTGCCAGTGGTACTGGGTTTGCTCTTAAACATTTGAGAGTAAGGCGGCACAACAGAGAGGATGGAAGGCTTTGAACCACACAAGCTCAAATTCTGGAGGAAAGATGACATTGCTTCCTGTGATGGTGGTTCTACTTCAGCTTTCTTCAGGACTCTTGCAGCACGGGGTTGGCTTGTTCCAGCTGCTCCCTCAATACAGTGATCCAACATTGCCTTCTTTGATTTGGCGCTTGTGAAATTTATGTCACTGAGCTGCAGATATTCGATGCCCTTGAGTGGAGCTGGGAGCTTCCAGTAAGCCTTTTTATCAGTGACAGTCTCAGAATCTCTGATGCGAACTGCAGCCTCGATGAAAAAGAGGACTGCACCGACTTGGGAGCAGACCTCACCCAGTCCTGTGAGGAAGAAATGACATTATGTTATATGTAACCTTATTTTCAGTACATTGTGTTGTTCATGATACTTTATATATTACATGTCATAGGCCTGATAGCTATGGTTTGCTATGGAATTTCACCACACCTGCCATGCAGTCACAATGGGCAGCAAGCACCTTTCCAGTTTGCTCTGCAATGATCCAGGGGGAAGTTGGCTTCTCCCTCGGTTGCTGTGAGTGGAGCACCTAAATAGAACAGACCAGTAAAGTATTATTTGTTTCAGCTAAAAAAGACAACACTGCATGCCCCACACTATACATGTAATAATATCTAAAGCAGGGGTCCTCAAGAGTCATGGACCTTTTTTTTTCTGGAAGCCTAGCATCACTGTTATGATGGAACATTCACCGGAAATAGCACATCTACAAGCTCACAACGCCTCAATCAAAACGGATATTTGATAGATTGAATATTGATTAAATAAAAGTGTCCTGTGTGATCATCATCTATCGTGTAGCAACACAAGGTTATAATATAGACTATGTAGGGATACCACCCATGTGTCACCCCTCTCTCAGCTAAGGTCTCCTAGACACAAAACTTTGAAGACCCTTGTTCTAAAGCGTCATCATTATAGCTAGATAAAATTGCTGTGGGTTTATTGACCCTGGCTTGTTCATTTACTGAGGTAAAAAATACACGTTGCTTGCAAGACCAGCACTCCAGCACTGTATGGGAAGTGCAAGCAGGTAGCTAGGCCAACAGGCTTTTGTATTGTTTTAATCAGGGTCTCAAAGAACAATCTTGTCTATTCACATGCCAGCTACAACGACAGACAGACTCGACATTACTCCGTAGAACCTTTGTTTTTCAGTCATTAATAACCCCCATGTTTTGACTGTTTACGTGGTACTTCGGAAGCCAACAAGAACAACTAGTGACATGCAGTCCTGAAGAGTTAATGATATGTTCTGTAAACATTCGCCAACATTACCTACCGTTAGCACGATTGTTTATTTATAGTTTTTAGCTCAAGTCAGAGCATTTGAAGTTACTTTAAAATGGTGACAGATTTGTAAAGCAGCATTTACGCTGCGCCACTTGCATCTTTATGGAAAGTGCCGACCAACTTAAACGAAATAAATAAAAACAAACTTACCCTTGCATATATTACATGAAGATTGTTTCTAACTGCGACCAGTGGCTCTCTAACCCAACCCGACGTGAAGAAAGTATATGCATCCCGACTTTTGTAGGCTTTGAACTGATCCGTAGTGTAGGCACTGTGTGAAAACACGAGATAGTTGACAATGTCTGGATACTGTACGGCCGGATAAAGGTCCTTATCTACACTAAATTCTTTTTTTGGTATACTATAAGGGTCAACACCGATTATACTAATCTTTTCAATATATCGCTTCTTCTCCGCCTGTGTGAGATGTGCTGTCGGGTCCATCGCTTCTGTCAGTGCTGTGTGTGTCGCTCCGCCTGCATACATAGACAGCCTGGTTGTTTACATGCTGACTCATCTTCCAAGATGGCGCCGGCACCAGAGGGGGGGGCGGCGGGGCGGGGCCAGAAAGGCCCCTATTGCTTAAGAAAGAAGAACACTGCAGTGCAGTGTAATAGTATTATAGCCTACAGAATATTCTGTCTGTCTGTGCGTGCCGTAAACATGGAGTGCTGTCACTGTGTGGGGACTAGTGGGGACTGGAACTTTCATCTCAATAAACGTGTAAACATTTTGCGCTGCTGTCTGTTATATCAGTGCGCTCAGCGCTGTGCCTGCATGCTTAAAAGAACAGTGTGTGGCACTGTGGCTGCGTGCGTATAGTGAGAGAGAGAGGGGGGGGGGGTCCAGTCCCAGACGGCACGACACATGCACGTTATGAGTATAATTTTATCACAATAGATTTCACTGTGTTGTAGGCTGTGTTGTAGGCTAGGTTTATGAATGGAACACATTGATAAAGGTCCCCCCTGCTGCGTTTCCAATTGCTACGGATGACAGTGTGAAGGCAAACCGCAGCAAATTAAATATGCAAGAATCCCAAAATCTCCGCCCATACGCATGAGTCTACCGAAGTATTAGGTGAGAATGTGACCATAGTGTAGCTCTGTGTTGCATTCATGTTGATGTGTATTTCCAGACAGTTAACTTGGTGTAGCTTTTAGTTGAGCATGTCGTAGCTCTGCTGATCTACAACAAGCTTGCGTTATGAGCTTGTAGATCGCCTATTTTTTGGCTATCCCTAGGCTTAAAGTGGTTAATGTAAAAGGAAAAAAAGCCTTTGGGGGGAGGGGGTGCGGTACTTATTTGCTAACAGGTGTTGGTGATGTAGCCTATGGGGTGGCTATATAATCAGGTATGATTGCTAATTTGCTATACCTTGGGTTCTTAGGCCTGGGCTATACGACTCTGGGTGTTTTTTCAAACGCACATTTCTATGTGCGTTTGGGCCTTTCAGCCAGACGCAAACAGCGTTTTCGGCCACTCAAACGGAGGTTTTTGGCAACGGATAAATAAGTGGAGATTTTCGAAAAGATCCGGATGGTGGAGCTGTGTAGTCATGCGAAACGGAGTTTTTGAGGAAGGATGACGTCACCTCCCTAGTCGCGCATGTTCATTGTTGCTTTTAACACTGAGCATGCGCATCAGTTCATGGATTGAAAAACGAACAACTTCCGGGGTGAACGTGAGGTTACCATAGAAACGACAACAAACACGATGGCAGCTAGCGCCACCCGCGCGGGCGGATCCTCACCATCTAATATAAACACAAACACAAACCCTATTCTTCCAGCTGCCTCGCTACCATAGTGGACTACTACGCAGACTAAGAAAATATATGCTTTGCTTCGCTTCGCTGGTTCGCGCCCCACTGCCGCCGCTGTTTTTACAACCGCATACTTTTTAATAGTTTTTGGATTAAGGTTGGTGAAGTATGCGTTGCTCCCCTGCTTGCGGTTATGTATGCAAGCAGGGGAGCAACACATCGTTCACCAACCTTAATCCAGTCTTTTTAATGCAACCTTAATCCAAAAACTATTAAAAAGTCTGCGGTTGTAAAAACAGTGGCGGCAGTGGGGCGCGAACCAGCGAAGCAAAGCAAAGCATAGATTACAAGTGTGCGTAGTACTCCACTAGGCTAGCAAGTCAGCTCGGAAAATGGGGTTTGTGTTTATATTAGAAGGTGAGTTCCAAAGTTGCTCACTAGACGGAGTCCTGTCTGCATGCCTTGTTTGTTTTGTTTTTAGTACTACCTGTCCTGTCCCCTTTACACGCCTTGCATGAATCGGCTGGCAGATAAACTCCATCCCCAATAATCACACCAACAAAGCCGTTCCATTTGTCTTTACTGTAATCACTGGCAGTAGGGTAAAACTGACAGAAAGAAAAACATACATACAATCATAATGAGTACAAATCACATGAATGCAAGTACAATGTAAATACGATGAGTATGAGTAAATTATAAAACAATATAAAAGTTACACAAAACTTGTACAAATGTATCTTAATTGTAAGAACATGTATAAAATATAACATAAAAAGTATTTGCACTCTTACCAACGATGCTATCAAAGACCTAAACGTCAAATGAAGAGAGCATAAACAGCATGTCCTTCTCTGAGCTTGGTACTGTATATGTAGAAATGATCAGCTCTGCAGTCTGCACTAATTACACTGAACTGCTGTCACTAAGAGCACTAACTAGACACACCTGTTGAAGTTCTTTGATCCTAATGATCAGAATGTCATGGTGACATTTAACAATTAAGACATGACTTAAATGCAGTTACACAAATCAAGACACAGGGGTGCTAAATAACAAAATACAATACTGCCTGACTAAAGGCAGCACACTCCCCGCATGGTATCCCCAGATACCATATTTCAACCCTTTAACAGTTCACTGTGAATGAATAAGACACTTGTTACTAGTATACTAGAAGAGCAGTAGTACAACTTCAGCGACCGTCCTAAGAAAGAGTTATGCTTCCTAAAGGCCAGTCATTCCCTTTGGACTGACAATCCCTCATGAGCACCACAGTTCCTAGTGGGATGTTTGGCCTACTGGAGGTCCATTTCCTTTGTGACTGCAGCGTAGACAAGTATTGTTTGTGCCATCTGTCCCAGAAGGTACTTGTGAGGCTTCGCACGTGTCGCCACTGGCACTTGTAGAGGTCCTTGCTAAATCTCCTGGAGGAATTGAGTAAGGGCAGTAAGGGCCGATTTTCTGCGTGTGTAGTGTGGCAGGAGTGAGGATGAATGGATCCTGCTTATCTGTCGAGACCGGCACTAGAGGTCTCCAGGTAGAGAAGCGCTCAAAGCGCTGAGATACATGACTGCTGTCATTGGCGGTGGGTGCGAGCTCTGTCACTTGTGTGCAGATGTCTTTATCCTGTTGAGGTCCAATAGTTCAAAGCTTGCTATCTTGAGAGACGTCTTCTCTGGCTGAGATAAGACTGCAGGCCTGCTGAACCAGGCAGTGTCTTGCAGACTGACAGCAGGGATAGACCTTGTAACATGGTCCGTAGGGTTGTCAAAACCTGTGTGACAGTTATCCTCTGCAACTGGGATCTTCAGATAGGGAGTTCTTTGAGCTGGGTGTCTGTCAGAGACACTCTTGTTTCTGGCCTTGGTATCTTGTAATTGTGTTCGGTCTGTTGAAAGTCATGTTCTCCGTAATCTCCATATGTGGGAACCTCCACATGGTCAGGGATGGGGAGACCTGGGACCTTGCTGCTGTACCACTTTTCCTTCATGACATAGCGATTAGGGCATGGTTTGTGGTGATCGGTATCCAGAGTGTTGGTAAAGTAGGTGCTCACAGTAACTGGTTTGTGAACATTACCCAAACAGAAATCGCCAACAATCACCCATCCCAAATCCAATCTTTGAGCATAGGGTGAGTCGCCTGTCCCGTTTATCTGTTCCCGTGCTTTGTGAATCTGAATGATGTCCCTGCCAAGCAGGATCATGATGGGAGCCTGAGGATCGAGCTTTAGGATATTTGGGGTTATAGGTCTCAGATGTGCATGTTGCATTGCAGCTTGCGGTGTAGGGATTTCCGAGCGATTATTCGGAAGTGCGTTGCACTCAATCAGCGTTGGTAGGTCGAGGATAACCTGTCCATCTATGGATTCAACACGGAATCCATGTGCTCTTCTGCCTTTCGTTTCAACTACACCAGCACACGTCTTGAGAGAGTAAGGATAGTTGAAGCCCTTGATGCCGAAAAGGTTGAAGAACTCAGGCCTTACTAAGGAGCGATTACTCTGATCGTCCAGTATCGCATATAACCGGATGGCTTTTCCCGGCTGACCAGCAGGGTAAACTTTGACAAGACAAATCTTCGAGCATGACTTGTCAGTGAGTTCTGCTCCACAGACCTGTGTACAGCTTGAGGAAACTGTAGTCTCTTCCGTATCCTTCTCTTCCTCCCCGCCATGCTCACATGCAGGGGATTGAGCCTGTGCGGACCAAGGAGCAGGTCCAGGGTGTAAGGCTGAGACGTGACTCTCGCTTCCACATTCATTACACTTTATGATGTTGTCACAGTTTTTGGCCAGATGTGATGATGAGGCACAGCATTTGTAACAGATGCCAAGTTGCTTTAAAATGGCTTTCCTATTCTCAATGGAGTTTTCCCTAAATCCGCGACATCTAGGGAGAGGGTGAGGTTTGTCGTGTAAGGGGCATTGCTTGGTAGGATCAACCTTACTCCTACGTGTTGTGTCAGGTGAGGTGGAAGGAGACACTCCAGTCTTATAGACTGAGATTGGAGGCTTCTGACTGCTGGGCTTAGGAGATAACTTTCCCATAACTGGAGGGTCATCACTGCTTTGGATGAGCGAGAAGCTAGGATCATTTCGCATTTTAGCTTGTTCACACACAAATTTCACAAAGTAGGTATACGGTGGGAAAGGAACGTTGTACTCAGCCTTGTACCTAGAACCTTGAGAAAGCCATTTCTCCTGCAAATAATATGGCAGCTTCTGCACAATAGGCCTGATGCCCTGGGCGCTGTCTAAGTAGGTGAGTCCCTGCAATTCTCCATCATATTTAGCTGCTTCAAGCTCCATTAACAAGTCACCAAACTCCCTTAGCTTCTGGTGGTCCTTGTTAGCAATCTTAGGGAAGCTATCCAATCTACCAAACAGTGAACTTTCAATGACCTCTGGTGACCCGTAACATTGGTCAAGTCTACCCCAAATCATCTTGAGACCCCTCTCAGGGTGATGGACATGTACGGCTCTCATCCTTCACACATGTTCGCCTGACTCGATGCCTAGCCACTTTACCAAGAGGTCCATCTCTTCACTGTCTGTAAGGTTTAGACCTCGTACGGCATTCAGGAATGATGCTTTCCAAGCCCGGTAATTCTCAGGGCGATCATCGAACTGCAGAAGCCCTGAGGAAACAAGTTTGCGTCTTGCGAAAAACCTGACAAGTTCTGACATACTTCCACTGTCAGCAGGACTAGTCGTAGTTGAACTCCTTATATCCTGGGACTTTCTATCTGAAGAGTGTGACATGTGATCATGGGGCCTGCTATCTGGAGAGTAGGACCTACGATCCTGGGGCCTCCTATCTGGAGAATGGGACCTGTGAGCATGGGCCTTCCTATCTTGAGAATGGGACCTGTGAGCATGGGCCTTCCTATCTGGAGAATGGGACCTGTGAGCATGGGCCTTCCTATCTGGGGAATGGGACCTGTAAGCATGGGCCTTCCTATCTTGAGAATGGGACCTGTAAGCACGGGCCTTCCTATCTGGAGAATGGGACCTGTGAGCATGGGCCTTCCTATCTGGAGAATGGGACCTGTGAGCATGGGCTTTCCTATCTGGAGAATGGGACCTGTGAGCATGGTCCTTCCTATCTGGAGAATGGGACCTGTGAGCATGGTCCTACCTATCTGGAGAATGGGACCTGTGAGCATGGGCCTTCCTATCTGGAGAATGGGACCTGTGAGCATGGTCCTTCCTACCTGGAGAATGGGACCTGTGAGCATGGTCCTTCCTAACTGGAGAATGGGACCTGTGAGCATGGGCCTTCCTATCTGGAGAATGGGATCTGTGAGCATGGGCCTTCCTTTCTAGAGAGTGGTACCAGTGAGCATCAGTGTACATAGTGGGCTGTACTTGGTTTCCAGCAAATGAAACACGCACTGGTGAATGATGGCCATGACTGGATTCCTTCATCTGAATGGGATGCTGCACAGTATCTGTGGATGCATGGTGTACAACACTGTCTGCATTTTGTTGATTGGTGTTGTCTGCAGAGACTTGTCCTAAAGCTGTTGTTGCCTGAGCAGTAGATGGCACTGCATGCTGTCTTACATACAGTTTGGTGCGCTCTACTGGATCATGGCTTTCAAGATCAATGTTAAAACCAGGGTCATGATCTTGCTCCTCCACGATTGCCTCTAATGCTCCAGCTTTAGCCTCTGCCATTGCAGCTTTTTTCTCTACTTGTAGAACATCTAGTGATATCTCTAAACGTGCTTTCTCCAATTTGATTTTGCTCTCCTGTATTGTAAACGCAGCCTCGGTTTTAGCAGCTTCGGCATCAGCACGAGCCAAGGCTGCAGCTACACTAGTGGATGAGCGACTCGATCTTTTAGATGAGCTTGAGGCACGTGACCTTGTATGGTATGTTCCAGATTCGGATGAGGATTTAGATGACCTTTTGTCCGACATCCTTGAAGAATATTAGTCTCTGAATGCAGTATACTGTGGCACTCACTGTTGGGATTGTACTGTTGTGAAGCTCGTTCTTCGCTGTTAGGTCCGTCAGAAAGCGTTGTTTTACTGTCCTGTCCCCTTCACACGCCTTGCATGAATCGGCAGGCAGATAAACTCCATCCCCAATAATCACACCAACAAAGCCGTTCCATTTGTCTTTACTGTAATCACTGGCAGTAGGGTAAAACTGACAGAAAGAAAAACATACATACAATCATAATGAGTACAAATCACATGAATGCAAGTGCAATGTAAATACGATGAGTATGAGTAAATTATAAAACAATATAAAAGTTACACAAAACTTGTACAAATGTATCTTAATTGTAAGAACATGTATAAAATATAACATAAAAAGTATTTGCACTCTTACCAACAATGCTATCAAAGACCTAAACGTCAAATGAAGAGATCAGAAACAGCATGTCCTTCTCTGAGCTTGGTATATGTAGAAATTATCAGCTCTGCAGTCTGCACTAATTACACTGAACTGCTGTCACTAAGAGCACTAACTAGACACACCTGTTGAAGTGCTTTGATCCTAATGATCAGAATGTCATGGTGACATTTAACAATTAAGACATGACTTAAATGCAGTTACACAAATCAAGACACAGGGGTGCTAAATAACAAAATACAATACTGCCTGACTGAAGGCAGCACACTACCGGGTTACGTGGGGGGATTTATTGGGAAACCAGCTCACCGCGCATGCTCAGAACATTTTTCTATTGCGTTACATATTTCTTATCGCCACCTACTGGCCTGGCATGCTTGTTGTAGTCAAAAATGATTGTTTTGGGTTGTATGTGTGGACACAGATATCTTTGTCGTATGGGCCCCTGCCCATACGACAACGGAGTACGAAAATATCCGTTTTATAAAAACCTAGAGACGTATAGCCAAGGCCTTAACCAAACATTTCCACTGTGAGTGTGCATGAGAAAGAAAGAAAGTTACTATGTTTACCCAGGGTAACTGGACTAAGCTCAAGAACAGTAAGGCTCCCTTTCAGTCTCCCTTTTTCTCATTTATTAGTTGTTTTTATTGTTCTATTTAGTAATTATTTGATGTACCTTTTTGACGTGACATGCATGTGCTGTTTTGTGTAGGAACTATGACGTTTCCCCAGATTATCATGGATATTACATCTTTGCTACTCATGTTTCTATGTCTGTGATAAGTGATTCTCAAACTATTTAATGTCAAGGACCCCAAAAAGATATGTAATTGGCCGCCGACCCCCATCTGAAAATATGTTGTTTCAGGGACCCCGAGAAGCAAAGATATGAGTTCACTGTGAAAGAATATTCAAACATGTGTGCCAAATTTTCCAGATTTTTCAAAAAGGGCAGATCTACAGTACATGCTCATAGCGTGATCGGTGCTGCGCTATTAGCTTGTAGATCTGCTTTTTTATCAATAACATTTAAAATGGTTTTAAGTGGCTGAAACGACACAGATGCATTCCTATCTTAAACGGGTTAATCGATGGAAATGCCTAAAATCAGCTCAAGACTTATGTTTCAACTGTACAACAAATGCATATAAAATGTCAATTTGAACTTAATTCATTTATTTTCCCCCATAGTCATGTCAAGCCTTCGCAAAACCACAAAGACACGCGGAAGGAAGGTGACTGCAGTGACTCCACCAGAGGAGAACCCTGCACTGGAGTCCCCTGTACTGGAAGAGTCTGACAATGAAGGTAATCTTTTTTATCAAATCTTTGTTTTTGATACAGTGGTCTTGCATGGCAGCAGGTTCTTAGTTCACCCAGACAATTATGTGATTTTCATAATGTTTCTGATGTCTGAGGTGGGTGGATCCGGGTAGCTTCATGATGCTCTGTGAAGGTATAGGTTTGTTTCCCTACCCACATGCCTGTTTTATTTTGTCCTACAGGCAGGTGTTTGAGTTTTGAGTAAACATGGTAAAATAACATTTTAGGTAATAAATATATCTTTCTGTATCTTTTTTAGTTGAAGAAATTCAGCGGCCATCTTCTACCATGGCCAAAATAAAAAATTACCTGCAAAGACAGAAAGGCGAGAACCGGCTTCTGAAGGATGAAATCTGAATCTTAAAAGAGGAGAACAAACTCCTGAAAGAGCAGCAGGATTTCATCCAGGAGAAGGCTCGCTACACAGAGGCCGGACCCCCAAGTACAAAAGGTTCCTCCCAAAACCTACATGTAAAGGAGTCTTTATTAATTTAAGGTACAATTTGTGTTTAAATTACTTTTAAATGGCTCGATATTCTTTGAAGCCCCAACACAGCGGAGGAATGTCCATCTCTCTTGTAGTCCTGTTTGCAGGGTGGACGTATCACTGTAACTTGAGTATTTTTTTTAAACTTATATCCAATAGTTACATCCGTTAGTCTTGAGTTATGGTTGCTGCAATACATGCACCCAGGGCTACAGGAGAGAGATGGAGAGGGGGGGGAACCCATCTGAAAATATGTTGTTTCAGGGACCCCCTCAGAAGCAAAGATTTTAGTTAAAATCATTCACTCTAAAAGAATATATTTTCACAATTTCTCAAAAAAAGGCAGATCTACAAGCTATGGGCTTGTAGACCTGCTATTTTCCAATGTGTAAAATATAACAATGCTTAAAACACCAAAAGGGGTTCCCGTCCTGAATGGGACTTTTAATTTTACATTTGCTAACTTTTAAGGGTCTCGCAAAAGGAGGCGTGGCGATGGAGATTCCTCCTCTTCGGACTCCTCGGAGTCCGATTATGGTCGGAAGAGGAAGGAGAAGAAGAAGAAGCGGCAGCAACAAAATTCATCTTCAGACTCCACGGATGACAGGAGGAAGGGGAGGCGTACTATCATCCGACAGAGCATTGCTCCGAAGGAGCAATGCTCCGAGGTGCGCTGCGGGTCGGGAGAGGGTTGCGGTTAGGTTTAGGTGTCTGCCCCGGGGGAGGTTAGGGTTAGGGTGAGGGAGGAGGTAGGTTCATTTCTATTGCTTCTGGAACAACACAATGCTGTTTACATCACACTGCAGCACCATTATGCACAGATTTGTTAATTCATTTTTAAGTGTCCCCAAAATATGGTAAATGCTAAATGCACTATCTTTTAATACATTGGGGAGCTTTCAGACTCCCGTCACATGGGCCTAGCAAGGGTTGTGGAAGATGTTCATCCTAGTAGAAGCAAATGTTACACTGCAGTCACATTTACATAATGTCAGTATTATAGCATGGTCATGTGTCTTATTTTTTAGATGAGGCAAAATGCTAAGATAACTCCCCCCTCCACCCACTCACAGTCTGATGCTACATTTACCATAGTCAAGGCTGGCCCAATTATGAAACCGTATCCAGGACAATTTAACTATGGATTCAAGAATACCATTTCGGCCTGGCGTCGAAAAACCTGTGTTTCTGTCAGTGGTGCTCAACCTTTTTCATATGTAGTTCCAGGGACCCCCAGAAGCAAAGATTTTAGTTAAAAACGTTCGCTCTGAAAGAATGTTCAGAGATTTGTGCCACATTTTCATGATTTTTCAAAAATCAGATCTTCAAACTCATAGCGTGGTGCGTGGTGAGCTTGTAGATGTGCTATTTTTCTATAGCTAAAGTATGACATAATGCTTAAAACACCAAAGGGGTTCCCATCCTAAATGGGTTAAGACTTAACCCATTCAGTAGTGATTGTCATATATACTACTCATTTGGAATTATTCATTCCAAATTAATTTGTATTTTTTTTTTTTTTTTTTTCTCTCTTGTAGTTCAGAGCCCGGAGGATGTTGTACACCGTTACAAGGTCATCTTGAAGGTGTTCCGGCAGAACCGAAGCCTGACAAACACCTGCGACGTGCTGAATATTGACCGCAACACGATTGCAGGGACTGCGGTAATTGCAGATGTATTAATTGCCGGAGAGGGTGCAGGATTTGGAGAACTGCCCCAAATAACAGGCAAGCAGACTCTAGCTGATTTTGCTAAACTCTGCAAGGCCTTTTTAGAATCTAATGAACCCCTCCAGGACAAAATTGCTTCAATGAAGCAGGCCACAGAGCTTCTCCCCATTGCATATAAGTCAAGGAAGTGAAGTGCCGATAAACCATCCCGGTCGTGTGACTGCACATTATCAAATGTCTCTGCAGACCAGCCCGTGTGGGTGCCAGTGCTGGGTGGGTGTTATCCAGAAATCTTCCACTTTTTGGTTTCTGCAAAATGCCCACCCAGTACTTGGGGCCAGACTGGTCTGCAAAACACTTGATAATGTGAATTACCACGACCGAGATGTGCCAGGCTAAAGTTCAATTTATTTTTGTTTATACTGTTATACACTGTTTAAAAAAAAAAAAAGTGTTATAATGTGACCGTTTTGCACTGTTCCCTAAGTTTTATAATGTTTTATATATTTTTTTGTTAAAGATGGAGTGCCACAATTTTTGTATTTTTCCAGTTTTTCATGTGTCTATGAGGTGACAGTACTTCATTAGACACCCTGGAGTTGTTTTTATGTGCAATGGTGTATTAACTTTGTATTTAGGGTTTCTTCCTGGAGGCTGAACCCTTGACAGTCAAACGGGCCAATGAAGTAAACAGTAATATTGTGACACCACACTATCAGCCCCTCCCCTAACCCCTCCCCCTTTATCATACAACTACAGCTGTGGGTGCGGCTTCAGTTCAGGTGGATCACCACCCATCACCACCCACCAGGCAAACCAGGCATACTTAATGAACTGGTGGGCGTGTCCACATAAAAGTATGATTTTAACAAATACTGTACACTTTTTGGAAAAAGTTCTTCCCCCTTATATTGTAATAATACCTGATAATCATGTTTTAGGGTTGAAAAAAATGGTGGCACTCCATCTTTAAATTAATACAACTAAATTAATGCAAATTAATGTCTGTCACATATGTCCTGTGACTTGCTCAGCATGTTCTGATGAAGGCTGCATAGCCGAAACGAGTAAGCGTTTTTGGTGTGTGCCAATAAAGAAATGGAAATGTGAGTACCTTTTTTGATTTTTTTTAAATGTATACTGATCATTATGTGTTGGTTGTCACCACTTTTTGATATACATTCTCAGACCCATGGATAAACACCAGTTTATTGGTTAATCTACTAAATACTGGGTAAATACCTCGTAATATCATGTAAATAAGCCACGCTTCCGTTCACAGTACAGTTCCACCTTTCTTACAGGGTAACTTGAAAGGTTTTACCTGTTAACGTATGTGGTCCAACTGTGTAAATACCTAGTTATTATCTGTTATTTCCGGGTAACCTGTTCAAAATACACCATGATGGGTAATGGAGGAGGATCATAATCTACAATTACCAGGTAGGTACATGGTAATATCATGGAAATAGAACACACTTCCTTTCACAGTACAGTTCCTCCTTACTTACTGGGTACCTATCAGTTAATTCCATTGTAGTTGTCAGGAAATTACTTGGTAACAACTGGCGATCTCGTAACTACCTATGTGTTTACATGGGTAGTACCCATGTAAACGCAGTTACCATATAATTACCTGGTAGTTGTCAGGAAAATACTTGGTAATTACCTAGGTAAGTACACAGTAAATACATATAAATACCCCGTAACTATTGTAGCATGGGCAGGAAGGGATTTAGATGATAAAGACAATAAGACCAAACGCTCACAGGATGAGTGAAAGGGGGGGGTCAGGAATGGCCTGCCATCAGCCCCTGTCTTTCAGCTCATTTGGAAGTGTCAAGCAGCAGGAAGAATATACATCTGGTGATCTTATCAGGTCTACCCTTTTGGTGAACCATAGGAAGGCACCACAAAGGGGACACGCACGGACGTTTCAAGCCCATACACACAGCGTGAAACATGCATTGACAATTGACACGCACATGCTGTTGGAGTGACGGCGAAATGTGTGTGTGTGTGTGTGTGTGTGTGTGTGTGTGTGTGTGTGTGTGTTTACATATGCATGAACGGCGCCGCTTGGGCGAACGTGTGACCAGCTTCAAAGAGAGCCAGGGAGATAGTACGTTTTCATGTGTTGTTTTTAAATATCAATGAGTTCTCAAGATGTACAGGCACAGAAACCAGTCTCTACTAGTTTAAGCCCTCTCTGAGCACAATGGGATAGCCCAAAGCCCGCCAACCTTTCTAAGACTACCCCTCTTTTTAGTTTTCAATATAAGATCTCTCCAGAATACTTCTCGTTCTCTTTTTCAACTGGACCACCGACCGAAAGGTCGTGAGAGCAGCCGCAACATCGCGAGGACATAGTCATCCGCTGACTTTCAGAAATCTCTCGGACTTAAGAGAATCTGATAGTTAACTTAAAAGGGATCTCTGAAAGCCTTCCGTGTTTTAAAACTTTATCTTAGTTCATACCTAAAGGCAATCGCGTTCGCTAGTTACACGCGATTAGAAGCAACAGAAACCAGAGAAGCAGCATCCTCCTTTTCCCCGGTTTCCAGTAACCCAGGATACTCGGCCCTAGCGGAAACCCTCAAACAAGGTTGGTTGGAGCGGGCGAGTTATATTATACACCTAGAGACGACTGGTTCCTTAGCAACGTAACTAGGCATAACTTTAAATCTAGAACGAGAGCTCCCTCTTTCGATAAAGATAGGAATATGGCTCTAGCGTCTGAGGGTAGCCGAGAGTCACTCGCTCTCGGCCTATCATTCTCTTTTCTTCATTTATTTTAGGGATGATTACGATCCCGTCTTTATATTTTCTTTATATTTTCTTTATCTTCCTTTTGCATTGTCGTTTTAATGAGTACTGCTTACAATCAAAGAGAACTGTATTTGGTAGGCAATTTGAAATGGGATATTCACCTTAACTATTAAATACTAGTATTTGATAGTTACAGTGAAAATCGTATTGCAGCCACCAGGTATTTTTAGTTCGATGAGATGCGCATTTAAACCACACGCCGCTCATGCTGGCGTGTAGTTTTAACGACGCGCGTATTCAAGCTAATGTGTTTTTGACTACAGCATACCCAGTTTGAATATTATGTTGTGTTTGTATCTGGTCAGAAACATTTATGAATCTTTCTTGCGGTTGAGAACAGGCAAACTCACTCGAGCAGTTGTCAGCGCAGGAAAGATGATCTGATTAAATACAAATCAACATTTTTGCTAGTGAACACTGAGCTTGGCTCATGTCCAAGTGAGGTGATTGCTAGACAAGGGTATTGCATTGCAATGTGTTTTATATAACCATTTGTAACCAGTAAATCGATATAATAAAATACCCATAATTGATTATACAATTATCAATTTGTTCAGTTGCATTTGTTTCGATGTACGATTATTGTGTATCATTTTGAATGTATACTTTGGAGTTCTAGTAACCATTTGCCGCCAGTAATTCAACAACTCACGTCCGACAAAGAGACGTTTTTATTTTAAATGCGAAGCAACTTAGCGAGGGTAATAAGAATATTGCCAACTTACAATAAGTGAGTTCCCAATAAGCTTAATTGACTGATGATGATCAGATCAATATCCCGCTGGATTTGACTACACTATCTAGTAGTTGTTGAAAATAATTGGTAACTTACCTGGTAGCAGAGTAAATACTGGGTAGTTACCTGGTAATTACATAGTCAAAACCTATAAATAAAGGTTAATTACATAGTAGCTACTGGGTAACATGCATGGTAGCAGAGTAAATATGTATAAATGCTGGGTAGTTACCTGGTAAGTACACATTAAATACCCAGTAACTATCTGGCAGTTGTTGAAAATACTTGGTAATTACCTGGTACCTAATGGGTAACTTACCTGGTAGCAGAGTAAATACTTATAAATACTGCGTAGTTACCTGGTAATTACACAGTAAATACTTATGAATACAGGGTAATTACTAGGTAGTTGTCAGGAAAATACTTGGTAATTACCTGGCAACTAGTGGGTCATTTACCATGGTAAGTTCCATGTAATTACCTGTTAGTTACCTGGTAATTACCGTACCGTAAAATGAAGGGTTACCCATTTGGGTAGGTCGGTTTTGATTTTTTCCATAATAGGTAAATAGTTATTTTGGTATATTTGGGTCAGGTCATTATCGTGTAACCAGACATGGCACTGTATGCCTCTAATATGCTGAGTAATTGCGGCAAGGATTTATCTGGTTGGGTAATATAAATTAGTAAATCATCACAATATAGTGAGAGTTGGGATTAGTTTGTTCCAGTCTTTATGCCACATACATTGCTGTTGTTCCGTATTGCCACCGCCAACGGTTCAATGGCCGCGGCGAACAGATATACGGAGAGTGGGCAGCCCTGTCGTACTCCACGTCCCAATTGGAAGGGTTTGGAAAGTATACCATTTGTCAACACTTGTGCCTTCGGAGAGCAATAAAGCATCTTAATATAATTAATGAAGACATCACCAAAATTCATCTGCTTCAGAGTATAAAAAAGATATTCAAATTCTATTGTATCAAAAGCTTTTCGAGCATCCATCGAGATTACAAGTCTTGAGTCATTTGTTTGTTTAGAGAGTTCAATGATATGAAAAGGTTTTCTGATATTGTCAGAACCCTGTCGCTGCTGAATAAAACCTGTCTGATCCCCGTGGATTAAGTGAGACATCACAGGGTCCATTCTTAGTGCGAGTGCTTTAGAAAATATTTTATAATCCACATTTAGCATTGACAGGGGCCTATAGGAGTCACAAAGTTGTTTATCCTTAGAGGGTTTAGGAAGTACATTGATTGTTGCCAATTCTAGACTTGGTGGTAATTTACCATTGTTGAGACTGTCTTTGAGCATGTCCATATAAGGGCAGATTAATTAATTTATGAACAGTTTATAAAATTCGGCAGGTAGGCCGTCGGGACCGGGAGCTTTGCCCGTTTGCAATGAGTTAATAGCCTTGGTGATTTATTCCCTTGATATTTCTGTTTCAAGGGTAGTGTTCTCACTTCTACAGGAAGCTTAGTAATTGGTAAGTTTCCCAAGAATTCCTCACATTTTGTAGCAGTTGATTCTTGGTTTTCAGACTTATATAGATTGTGGTAGAACATTTCAAAACGCTGGTTTATCTCTTCAGGTTTATGTAATACATCACCATCCTTAGATTTGATTGAGTCTATTGTTTTTGCCATCTCTTCTTTTCTTATTTGCCAGCTGAGAAGTTTGCCGGTTTTGTCCCCCTTTTCATAGTAGTGGTATTTAGTTCTAGCCATGTCTGCTTCTACTTGGCTAGTGGTTAAATTGCTATATTCAAGTCGCTTTTTTACTAGTATGTGAAGAGTTTCTGCTCTATTGGTTTCAGCATGTTTTTTCTCTAGTTTGTGGATTTCTTTGTCTAGTGTATTTAGATACTGTCTACTTTTTCTTTGTTTAGAAGCTCCAAAAGACGTTATCTGACCTCTTAGGAAAGCTTTCAGTGTCTCCCAGATTATGCTTGGGGAGGCGGAGTTTTCATTAATTGTTAAAAAGTCGTCGATTTGCTTTTCTAGGAAGTTAACAAAATCTGGGTCATTAAGGAGATATGGCTTGAATCTCCAACGCTTAGTTTTAGGTTTGTCCAAATATTGTTTCACCTTCAATTCCAATGGACAGTGATCCGATATTATAGAGGCTAAATATTTACATTCAATTACATTGTGAAGTAGTGATTTAGTTGTTAAAAACAAGTCTAATCTGGAATAAGTGTCATGGACCACAGAATGAAATGAGTATTCCCTCTCCAGTGGGTTAAGTACTCTCCAAACATCGACCAAACCCATTTCAGACATACCATCCCTTACTACTTTAGCTGCAATACTTAATGGCTGGGGGTTCCTATTAGATCTATCTGATGTACTCAGTGTTAAATTATAGTCACCTCCAAGGATACATGTGCCATAGTTTTGTGCAGAGGATAATAGAATGTTCCTAAAAAAGGGTGCATCATCTTTGTTGGGGCCATATAGATTAATAAGTTTAAATGGTTCGTGATTTATGTCACATTTGAGGATTATCCATATATAATATATAATATAATATAATATATAACATAATATTATATATATATATATAATATTATGTATTTTTAGATTTAACTGTTTGTGACATAGTATGGCCATCCCTCTTGATCTGGAATTAAATGAGGAATAAAATACTGACCCAACCCAATCTCTTTGCAACTTCACATGCTCTGCATCAGTCAAGTGGCTTTCCTGAATAAATGCAATGCTGCAATCTTGATTCTTTAAATAGTTGAGTATCTTTTTCCTTTTAATGGGATTATTGATGGTAAATGGTAAATGGTGCATTTATATAGCGCCTTTATCCAAGGCGCTTTACATAGATTGTGCATTACATTCACCCATTCATACACCGATTGCGGCGGAAGCCATGCAAGGTACCAACCAGCACATCGGGAGCAATTGGGGGTTCAGTGTCTTGCCCAAGGACACTTCGACATGTAGACAGGAGGAGCCGGGATTCGAACCGCCGACCCATGGATCATTGGACGACCTGCTCTACCTCTTGAGCCACAGTCGCCCTTGATGCCCTTAACATTGAAGGACATAAATGTCAGAGTGCTAGTCATCTAGAATAATTTTCAATATCGGCTTTAATAGGGGTTTAATTGTGGTTTTGTTATAGAGATTGCAGCATTCCATTTGTACATGAGTGTGCGTGTGTGTTTTTGCACACACGCACACACACACGTTTACAGTGCATATGTCTACAATTAGTCATTCCAGTTGTGTCATACAATCTGTCATAGTTCACAAGGTCACATGCATTGAGTTCATGAAGATAATGTGTATTTGTACTAGTTCCCCCCCCACCCTTCTCATCCCCCCATACCCTCCCCAAACAGAAAGTAAACCACAACATAGGCTCACTAGTCCTATATTTCCCTACTTGGCTCCCTGTTAACTTCCCCTTTAAATTGCCAGGTGGCACACCACTATTTGAACCAGGCTGTGGAGCGCTAAATAAACAAAAATAAACAACAAAAATAAATAAAAATAAAATAAAACTAAGAAACAGACAATACAAGCAAGCACACGGTTCAGTAATAAGGCGGAAAAACAAATAATTAAATAAATAATGATATATAAATAGGCTACCAATTTACTTCAGGTCAGGTGTTTTTTTTTTTTTTTTAATGATTTATGAGCCTACATGATCTAACTATCCTTTCCCATTGCAAAGGCTACGAGAAGAAACAAAATTGCAAAGTTCTACAACTATAGTTGCCCACCAACACCCTAAAAAGTAAAACATCCACCCCAAAGAAAGAGAAAAGTATATACTGTATATATATAATTGGATGTGATAAAACAAGAGAAAAAGAAAATATATAAACACCACAAGCAGTCAAGAGCAAGACAACTAGAAATTAACCATTAAGTTTGTATTTATCGGTTTAGATACTTGTCCTTTAATTATCCACGTTCAAGGTTGTTTCAGATTTTTCTAATAGCTCATTTAGTAGTGTGTGTGTCTTAGTTTTGGCTACTTATCTCATCATCTCACGGTGTTTGTCTTGGTAGTAGGGGTATCCTCAGTTGCCCCCCCCAGTCATTTCATCCTGGCGCCGGGCCTGATCTGCCCGCTTTTCAACGGATGAAATCTTGTGCGGCTTCAGGGGAATGAAAGTCACGGGAGGTCCCGCCATGTTCGACTCATAGTATTGCTGGGTGTCTCATTGAGTAAGACAGGTTTTCAGATCTGAGTATGCGTTTCGCGTCGTCAAACAGCTTGCGTTTCTTCATCACCTCCTGGCTGAAGTGACTGTAAAAGTTTATCCTGCTTCTGGTGGTTTCCTCGGTCCCGCCATAGTACAGTTCTCCCTTCTCCCTCACCAGGCGCATGATGGTGTCCTTTTGTTGTGCTCGTAGTAGTTTCAGTAGTATTGGTCTAGGCTTGCTGGGGTTTGGTTGTTTTAATTTCAAGCGATACGCGCTGTCAATCAGCACGGGGCGGCCGAGCTTTTCTTCACCAAACAGCCAAAGTAGAAATGCGGCTAGGAAGCCGGCGAGGTCCTGTTTCTCCACTGTCTCTGGTAGCCCCTCCAAACGAACGACTGTGTGCAGTGAGTTGTCTTCATACTGTTGGACTTTTCGTTTTACAGCAGTCATCTCTTTTTGTAGTTTAGTGATTGTTCCGTGAGCCGTCTGGATGTTGTCCTCGTTGCTGCTGACTCGTTGTTGCACTTCTTCCACTTGTTCGGCAAGCGTCGTCATCGAGCCTCTGATTGTTTCCAAACTGGTTTGAATATCAGTTGTCTTTTTATCAAACTGTTGGAGCAGCTCAGTTCTGCTTTGCTGGATGGCATTCCACAATGTTTGTAAGGTGATTTCACCTGTAGCCATTGCGGCCATGTTGTGCTGTAGGCTGTAGAAGACCAGTGTTTGTAGCGGGGTCTGCTGCTTCTCAGAAGGTTCCTTGCTTCTTGTTTGTCGGTTCCAAAGTTTACAAAAGAGTAGGGTCGTTTAGTTTAAAAATAAACAATATTGAAGGCAAGTTGAGGCTACAATAAAGATGCCTGTCAAAATGTCTGGACATTTTTTATTGTTCCACTACATTTCATATAATGTTAGGAGGGAGTTGTCTTTTCTCTTACTGTGCGACAGAACAAAAAACCTTCTTTTAAATCGTTTTTTATATATTTTTTAAAGTAAAGTAAAGTAACTTGAAAGTAGTTACTTTCATAATTTAATAACTAGTAAAGTAACTAGTTACTTTTTTATATAAGTAACTATAACTATAACTCTTTACTTGAGCAACACTGATGACAAGTGATAGATACTAAGGCAGTGGAATCTCATAATCTGATCTCAACCACCACACTTTTTGTTTTTTCTTGATTATCTGTTGTATGCAAAACCTATATAAACATATGGCGCAAGTAGTTTGGACATTTGTCTTTGGCAGATTATTTCTCTGTTGTAACACTGTTTTAGGCATATAACCATGGGCGGAGCTTGAGGGGGTTCAGGGGGTGCACTGCCCCCTGGCAAAACTTAACTTCTGGCTTCTGACTGTAGTTTGTAATCATCTCTCTTATCATGATATGATGACTCGCTGTATGGCTGTAGTGCATGTTTGTATGTGTGTGAGCTGCTGTACTACCTAAATAACTCATTTTTAGGGGTTAGGGCATTGTAAAAATGCTAAAATAATAAAATAAAGGTCAAAAGAATTGCACGCAAAGCGTGCGCGCGGGTGTCGTTGGCCAAGCAGTCACACCCCCAGGCGTCAAGTTCAAGCTCCGCCTATGCATATAACCTTATATACTGTTGGATGTTTCAGACATTAACCTTTATAGTCCGGCAGCCGAGGTGGACGGGAGGGACATTTAGTATGTCCCACGTCATGACAGATGTGATGAGGTCAGCACATTTTGGGAACATTTGCGCATAGTGGCTGCTTTTAGCCCAAGGAGTGTATTTTGTGCAAAACTAATATGGATTCAGAATCATGAAAGCCCCCTAGTTTGACATGTCACATGCTACACAATCCATGTCAATACATTACAATTAGAGACACAGACCAGGGGCCCGTTCCACGAAACTTGGATTAGAGATTAAGCCGGGCTTTAACACATATCCTGGCTTAATATATCCTGGATCAGTGATTAACCGGTTTCATGAAAGCTGGTTGATCTTGCCAGATTAACTTAACCAGTTAACCTGGATATGTTGAGGCTTGATTCGGTTTCATAAAAGTGATGCTACATTAGTTACCATGGAAACTAATGCTTTGGATTTAGCCTGCTCCGGACCAGGCTAACAGCCAGGTTTAACCTAATCCTGATGTCTTTACTGTTCATTAAGCAGTCAAACTGATCACAAACCAATGATGTTTTCCAGATTTACTCAATTATTATGGGTTTATGTTGCCTTATTTGTATCGGTCTGCATTAAAGGACTAATTCAAGCACTATATAAAATCAAATAACCAAAATATATAGGCTGCACAACATCATGACAGCTTGTGAGCTTGTAGATCAGCTGCTTTTGGTGAATGTTCCCCATGAATAGGTTTGCTGTCGTGCAAGTGCACGGTTAAGAAGAATTATTATATTATATTATTTTAAAAAAATGTAAGTGAAAACCACTAAATATTACCATTACTCATTGTTTTACAACATATTACCATTGTAACGTTTCACCCACTACTAGTCCTACATACTTACACCTAGAAACCCCATTCAAACCTATTTAGGTTCATCCTACGGTGGACATGTGTGCCTGAAAAGGAATCTTTGAAATGTTTCATAGTTTTAGAAATATAGTGCTTTCAAATTTGAGACATTTATAGGCAGATAGTGGCACTTCAAAAAATCACTTTCACCTAGAAACTCCATTCACACTTTGTAAAATTCAGCTTACTGTGGAGACACATGCTGGTACTTTTTACTTTGAAATGTTTTGAAGTTTCTGAGTTATTTAACTTAAACGCCCAATGCATTCTCAATGGCAATAGCACAAACTTTGGCATGCTATATGAACCCATGACCCTCACCAGGCTGGCCCCTGTCTGGACAACAACCCCCTTCCCCAAAGGTAGCTCCCTCAGAGGAGGGAGTTATGGCCAAATATCACAATGCGACAATATCATCATGCTTACAATATTAAGAATTCTGTTTTAAGTTAATAGTAAGTGGTACAATGTAAACTATATTTTTGGGGTAGTTAATTAAAATGCTTACCCACTTGTAAGGAACATGCATTTGTGGGATGAGAAACTCTATGTTTTGTAATTTATATTGTCAGAATATTCCCCATATTTGCAGCACCACCTTGTTTTTTAAAGTACAATGTTTTTGTTTGTTTTTTTGCCTTTCAGACACATCATGTTTTGATTGATTTTAGTTTCATTCTAAATGCATTGCTTTTCCCCATTCTATTTTAAATGCATGTGCAAATTAACTAAATAAGCCTATAGTTATCATTCTTGGTACCTTTCCTTATTCTGAAAGTGTGAAATAGTATGAATTCATAAAAGTGTATACTTTATATTCAACCAGTATTCAGAAAATGCTTTTTTTAAAGGTCCAATGACATCCATCCATCTTCAACTGCTTATCCGTAGTCGGGTCACAGGGGCAACAGCTCCACCAGAGAGCTCCAGACTTCCCTCTCCAGAACAACATTAGTGACTTCCTAATGGGGGATCCCGAGACGTTCCAAGGCCAGTGAGTCGATGTGTTTCCTCCAATTGTGCCTTGGTCTGCCCCGGGGTCTTACCTTGGCCTCCTTGTGTCTGAATTCAACTGTTCAACTGTGTGGGAACCCACACAGTTTCAATTTCATCATGCTGTAAGTCAGTACGAGTAACATATTCAGTGTCTTTGTGAATATACATGCACACGCCACCGCCATGCCTGTTTCTGTCGTTCCTAATGATAGTATAGTTCTCTATTTCTATCTCTGGGTCCCTGGTGGACTCGTCCAGCTTTGTTTCAGAGAAACTTAGGATGTTTACCTTACCGCTTTGGAATACTTGTCTCACCTCAGCCAGTTTGGGTCCAAGACTGTTGATGTTCAGGTGAAACAAATGGATTCCTTTGACGCTGGCAATACTGTTAATGTCCTCCATGTTAAAATAGGGAGGTCCATTGTTGATGTCTGCAGTAGTTGCGGCCGCGGGTTGCCGTGGGGGGATGGTGGGGGGTGCCGGGAGTGGGGCTGCGGGTGGGGGGAGGGTGGGGGGTGCCGGGAGTGGGGCTGTGGGTGGGGGGAGGGGTCCCTCGTCAAAGTTTGAGGGCGTTGAGGGCTCTGGTGGGGTTGATTGAGCCATGGTCCCGACTGGAAAAAAAGCCGGGAAAGAACGCAGATGAGGCCGACAAGGTCCGTCTCCAGATGCGATGTCCCCCGTGGTTGGATGCGGGGACTCTTCATGCCTGTAGATGGGGGTGTTGACCGTGTCTTGGGCCTTGACTGTCGCCAGTAGCAGGTCACTCCTCAGTCTCCTGCCTTTGCCTGGGACACGCTCGGCCCTTGCGAATATAGGATTCACAACCGGGATATTAGCGTGTATATCCAGCATGATGCAGGTTGGTTGAGGAGGAAGGACGCCAGCGGTGTTGTTGTTGTTGTTCGTCGCTGTGTCGGCGGTGAGGGCCGCGAGTCCATTGTTCTCCACGCCAGCGGTGTTGTTCTTCGCTGTTGCTGCTGTGTCGAGTCCGTTGTTCTCCACCGTTACCTGTTCGAGCAGTCTAGTCCTTTGTCGAGTGATCACGGGACCAGGATTACTTTCGATGTCGCCAGCCAGTAACAAAATAAAGAAAAATTAAAATCTCTTCACTTTGCTAAGCTGGAGCTTGTCTCTTCGGGCTGAATAGGATTGAATAGTTTCAAAGCCGTATCCAGGGTGCTTCCCGTGGTTCACGTTGATCTCGTTGTCTCTGACCAGGTAAAACTCGCTATGGGGAAGATGTTGAAACTCCCCTTTTACCGGTTCGTTTTTCTCCAAAACAACTCGATATAGTCCCCTGGGTGTATTGAGGTAGGGGTCCATACACCAGAAGAGGAAAAAAACAAAAAACAGCACCTTTCGTTATGCATGCCTTGTTTTGAAGTATAGGGACAATTTGATACAGACTTATAGCATGTTATGTAGACAGCACTATAATTGCATTGTATGTAGTCATAGCACGTCATAGTACATATGTATAGCATAGTAGTATAGATGTATAGTTTATATGTATAGGCTAGCTTCATTATATAGATATTCCACTGTTACTTTCTTAGCTTACGCATGTTTCTTGATAAATGTTTTTATGTGATGTATTCCCATGCTTTTTTGTTCTTGCTTAATGTAAGTCGCTCTGGATTAAGAGCGTCTGCTAAATGCCTACATTGTAAATTGTAAATTGACAATGCACGCGCGTGCACACACACACACACGCACACAGATGTCGCACATTTGATGAATGAAGTTTGAGCAATTTGATACAGACTTATAGCATGTTATGTAGACAGCACTATAATTGCATTGTATGTAGTCATAGCATGTGATGTATTCCCATGCTTTTTTGTTCTTGCTTAATGTAATTTGCTCTGGATTAAGAGCGTCTGCTAAATGCCTAAATTGTAAATTGACAATGCACGCGCGTGCACACACACACACACACACACACACACAGTTCCCCAATGCTGGTATACTGTGCATAGTTTTCAGCTGATCTGCAGGAACTGCCACCAGTTGGAAGTACTGTATGGCTACCTACTGCACATTGAGAGTATTCAGTATTTAAGTCTGACGTCATTTTGTAGTGCTACGTTACGTCCGGGTCCAAGTGGCACCAGCTCCCGTCCGCATCCCATTGTAAATATAATATCTAAACGCGTGAATCTTTTTAAATTGACGTTATTTTTCAGAAAGGAAGCCATAGAGGGTTAAAATGGGTCTTAATGCTTCCAACTCGAGTAGAATTATTAATGTTTTGTACAAGTGTCCATGACAACAAAAATATATGATGTGGAGACAATAAAGACTATTATTATCATTATTATTGAAGGTGGCAACAGTCCATTTGCTCGGTAAAATATTTCGGGGGATATTTACAATGTGTGCAGGCTTGAGTATGTTGAATCTAGTTTGCATTAATGAGGATTTAGTTGACACAATCAAATAAAATGGCGATAGTATTCCATGTGGGGCAGACGGCCTGTCACAGCCAGATTTTGGAGTACAGCGCAGCTTTGTTGTTGCGAGGAAAGCGGTAAAATGAGACTTTCGTGGTTGTTTTCGTCTCAGATTTAGTCCGACGGAGCGTCACAGTATAACTCCATGGGGACACAAAAGCGACACAAAAGTAGGACCCGGAAGTATCTCAGGAGGGGGCGCTCACGTCACAGCTAAAATACTGAATAGGAGAGGGACTGTTGCTATAACCTGACTTTGCCAGATGGGGGCGGTATTGGGTAAGCTTCTTGGATCTGGCAGCGTCAGGTTACTGTTGCTATGCCTGGAGACATCTTAAGCACAGATAATTAGGATCTTCCAGATTACTCCCAGCTCACAAACAAAAATAAACAACTCTTAATCCATGTCTGTATAAATGAACTCTTTGTCTGTTATTCTCTCCAGGTTGCAACCACATTTTAATCCATTTTGGGGGCGGGAACCCCTTTTGGTGTTTCAATCATTCTGTTATACTTTAGCTATTGGAAAATAGCAGATCTATCATGTCATGATCTCTCTAAAGTGCCCTGTGACTGTACTCTGTTAACAATTGAAAAACACACTCATTTGACCTTTGACTTACAGGAAGTTGTCCTGAAAAAGCTATGCACCGTGATGCCCAAAGTAGGGGCACCCGGGTCAAAAAGGTGAATCCATACAAAGAAAATACTTTGAAAAGTAAAGATTACTTTACAGCAAGATTGCATGGTGCAAAAGAGGAAAACATTGAGATTTGGTCTGGTATTGCAGATTTGGTTAAGGGCATGGTTTAATCATCATTATTATTATTATCATTATTTATTTCTTTTTTGTCTCCATTGCACAGTAGTAGGAGTAATGACATTTTGTGGCATCTTTGGTCTCGGGGGGGGGGGGGGGGGGGGAGGGGTGGGTGGGATTGTTTGTTTTTGTGTTCCTTGCTTTTGCTGTTATGTGTTGTTTTATATGTGTTTTGTTTTCTTTAAGTCATTCATGTTGTTAACGTGTCTTATTGTGATTTTTGTCTTAAAATAAAAAACATTTGATAACAAAAAAAAAAGTAAAGATTACTTTTGTTCTTATGTTCTCTGGTGAAACAGCGGTCACCAAGGCAGTTCAGCTTACTGACTTTTACGCTGTTAATTCCGTTTGTTTCCATTAACCACACCAGCCAAACTATGTTAAGTTATTGAAAATGTGGCTTGCAAGTCTTCAGAACTCAAATGCTCTGATGAAGGCTGCATAGCCGAAACGCGTTAGCGTAACTTTTTGGTGTTTGCCAATAAAGAAATGGAAATGTGAGTACCTTGTCCTCCCCCGCTTGTTTAATTTTTGGATGTGCTACCTTTTTGGAATTCTTTATTCCTATTTTTTTATGTATAGCCTACTTGATTTGGGTTTGGCACTGCTGATGCGCAACCTCTTTTTCTCATTTAAGGCCTATTCATAGTCTGGATTTTCGGTGGTGAGGTGACCACCGCTCCGGTGGTGAGCTGACCACCGGAGCTGAAATAACGTTGAGCGGTGGTGAGTAAAAACAGAGAGAAGGGCTGGAGCGGTGGCGGTGGTTTGCTCTTCACCGCGGCTCGTGACGTCATGTTGTAGTTCGGTGGTCACCCCACCACCGAAAAACCAGACTATGTATGAGCCTTAAGTCTTCAGAACTGCTGAAATGTTTTGTGATAACATTGCCACCTAATGCTATTTTGATATGGGTATAAAAAGCTGACATGCTTAAAAGGTGCCTTGGTTTGTGTTTTTATTCATTTCCTTTGTCTGTAATGGTCCATTTGGGTCCATTTGGTTCCATGTGTACACTGACACTGAGTTACAGACCTGTTGGTTCCAATTGTACACTCTGAGTTACAGACCTGTAATGGACCCATTTGGGTCCATTTGGTTCCATGTGTACACTCTGAGTTACAGACCTGTAATGGTCCATTTGGTTCCATGTGTACACTCTGAGTTACAGACCTGTAATGGTCCATTTGGGTCCATTTGGTTCCATGTGTACACTCTGAGTTACAGACCTGTAATGGTCCATTTGGTTCCATTTGTACACTGTGAGCTACAGACCTGTAATGGTCCATTTGGTTCCATTTGTACACTGTGAGCTACAGACCTGTAATGGTCCATTTGGTTCCATGTGTACACTGAGTTACAGACCTGTAATGGTCCATTTGGGTCCATTTGGTTCCATGTGTACACTGACACTGAGTTACAGACCTGTAATGGTCCATTTGGGTCCATTTGGTTCCATGTGTACACTGTAACCAATTGGTGTAATTTCTACAATAAAAATGTACAGTAACTTATTGTTGGGTTATTTTACAATGTTTAACTGTATTTTGCAATGCATTATGGGAAAAAAGTCATTACAGAAACTTATTGCATTTTCCCACAGTAACATATTGTAAAGATTACAGTCAGTTGTGTTCTTATTGTAAAATGTAGCTTTACAACCGATTTCTGTAATTTCTACAATAGATGTACAGTAACCTATTGTTGTGTCATTTTACAATATTTAAATGTAATTGCAATACATGTATGCATTGTATAACCAAAGACAAATTAGTTTGCGGCCTCCGCTTCTAAAACTCTATAAAATATTCAAAAAAATTCCTGTCTTTCCAAACAAGACTATTTATGAATGTTTGAAGCATGCCGAATCCAATGAAAGTAGTCTTGTAGCTATACGGCACTTCTAAATTGCCATCAAATCAAAAGAGACACGTTTTTTCAGCCCCAAAAGCTTTTTTTTTTTCTTTTTTTTTTCAAAAACCACTTATTCTGACTCACATTTTCACGCTGGATTTAATGGAATTGGTCCCGTTGAAAAAAGATGTTTCGTGATTTGTCTAGTCTCTTTAAGGCTTCTAAGTCAAAAACCATTGGATATTAGGACCCCATCTTTTAGTATGTTATATAGCTTGTCAGGACAAACAATCTGATATGTGGTTCTCCACACACGGTCATGTGGTTACCGTGTGGTTCAGAAAACTATGTTTATACTTTGACGCGCGATAGCTCCTCCCACAAAGGTCAAAAATGGGCGTGCCTTGCATCCACGCATAGCTATCGATGAGACGAACACGCCAATATGTGTCTCCCCGCGCACGGATGTGTGGTTCTCAGATTTTGGATTAGCATTTCACTAGTCAATGCACTATAGAATTCTAGAATGTCTATAAGGCTTGTGGATTACAGGTCAGAGTTGGAGAACTATTGCTACGGGTGTCGCACGAGAATGGTGGACCTATCGGAGCGTAGATCTCGGACAGCTGAACGCGCCCATGTCAATTACTTGGCTGACGGACCTATCGTTCTCGAGCTATCACGCGTTGAAAACTAACCAATTAACTAGCCAATTAAGATAACCGTAAGTCTGTGTGCCAGGAAACACATATCAACGTGTTCAGCTCGTCGTGCTGAGTCCGAAAATGTTCTCGGTTTTTTCCAGACGATTTCTGGGGGCTGGGGACAGGAAGTAAGCAATCTCTACTGTACTGTAGGTCCCTACTGTACTGTACTGTACTGTACTGCAGGTCCCTATTGTACTGTAGATCCCTACTGTACTGTACTGCAGGTCCCTACTGTACCGTAGATCCCTACTGTACTGTACTGTACTGCAGGTCCCTACTGTACTGTACTGCAGGTCCCTATTGTACTGTAGATCCCTACTGTACTGTACTGTACTGCAGGTCCCTACTGTACTGTACTGTACTGCAGGTCCCTATTGTACTGTAGATCCCTACTGTACTGTACTGCAGGTCCCTACTGTACCGTAGATCCCTACTGTACTGTACTGTACTGCAGGTCCCTACTGTACTGTAGATCCCTACTGTACTGTACTGTACTGCAGGTCCCTACTGTACTGTAGATCCCTACTGTACTGTACTGCACTGCAGGTCCCTACTGTACTGTATATCCCTACTGTACTGTACTGCAGGTCCCTACTGTACTGTAGATCCCTACTGTACTGTACTGTACTGTAGGTCCCTACTGTACTGTACTGTACTGTAGATCCCTACTGTACTGTACTGTACTGTAGGTCCCTACTGTACTGTAGGAAGGATTCCAGAAGACCTTTAGACTAAAGGCCTATTCATAGTCTGGATTTTCGGTGGTGAGCTGACCACCGGAGCTGAAATAACGTTGAGCGGTGGTGAGTAAAAACAGAGAGAAGGGCTGGAGCGGTGGCGGTGGTTTGCTCTTCACCGCGGCTCAGTGACGTCATGTTGTAGTTCGGTGGTCACCCCACCACCGTAAATCCAGACTATGTATGAGCCTTCAGTGACGTCATGTTGTAGTTCGGTGGTCACCCCACCACCGTAAATCCAGACTATGTATGAGCCTTCAGTGACGTCATGTTGTTGTTCGGTGGTCACCTCACCACCGAATATCCAGACTATGTATGAGCCTTTAGATGACCCCTGGTTAGGGTTCAGCTTGGGTGTCATAAAACGGACAACAGATTCTAGATTAATGTGTCACCCTGAATCCAAGGGTAGGCCTTATATCCTTCCTCACACACAGACATATCTAAATACTGAATCAAGCAATTTAAAAACTATATCTGGGGTGAAACACAAAAGCCTGATTTGATGTTAAAATTAACCCAAACATTGAATTTGAAATTCCCCTTAAATTGTTGAATGTGTAAGCATATTCTGTATACTTTAAATCATTTTCAAAATATACAGTATAGGCCTATATGTTTTACATTTGGCCAAAATAGCCCCCCCGGCCCATTCTGTGTTGCCTGGCTAGAACTGGAGGTCTGAAAAAATCAATAAAATTATAAAGTACATCATTGTGATGTCACTGAGATGTACTTCATAACAACTGTAAGGTATATTAATGACATAGTAAAATGTTGAAAATGAGTGGCATTCCCCTTTAAGTGCCCACATTTCCTAGAAATGCCTACACTCTCTAGACTATTTCACTGTAGGTCCTACATTGAAATAATGTAGTGAACTACTTTCATTGTAGTTCCTTCATTGAATTACTGCATCAAGAGATGACGTTGCATCCGGTTGCATCACACACAAGGCGGAGCTTATTCATTTTGAACAGAGAGAAGGCGCAAAACGTCTGTGCAACGGTGTGTGCTGGGCTGCTGCCTGCTGCTCTCCTGTTTACAAACCACTGGGTGCTTTTCGTGCTCTACTGACAAGTTGGTAAGTTGAATTAGTTTATGGAGTTAAAATGTCATATCCAACGTGTTGTTGACCGTGACTGTTGTTATTCTTGTACCACTGATCAACAAGCTCACGACACGTTTTTGCGCGAAGCATTGTGCGTGTAGTTTATCATATCCAAGTGTTGTTGACCGTGACTGTTGTTATTCTTGTACCACTGATCAACAAGCTCACGACACGTTTTGTTGCGACGCATTGTGCGTGTAGTTTATCATATCCAACGCATTGTGCGTGTAGTTTATCATTATACAACGTGTTGTTGACCGTGACTGTTGTTATTCTTGTACCACTGATCAACAAGCTCACGACACGTTTTGGCGCGACGCATTGTGCGTGTAGTTTGGCTTTTTGGCCAGTCTCCAAACAATGTGCTTATTGTCAACAAAGTCACGTATCCAACTCATTTTAAACTGAGTCGATTGGACTTTCCATTCCAGAGATAATATCCAAAAACCACCATTAAAATTCGCCTATTTCCCGTTTTTTCTTGCTTCTTTTTTTTTGGGGGGGGGGGGGTGTTGTCCCAGTCAATTCAATTCAATTCAGTCATAAAATACTGTCATTTTAGTATTTCAAATGAAAGCGATGTACTGTAGCTCTACTTAACTACAGTATCATCACTTTATATTCACAAGTTCTTTTAATGAAAAAAGCCATTTGTGTTGAATGTGGGCCAAATCATGAATGATATTTTAGGCTAGAAATTGAACATGTGCTCAGCTATCTTTAATATGAACCCATTAAATGTACATTAGTTTGTTTCTTGTTTGTGTTGAATGTGCAATTAGCACATACTTATTCATAACAGAGAAACTGTAATATTAATCTCCATGTAGTGAATGATTGGCAGGTATTTTGTTTTGACTGCAATTATTTTATCTGTGAATAATGTACCTACAGTATAGTTAAGTTATATAGTAAATTAACATTGCAGATTTTTGTGTGCAATCAGATTTATTAAGCCATATCTTTGTTTGTGTTGTTTTGCGGAGAGTAACTAAAAAGCAGGTAATGCACAACATAATAATGTTTCTACTATTACAGATGCTGACAGAAAAGACCTGGCTGGCAGTGACTAGTAAGCAGTGATCATCGGTGCCAAGACTTGACACGAGAAGAAGAGTGAAAATACCTATTTTTCAGGTGAAACCAGAGCCCAGAAATGTATCTCTGTAAACGTTGTGGCTATGAGAGTAAAAGTATAGCAGGTTTTACACGTCATATGAGACTTCACAGTAATGACCCAAACTGCCCTTTTACCTGTGGTGTACCTGATTGTACCCGTGCATTCAAAAAATTTGCAGCCTTCAAGTCTCACCTATACAGAGATCATAAGCAATCCCACCGGAGGAGTGCTACAGACCAAAATATAGGCACAACACTGATTTGTCAGATTGAATTTTGTCAAATCACATTTACAAAGCTTAAGGATTTCCTTAATCATTTGAAAGGCCATATACAAGAGGGCAGGAAAATAACATGTCCTTTTAGGGGTTGTAAGGGAACATTTGGTGTGAAATCCACATTTGCATCTCATATTTCGAGAACACACAAAAACAGTGCAGCCGAGCAATTGCATGATGAGGCAATGTTTCAACACACAGCACAGTTTGAAAACCCATCCCAAACTGAGAGTCAGCCCTCCACCTCTCTCACTGAGACTGAGGAACAGCCGGAGACATGTGAACTTTATGATGGTGTGGATAAAGACCTCTTTATGAAGAAGTTGACTATGTTTTATTTGAAGCTTCAGTCTAAGCTACTTTTACCCGCGTCAGTTATTCAGACTATCATTGAAGAGGTCAATGATATTCATGATGTTGCTCAATCACATCTCTTTTCAAAACTAAAAGAGAAATTGTCCGTGCTTGGGGTGCCTGACATGGCTATTACAGATGTAATTGAAGAGCTTGCAAAAAATGACATATTAAAACGGGGGTAACAACATTTTGCGTACAGATCAGCGGCGCAAGTCAGTGTTTAAAAACAGTTTCAATTATGTTCACCCTCTGCCCTTGTATCTAGGTACAGATGCGTCAGGAAAAGAATGCTTTGCACAATATGTGCCAATAAAAGAAACTCTCGAGTCCCTGTTTGAATCAGAGGATTTCAAAAAGCAGTATGAAATGGCCCATTCTCGCCTCTCTACTTGTGATGTGTTCACGGATGTATGGGATGGACAGAATACTACTGACAATGTCTTACTTAAAACTGAAACATCATCCTTAGCCTTGATTCTTTATCAAGATTCTTTTGAGGTTGTCAATCCGCTAGGATCAGGCCGAAAAAAACACAAGGTACTGGCAGTGTATCTGACACTTGGTGACATTTTGCCGTACAATAGATCAAATATTGATCACATGCAACTTGTTCTTCTCTGCCGGGAACAAGACTTCAAGTTTTTTGGACAAGAAATGGTTTTCAGTCCACTGATAAAAGATCTCAAGGATCTAGAGAACAATGGTATTGTTTTGAGGGATGGCAAAGTTATTCGAGGTTCGGTATGTGCTATAGCTGGAGATAATCTTGGTTCTCATTGCATTGGAGGCTTTTTAGAAAATTTCAGCAGGAGTCGTTTTTTCTGTAGGTTTTGTGAAATAGACAGAGAGGCATTTCATGAGAGTCCCTTGTCCATTGGTTCAAAGAGAACAAAAGATTCATATCAGCAGCATGTAGAAGAACTAGCAGCAGGTGGCACAGACTCAGTGCATGGCATAAAATTTGACTCCATGTTCAACCAGCTATCATACTTTCATGTTTGTGATGGTCTGCCACCATGCCTCGGACATGACCTTTTTGAGGGCATTGTTTCTGTTGACCTGGCATTGTGTATCAACCACTTGGTAAACCAGGAAAAACAGTTCACTTATATAGATTTGAACAGAAGCATAAGTCACACTTCATACCTCGGAAATGAAGCAGGTGACAAACCCCCTGATTTCAACCCAGGTAGTGAAAAGTTAAGTGGCCATGCTGTCCAGAATTGGTGCCTGTTGAGATTTCTTCCTTTTTTAATTGGGGACAGGATCAAGAATCCATGTGAAAATGGTGTTTGGAAGTTGATTTTGCTCATGAGAGAGATGGTTGCTTATGTGTGTGCACCAGCAATTACTACTGCTCAGATTGGATACTTGCATGTCCTCATTGAGGAATATATACAGTCCAGAGTGGAGCTGTTTCCACAGCATGCCCTCAAACCAAAGCACCATTATCTCTGTCACTATCCTCAGCTGATTCTACGCTTTGGACCTCTCATCCGTCTTTGGACTTTGAGATTTGAGAGCAAGCATACCTTCTTCAAACAGTGTGCCAGAAAACTGCACAACTTTAAGAACCTGTGTGCTACTCTTGCAGAGCGACACCAGTTCCTTCAATCATACTTAAGTGCTGGCAGTCTTTTCCCTCCTATAATCCAGGTTGAAAAGGGAACTGAATTCTATATTGATGATTTTAATGAAAGCATCAAAGTAGCAACTGCATCACTTAACCTCACAAATGAGACTACTGTAGTCACTAATGCTGTCACTTTCAAAGGCACAAAGTACAAAAAAGAAATGCATGTTGTTCTAGGACAAGATGATGAGGGCCTTCACATGGGTGAGATTAAGTTGATTTTGATCCATCATAGTGATTCTGTCTACTTTGTTGTACAGAGGCAGCGGGCTGTGGCGATGGCTGATTTGGGTATTCACAGTCTGACCGAAGTAGAACAGGATACAAACTACACGTGTGTTAAGCAAGAAGACCTCCTTGATTATCATCCACTAATGCGTTACGATCTCAATGGGACAAAAGTGATTATATTGCATCACTCTCTTCCAGATACTAACATGTATCCTCCCTCTCTCCCAGATACGGTCATGGCGACACCTGAGGAAGGGATTAAGGAAGCTGTGGTAGCAGTATTGCCTAGCCTACCAGAGGATAAACTGGAGTCCCTCCTGGTCAAGTTGGCATCCATTGGAGTGGAATCCCGAGCTGACCTGTATCTAGTTAGTGAGGATGTTCTTAATGCCGATGGCAACCTATCGTATATCCAATGTAGGAAGCTTCTCAATGCATGGAAACATGAAGGTATGTCTTAGTCTTGTTTATGAAACAAACAAAAAATGCTAATTTCATAAAATGTAAAGCTATGTATGATACATAATGTATATATGTTATTAATTAATGCACATTTGTTGCTAAATTTACTGAACAGGTTGGATTTTATTATTTGCAGTTATTGAGCTGTTCCATCCCCCCCCCCCCCCCCCCTTTTTTTTTTTAGAGCGAGTGACAATGACACTGTTTCCTGTAGAACCCAGCTCGGACAGTACCGCTACGTTTTCACCCTCCAGCACGAGCACGCCATGTCGGGCCAATGGCAATAGCTCCAGAGTGACTGTCCATTTAGATGACTGGATTGAGAACTTCTGTGTTCCTTGGCACAGAATGCCTATTGGTATCACAACTGCCATTGCAAACGGATGTCGTGCATCCGATAAAGACAGAAAGGCAATGGTACGAATTATCGTTGATGAGATGAGGCTGACTGAGAATCCCAAAAAATCTCATTGTGATATAGTGGCCAAGAGCATTGTAAAGCAACATTGCAGCAGCTTTGCTGATCTCCTACCAGGAGAGAACCAAACATTTGGTAATGGCTATGAAATCCTAGCATCTCAACTAGCTGTAAGAGCCGCTCATCTTAATCGTGGAAATACTCTGTCCAGGCGAAGGGCACCGAAAAGGAAGAGCTCAGATTTACCTGCGCCTGCAGACATAGCGAGAGGACCAGCTGACCAATATGGCTGTGTGAGATGGCAGCCTGACTGTCCACCAGATGAAACTGAAGAGAATCTCGAAGAGAAGCAGAGGGAAATGAAAGACCTGTACCGCACTGAGGGGCCAACTGGTGCAGAGAGAGGACATTTGACTCGGTTAATGCAAGAAACCTACTACCTACAAAGAAAAGTCATCAATGCCAACCCATCTCCTTCGATTTCTGAGCTGAAAAATGAGTGGCCATATCTGTTTACACCAAAGTTCCTGTACAGCCATTTCCAATTACTCACAGACATTGACATCCTGGGAAAAATGGAGCAGTCTATGCACGAAAAACAGATGCTGATCCTTCGGTTTTTCCAGCAGAAGTCTAATGCTCATGAGGTCAAGCGCATCCTGTCGAAATATGAGCAAGAAGAAAACCACGACCCATCACCATGTGTAATCCTAACACTGATGGCACACTTCAAGGAAGACCTAGAGGGACTGATTTTGCAGGCAGATGTGAGTATGACAAGTTTTTGAAAATGTATTTTACAACAATCAGCCCATTCTGAAGAAAAATAGAAAAAAGACAAAAAAAAATAGAAAATAAAAAATAGAAAAAAATAGGGGGCTAGCGGTGCTGAGCCTACTCGTGGCGGCCCTGTTTTCACTAATTTTACAGTACCACACACTTCTCAATAATTCGTAATTTATTCTAATTGTTGTTGTTATTACGAGCTGCGTTCGTCTTACTTGTACTTAGTTTCATGTCAGTATTGTAGGCTGAAAATAGCTAAAATGTAGCATTGTGAGAGCTTGTAGCTTGGAGCTTGTAGATCTGCTATTTTCAGTGCACGATACTGACATGCAACTAAGTATAAACCGGTCAGAACTCAGAAGCAGTGCAATCCTCCGTGTATCAGATGCTGTTTGAAGGTACGCCACTCATAATCCACATTACCAGTCCAATTCACTGCGTCTAGCAGCTTCACACTTTCCATCATGACGACTCATGACCACTCCTGGTACCATGTAATGTTTCTCTCTATCAATGAAGAAACTTGGGTTCTCTCAAAGTCACTTTATTTGGACTGGTAGATCATACAGGTCATACATTCATCTATCTAAGATCTGGAAATGTTTGTAAGTGTGGTCTAGTTTAGTATTTATAGCTGTAGCACATAGCACAAACATATCACAACTTGGCTGCCACATGATTTTGAGTTTTGTTTTTTTTCATCATTAAATATCCATAGACATGACTAGTGCTCCATCAAAATCGGGACCCCAATATTATTATTGTTTTGGTATTCATTTTACTTTCATTTGTACTTTTAGTAGTTGTTTCTTTTCTTACTCTTCATACCATTTTATGCTAAATGTGTGGGTTGGTTGTAAAAAAGATGATATCACTCTTGTACACCTGTAAACTGTACTCCTCAACTGTTGAGATCGGGTGCAATGACTAAATATTTGTAATTTGTGTTTCTGTCGTTTAGGTGTTGGCAACAGCAGCAGATGTGGAAAGGACATTGAAGCTTCCCGACACACCACGTCTAATTATCTTAGGTATAGTGTATACACTTTTAAAAGCATTGCAGATAAATATGGAGGTCATGTTTTACAGTCTAATTGTATGTGGAAAGCAGCAGAAAAACTGTTAAAATGCAAACCATGTGTCTATGTTTAGGTGAAGTTCTTACAACTACCCAATGGATGCTGAGCATGGAGGGTCGGGTCGTTGTGGCTCCACAAACGAACTTCCTGGCTGGAATTGCAACTTTATTTTCTGCTTATTACAATTTCAACCTGGTGTACCAAGAGCACGCCTGTTACACCCTGGAATTCATCCAAAGGTAACTTTCAGCTTGAAGTAGAACTATCTTGTGTAACTCGAAAGATGTGCTCTCTTGTAGAGCTCTGAGTGCACATTTTTCATAAAGTGTGTGTGTGATTTGTAATTGCAGGTGTTTCGTTGGGATCAACCCAACCATTGGCAGTGGCACCAAAACAACGAAGCTGCTCAGCCAGAAAAGTGGGAAGGTGAGGAAGAAGAGGAACAATTCTGTCTGTCCTCCTGTCTCCTCCCTCCTGAAGCGATTGCAGGACTTCACTTGGCTTTAAGTGTAAGTCATGTGCAAAGAATATGGACCATTCTCTCCCAACTATATGAATCTTAATATGTTGCTTTGCTATCTTATGTCATATTTTATACATATAAAGCAGTAGAGTTGTATTATTTGTTTTTAGATCTCTATCCCAGGCTCTGATTTTATGAGTTCAGAAGTGGGGGGAAAAAAGTCGTCCAGAATGTTTTTAAGAACATTTTGATTAGCTGACCTTCATAGTCAACCGAAACATTTTTCTTAAAATACTTCTTTAGTAAGCAGTGTTGGGCAGTAACAAGTTACTAATATATTACTGTAATATTATCACTTTACCCATGCAGTAATGAGTACTTTATTATTCTGCCAAAACAATAATATACCATTATTACTTTGAAAACAATGGCACATATTACTCTGGAGGATTTGTTGGCCTTACCGTTTGAAAACATTTCATTTAACACTAGGAAGTCTGAGCAGCCGTTCTGACCGAATTTGAGATTTCAATGTTTATTTTCTCAGCCCATGGAGTCCAGAGAAAGTTCCCCTTTCATGACTTTGTCTAAATATTCGATTGAAATCATCTCTGTTTTTTTCCCCATTTGAAACTTTTTCTAAATATGATTTTAGGCATATATCTCTTACTCAGTCTGACTATATCGGCCCATTCGACCGCTCTCCCCCTTTATCCCCCCACCCCCGCACCACTCGTTCACACCTCTTCAGCTGGAGAAGTCATTGTTGCCTACACGCACTCACTTTTATTTATTTTTTCTTCCCTCTCTTATGAATACATTATTATACACCCAATGAAAATGTACACTTCACGGATTATATAGGCCATTTGGAATTAGAACAATCGGTAGAAAATTGGCCGAGAATAGCACAATAGCACATTAATTATTGCCTAAATGTAGGCTACGGACTTTTCTGAAAATGGTTCATCTGCAAGCTGCCCGACATTTCAACTTGATATGTTTCGTAGAGAGGGCATAGGCCTACACAAGCCAGAATTCCGTAGTTTACATGGTATTTTGAATTTTTTAAAATGAGCAAAAAATAAGCGAGTTATGTAAAGAGGGGTGGAGGGGAAAAGGCGATTATTTGGCACAATCAATCAAATATATATTAATTACATCGCGTAGCCTATAATGTTTCCCCCTCTATATAAAAACTTATCGAACGGGAGTCGTGTTAATATTTATTTACTCGTCATTGTCATGTTCACTCCAAATAAGCAAGTATTATGTAATAAATAAATTAATTTCGTGGCTTTTTGTTCTCTTTTCTCCAGGCGCATACCCGCATCGAGATGAGCTCTGCGACAGCCGTGCTGTGCTGTTTTCAATTAAATTACTTGCAGTATAATATTAATAAATACTACATCCTATATACATTGCTTGTCTGTCTAATCATTCAAATGTTTTTCTATATGCATATTGCATAGTTTATGTAAGCCTGAATTAAAGTCTGATTACTGAGGCTTTTTCCCCCGTCTCTCTCACAAACAACGAAGCCTATAAATATTGTCACCTTTATGCAAGTTCGTTTGATATTGTTTAATTCGATAACGATAGCGAATATGCAGCTATCCGTATAGGTGCCCTTTGTGTCAGTGTGCGCCTGCCCAACCCCTGGCCTCTGTAGAACCTGAATCCCCCCCCCCACCTCATTTCCCCTCACTGTATTTTACATTCCTGCTGTTGTCACCACGCGGTAAATAATGAATACTTTGTGTTAATTCAACCATGTTTATTTTTTCTTATTGTTCACAATATCAGAAAGCATGAAAGAAAGTAAATATAAAGCGAAATAAAATCAGGGAAAACACAAATCCAGTTTCTGTTGCTATACTTAGAGACACTTGACACATGTCATTGTAATTGTTCCCGTACATGTGCCACATGCCCGTTTGCCACATTTGTGGCAGCTGGATAGCGTCTTGTTTCCACATCTGTCAAGCTGACACTGCCGTCGCTTCTTGGGCGTGTCTGGTGTCTGTGGACCATCCTGTCTCCTCTTGGCAGTTTGCTGGTTCTGTGGTGTGGTAGGCAGCGGCTGCAGTGCGCTGCGCTGCTGGCGCCGAGGGGTGCGTGGTGGCATGACTGAGTCCTTTTCACCCATGTGTTCCTCGCGGAGCTGTAGTGCCAAGTCCTGTAGGAACTCTCTCCTGGTGAGCTGCGGTTTGTTCAAGCACTGTTTGTACAACACATAGGCATTGATGGCAGCCAGGTCCAGAATGTTGTAAAAGACAGCCATTGGCCAACGCCTGGTGCCAAGTCTGACGCTGTAGTTTCGTGCCATCTGATCCAAAATGTCCACTCCCCATTTCGTGTCATTATAGTCCGTTACAGACTCTGGTTTCGCTTTGGGGTCTTTACCAATCACGATCGAACGGTGCATGGTGCTTAGAATGCAAACGTTTTTGTTTGCTTTGCTTTGGTAAATCGTCAGTGTGGCACCATCACTTGTCATCAGTTGTGTGTGGAACAGCTGTTCTTTTCCACGTGCGGATGGAGGCAACTCTCGCCTCTGTCTGTTCACAGTTCCAAGTATCGTTGTGTTGTTTGCTAGGAGAGACTGCCCCAACTTCATCGAAGTGAAAAAGTTATCCATTGTGATGTTTCGGCCTCTGTCGAGGAATGGTGCTACCAGCCTCTGGACCACGTCTTGAGAGAGCGGCACGCCATCACTATATATACAAATGACAGGGAGAAGGTGTAATGGTTATTACAACGCAAAAATATATACATAATAGGCTTTGATGTAAAGACATTTTAAATGATTATTGATTATTAGAAAAGGAAAATAAATCACCTGCTGCGGTACTGGCCCTTTCCAAGGTATGGAAATCCATTCAGGAAGCAAAAAGGGAAAAGATACATATACAGTGAGGGGAAATGGGGTGGGGGGGGGGCCTACATTTAAACATAAATATTGTCTGAGAAGTTGAGAATTGGTGTCATGCACATATATATGCACCACACATTCCTGCTGTTGTCACCACGCGGTAGCAAGATATGCAGTTATCTGTGAACTGATTCCAAATGTCCGTTATTGCAGCAAACTTCACTGTGCAGTCTTTGACGTTTTCCAACATGTCGGGGTCAAACATACACAAAAAACTGCTCAACTCGTCGTGGATTCAAAAAGGGAAAAGATACATATACAGTGAGGGGAAATGGGGTGGGGGGGGGCCTACATTTAGGCCTACATGGGACAAGCTATATATATATATATATATATATATATATATTTCCCTATTTGTCTATTGGTATGTCTCTAAATGTTTTGATGAATTGAACAATGTGGACCCTGTTGTAAACAAGTGTAATGCTTCATTGGGTTAATATAGTATGTTTTTGAACGAATATTTGGGCCTAAGCAGTTTTTTGTGTGTGTGTGTGACCAGTGTTGCTCGTCGACTCGGGAAATGGGGTGGGGGGGGGGGATTCAGGTTTTACAGAGGCCACTTCGAATTGCAGCCATCCGTATAGGTGCCACACATCAGGGGTTGGGGGGGTTGGGCAGGCGCACACTGACACAAAGGGCACCTACGGATGGCTGCAATTCCGAGTCGACTAACACTGGTCACACACACACACAAAAAACTGCTTAGGCCCAAATATTCGTTCAAAAACATACTATATTAACCCAATGAAGCATTACACTTGTTTACAACAGGGTCCACATTGTTCAATTCATCAAAACATTTAGAGACATACCAATAGACAAACGTTAAAAAAAATACAGTGAGGGGAAATGGGGTTTCTGGCCAGTGTTGCCACATCTGCTGTTTATAAGCGATTTTGGGATTGTTGTGACTGTTGTCACAATGTGTCACATTGTGAGTGGGCTATATACAGAATTCCAATGCATTGACAGAGAGGGCGTGGTGACAACAGCAATTACCGCGCAATCACCACGCCCTCTCTGTCAATGCATTGGAATTCTGTAGTAATATAGCCCACTCAAACTCAATCTACAAAGATAATCCCAAAATCGCTTATAAACAGCAGATGTGGCAACACTGGCCAGAAACACACACACACACAAAACTGTAGGCCCAAATATTCGTTCAAAAACATACTATATTAACCCAATTAAGCATTACACTTGTTTACAACAGGGTCCACATTGTTCAATTCATCACAACATTTAGAGACATACAAATAGACACTTCTATGTGGCTAAAGAACAGAACATGAGTTAAAATTCCAGGGTTAAACATTGCAGAGTTGATTTCAACTCCCAAAGTGTCATTTTAACACCTTCAGATTTAAATTGGGTTCAGTGTTGGAGTCATTTGAAAGAGTTGATCACGCCAGTGTTACCAAACTCAGCCTAGAGTTAATTCCACCCCAAAAGTGTAGTTTTAACACTATCCCTTTTTGCTTCCTATATGATGAATTCCTGTTCTGTTCTTTAGCAACATAGAAGTGTCTATTTGTATATATATATATATATATATATACTGTAGGTGCAGGTGCACACACACACACACACACACACACACAAAACTGCTTAGGCCCAAATATTCGTCCCATGTAGGCCTAAATGTTTTTATGATCGAATGTGACCAAATAGTTCCCTTTGAGAGTGCAGGTTTTATTTTTCGTTTTAGGCTTACGTTATAAGTTATATACTATGCATAGTCAATACTAATAGACTGCATTTAATGTTAAGTTATGTTCTGTAAAATATAGGCAAATATTGAGAAGTTGAGAAGTATGCATCCTGCATGCTGTTGTCACCACGCCCTCTATCAATGCATTGGAATTCTGTCGTCATATAGCCCAATCAAAATCAATTGACATTTAAATTAGCCTATACAACTTCGATGCAAAAAATGTGTATAAAGGCACATGCAATGTGTGGACAGGTCATTTCACGATCATGATTCGAAGAAATAAGCCGAGGGAAAGACGCTACACAGCAGAGGAGGCAGCCAGCATTCTGCTCGGGCAGACGGCTTTTGGCGACATAGACAGCGAAGATGACAATGTCGGAGGAGAGGAACAGGCTGAAGAGTACTACCCGCCAGCTTCAGATTCATCAGATAGCGAATCTAGCGAGGCAGATGACACAGAGGATTTACCTCAAACATCCCAGCCCGAGACTACTACTGAGACAAGTAAAGATGGAACAATATGGTCTTCGATGCAACCCGGTGCTGGCCGCGGCAGACTGCCAAAGCGTAATATCTTCACAGCCAGGCCAGGTCCTACTGCCTTTGCCAAGGTCAGAATCCACGACGAGTTGAGCAGTTTTTTGTGTATGTTTGACCCCGACATGTTGGAAAACGTCAAAGACTGCACAGTGAAGTTTGCCCGCAGTGATGGACAGAATCAAGAATGGGATCTGTCTGTTACTGAACTGAAAGCATTCATCAGCGTGTTTTTCATTCGTGCGATGTCGACATCTGGTTATCCATTGAATCAACTGTGGGCGAAAGGGGCATGGGGGAATGAGACGGTGAGCGAAACAATGTCTCGTGACCGTTTCAAATCCATAATGCGATACCTGCGATTTGACGACAAGGACACCAGAGAAGCACGCAAAGAAACAGACAAGTTTGCTGCAATAACGGACATTTGGAATCAGTTCACAGATAACTGCATATCTTGCTATGTGCCTGGAGGAAACATCACGGTCGATGAGCAACTCTTCCCATCCAAGGCAAGATGTGGATTTACGCAATACATGGCCAATAAACCAGACAAGTTTGGAATTAAGTTCTGGATTGCTGCCGACCTGGACAGCAAATACTTCCTGAATGGATTTCCATACCTTGGAAAGGGCCAGTACCGCAGCAGGTGATTTATTTTCCTTTTCTAATAATCAATAATCATTTAAAATGTCTTTACATCAAAGCCTATTATGTATATATTTTTGCGTTGTAATAACCATTACACCTTCTCCCTGTCATTTGTATATATAGTGATGGCGTGCCGCTCTCTCAAGACGTGGTCCAGAGGCTGGTAGCACCATTCCTCGACAGAGGCCGAAACATCACAATGGATAACTTTTTCACTTCGATGAAGTTGGGGCAGTCTCTCCTAGCAAACAACACAACGATACTTGGAACTGTGAACAGACAGAGGCGAGAGTTGCCTCCATCCGCACGTGGAAAAGAACAGCTGTTCCACACACAACTGATGACAAGTGATGGTGCCACACTGACGATTTACCAAAGCAAAGCAAACAAAAACGTTTGCATTCTAAGCACCATGCACCGTTCGATCGTGATTGGTAAAGACCCCAAAGCGAAACCAGAGTCTGTAACGGACTATAATGACACGAAATGGGGAGTGGACATTTTGGATCAGATGGCACGAAACTACAGCGTCAGACTTGGCACCAGGCGTTGGCCAATGGCTGTCTTTTACAACATTCTGGACCTGGCTGCCATCAATGCCTATGTGTTGTACAAACAGTGCTTGAACAAACCGCAGCTCACCAGGAGAGAGTTCCTACAGGACTTGGCACTACAGCTCCGCGAGGAACACATGGGTGAAAAGGACTCAGTCATGCCACCACGCACCCCTCGGCGCCAGCAGCGCAGCGCACTGCAGCCGCTGCCTACCACACCACAGAACCAGCAAACTGCCAAGAGGAGACAGGATGGTCCACAGACACCAGACACGCCCAAGAAGCGACGGCAGTGTCAGCTTGACAGATGTGGAAACAAGACGCTATCCAGCTGCCACAAATGTGGCAAACGGGCATGTGGCACATGTACGGGAACAATTACAATGACATGTGTCAAGTGTCTCTAAGTATAGCAACAGAAACTGGATTTGTGTTTTCCCTGATTTTATTTCGCTTTATATTTACTTTCTTTCATGCTTTCTGATATTGTGAACAATAAGAAAAAATAAACATGGTTGAATTAACACAAAGTATTCATTATTTACCGCGTGGTGACAACAGCAGGAATGTAAAATACAGTGAGGGGAAATGAGGTGGGGGGGGGGATTCAGGTTCTACAGAGGCCAGGGGTTGGGCAGGCGCACACTGACACAAAGGGCACCTATACGGATAGCTGCATATTCGCTATCGTTATCGAATTAAACAATATCAAACGAACTTGCATAAAGGTGACAATATTTATAGGCTTCGTTGTTTGTGAGAGAGACGGGGGAAAAAGCCTCAGTAATCAGACTTTAATTCAGGCTTACATAAACTATGCAATATGCATATAGAAAAACATTTGAATGATTAGACAGACAAGCAATGTATATAGGATGTAGTATTTATTAATATTATACTGCAAGTAATTTAATTGAAAACAGCACAGCACGGCTGTCGCAGAGCTCATCTCGATGCGGGTATGCGCCTGGAGAAAAGAGAACAAAAAGCCACGAAATTAATTTATTTATTACATAATACTTGCTTATTTGGAGTGAACATGACAATGACGAGTAAATAAATATTAACACGACTCCCGTTCGATAAGTTTTTATATAGAGGGGGAAACATTATAGGCTACGCGATGTAATTAATATATATTTGATTGATTGTGCCAAATAATCGCCTTTTCCCCTCCACCCCTCTTTACATAACTCGCTTATTTTTTGCTCATTTTAAAAAATTCAAAATACCATGTAAACTACGGAATTCTGGCTTGTGTAGGCCTATGCCCTCTCTACGAAACATATCAAGTTGAAATGTCGGGCAGCTTGCAGATGAACCATTTTCAGAAAAGTCCGTAGCCTACATTTAGGCAATAATTAATGTGCTATTGTGCTATTCTCGGCCAATTTTCTACCGATTGTTCTAATTCCAAATGGCCTATATAATCCGTGAAGTGTACATTTTCATTGGGTGTATAATAATGTATTCATAAGAGAGGGAAGAAAAAATAAATAAAAGTGAGTGCGTGTAGGCAACAATGACTTCTCCAGCTGAAGAGGTGTGAACGAGTGGTGCGGGGGTGGGGGGATAAAGGGGGAGAGCGGTCGAATGGGCCGATATAGTCAGACTGAGTAGGAGTGATTTTTTTTCAGCCTTCCTAGTGTTAAAAGGTCAAGAGAGATTGCTGCTTTGTTGTACGATCCCTTTTTTGGGGGTGGGGGGGACAAAAGTAATATAAGATATTACTTGATTCCAAGTATAATATTGCCTAACACTGTTAGTAAGTTAATAGGGTGTGCAGCCAGGACCACTTATTTTCTTCTTTGGATGTCATCTCTTGTGCCAACTGTATGTCCTTTTTAAGTAGACCGTGTGCAAAACCTTGGGCATTGTGCAGAAAAGGGAAAGTCAACTAAGGATCACAGGGCAGTTTCTGGATGTCACTACTCCCAAGGCCATTTTATTGCCCCTCACCTCTCCACACCTGTCATCTTCTGTCCACACGTTTCATTTTCACCTGCCCCACCAATTCACACAACTGTCCACAAACCTCAGCCCTGTAGATACCTGAGATGTAGCAAATACTTATATTGTTCTTTTTTTCCCTTGCCCTGTTAGATGTTGTTGAGTTCCAACGATGAGTTCCATGGATACCTGCTGGTTTTGACCTCCTGCCTGATTTGACTTGACATCTGCCATCTCCTTAACGGACTTGTTTGCCTTGCCCTTGTGAGTTTTTAAAGAGTCTACCTCGATTTGTTTGGTTCCACGCCTTTTCCAGGCATTTTTCGTTTTCCAGGCCTGTTTCCCCTTTTTGGACTTTTTTGCACTTTTATCTCTGCAGGGATTTGAATTTCTCTGTTTATTTTTGTCAGGTTTGCACTTTGACCTCTGCAGAGACTTTAATGTTGAATTATATTTAGTCAGATCAAATTGGCTTTGCACGGTGTTCTGACACTTACATGGTTCTACAATGTTGTACATTTTCTTCTTGTCAGGGAACAACATGTTTTATTTTTATTTTTATTAAATGTTTTTCAGCTAGTCTGGCTAGTAGTGGGTGACCTAGATTGTGGGTGCCAGTCCACAAGCAGTGGCAGTGGCTAACGGCACTGTCAATGCTGTGTCTGGATCTAGATCAGCTGCTGCTGGCTTGATTATTGGCTCTGACGGTTCAAGTTTTAAATCGGTGAGGCATTTAAGGATTGACATTTGAGAGAAGTGTTGTCCACTGATCACATCCATAGGGTTTCTCGCCAGTGTGAATTCTCTGGTGTGTTTTAAGTCTAGACATTGTAGGGAAGTTTACCACACTGATCACAGCAGTGGCATTTTTGTTTAGCCAAGCTTCTTTGTTCATTCACCTCTGGTAGAACAGGGAAACTAGACTGAGATGCAACACTGAATTGGAAAAGATGACAAATTACATATTGTTTGGAGGTACATCATGGATGTAAAACAACATTAAAAAAAAAAGTACATTATCGTACATTATTATGTACGTTATCATCTTGTCGGGGAACAAGATTATTATTTTTTTCATGTTTTAAACCTTTAAATATAAGTGGTTCTCAAACCTTTCTGGGTCAGGGCCCCCTCAAATTTGTTAAGATTTTTCAAATTATCAATAAAATCCTAGTGTTTTGCCAATTACCGGTACGTGGCCTGACCGCCCATCAGTGGGACCAGGCCCAAAGGTTCAGAATCGCTGTTTTTCAAGTATGCGCTTCTTAATATTGTTTGTTTTAGGGGATAAAAAAAATTGGGAGGTATGACCTTGTGATGTTTGCCTTGCCCTTGTGAGTTTTTAATGAGTCTACCTCGATTTGTTTGGTTCCACGCATTTTCCAGGCCTGTTTCCCCTTTTAGGACATTGAAGGTTTGCACTTTTATCTCTGCAGGGATTTGAATTTCTGTTTATTTTTGTCAGGTTTGCACTTTGACCTCTGCAGAGACTTTAATGTTGGATTATATTTAGTCAGATCAAATTGGCTTTGCACTGTGTTCTGACACTTTTTTTTTTCATGTTTTAAACCTTTAAATATAAGTGGTTCTCAAACCTTTCTGGGTCAGGGCCCCCTCAAATTTGTTAAGATTTTTCAAATTATTATCAATACAATCCTAGTGTTTTGCCAATTACCGGTACGTGGCCACGTACCGGTAATTGGCAAAACATCAGTAACCGCCCATCAGTGGGACCAGGCCCAAAGGTTCAGAATCGCTGTTTTTAAATGTTTTGCACTTTTCTCTGGAGAGTCTTAATATTGTTTGTTTTAGGGGATGGAAAAAATGGGAGATGTGACCTTGTTGTAATGTAAAGTTTTAATAAATGTTTTATTGCATATCAGACTCTGGGTTTTATGTAATGGTTGAAGAGAATTTAATGCAATGTTGATAAATTGGATCAAACACTAATTGTATGTAAAATAACCTGTAAAAAACTTCCTACAGCAACATACTGTGTTCAAGTATTTACAGTTATTTATTGGCAACAAAAGTTGCCAGTAAATAGCTGTAATTTAAAAAAATACAATATAATGTTGTAAATTGGTTTACAATTATTTATTGGAAAATGTTGCCAGTAAATAGCTGTAATTTCAAAGAATACAATATAATGTTGTAAATTGGTTTACAATTAATTGCTGTTGTTTTACAATAACCAAAAGTAATGCATATACAGTAACAAACTGTAAAAAGGGTATACAGTAGTTTACTGTAATATGTTTTTACAGTTAAAACCTGTAAACATGTATACAGTACTTTACTGTAATTGTTTTTTACAGTAACTATAAGTAATTCTACACTACTTTATTGGCAACTTTTTTGCCATTAACTAACTGTAATTTCTACATCCTATTCGTTACAGTGTACACTCTGAGTTACAGACCTGAAATGGTCCATTTGGTTCCATGTGTACACTCTGAGTTACAGACCTGTAATGGTCCATTTGGTTCCATGTGTACACTCTGAGTTACAGACCTGTAATGGTCCATTTGGGTCCATTTGGTTCCATGTGTACACTCTGAGGTACAGACCTGTAATGGTCCATTTCACTCTCTCAGAGACTTTGTTGATAATGAGCAACTTTGGGTCAACAAACCAGTCATGATGTTTACGTATTATTGCATATTATATAAATGAATAGAAGATCAGTCAGTCTATCATAATTATGATTCTAAAGTAAAGGTCACGGAAAGCTACTATTGTGTAACATGTAACATACAGCCTGTTTTGAAACCGAATATACGAAAGATATTTCAACACTACTTTTCTTTCACTTAAAGGAGGAAACTGATGGCAAAAGGATAGAAAAAGAGAGAACTAGACTCATGTCGACATATCCGTGGTGCGGTAGATCATATCATGGAGATGCAAGCGGTCCGGTACGCTCTTAACCCCTTTAGACCTGAAGACATTTCTGCAAATGTCTTCTAAATCCTGACAGTTTTCTGAAAAGCCTATGTTTCTATTGTTCAAGTTTTTCATGTCAAGGACCCGCAAAAATATATGTAATTGGCCGCCGACCCCCCCATCTGAAAATATGTTGTTCCAGGGACTCCTCATGAAGCAAAGATTGAGTTAAAAACGATCGCTCTGACAGAATATATATTCAAAGATTTGCACCACATTTTCAAAAAAAAAAAAAAAAAAAAAGCAGACCTACAAGCTCATAGCGCGGCACCGAGTGCCGCGCTATGAGCTTGTAGATCTGCTATTTTTCAATAGCTAAAGCGTGACATAATTATTAAAACACCAAAAGGGGTTCCCGCCCGTCACTACACCATTGGTTCTCAAAGTTGGGGTCTCAGCTGGTCCTTAGAAACTAAAATCAGCCAAAGAATGTATCATTCATATACTGTACAGTACTACGCTGCGTGAATAAACATACAATTTGATAGCATACAGTAGATCACCCAGGTTTTATGGTTTTTCAATCCCCACACGCGTGTGTGAGTGTGTGTATGTATAAGTGTTGCAACAATTAAAATGTAGAATATTATTTTTTTAGCGGTAATATCGTATATACGTAGTACACGCGTGTGGGTATAATGGATAGCGTGGCCTGGCTGGGTGTGTGACCTGACTACCGCGCCCTGAATGATTCAGCCCTGCAGCCCTGGTGTCAGTGTTGTTTGCGTCGACTAAAACTAAGACGAAAAATGTTCGTCGACTACCTTTTTTCACTGACGAAAACTAAATGGAAACTAAATGAAAACTAAGCTGTAGATTTAGTCGACTAAAATCTTATGACATTTAGTCGACTAAAACTAGACTAACACTAAGACATTTCCAGTGGACTAAAATGTGACTAAAACTAAATGAAGTTTCAGTCCAAAGACTATGACTAAACTAAAATAGAAATTTGCTGCCAAAAACAACACTGCCTGCTGTGAGATATGATCTGGACAACAATGTCAATATGAAGCTGAGGATAACGTTGACCACTTCCCTTCACTCTCCTTTCTTTGGTAATCTTTGTTGTCGTCAGACGGACAGCTTGGTCAGATACTTTGTTGACGTTTTGTTAACTCATCCTCCTGCCGTTAACCCAGTGGTGGAAAGTAACTAAGGGCATTTACTCAAATAGTGTACTTAAGTACAATTTTGAGGTATTTGTACTTTAAGGTTGGGTTTAGGTGTGCTGCTGCCCCGTGGGAGGTTAGGGTGAGGGTGAGGGTTTGAGATATCGGACCAATGACATGTCTGGCTTCAAGCACGAGAGAGAGGTGGAAGCAAACGCAAGGTGGATGTCGTCACAGCAGGAAGGAGTGAGGACACATATGCTCCCAAAACCATCTATTGCACAAAATAGAGTGTGGGTGGGTGAGCAGCGTGTGCGTGTGTGTGGGTGGGTGTGTGCGTGTGTGTGTGTGTGTGTGTGTGTGTGTGTGTGTGTGTGTGTGTGTGTGTGTGTGTGTGTGTGTGCGTGCATGTGCGTGTGGGTGGGTGTGTGTGTGCATACAGTGTAAGCTGTCAAAATAACAGCGGCGCTGTCATCGTTTAGGGAAGTGAAGATAGTATATATATATAGGAACTCAGTGTGTCGTGAAGAGGTCAAAAACCTGCAGGAAGAATATGAAGTCATAACGGTAAAGATGGCTGTAGCGAGGCATTCTGAAAACATCGAGGTCCAAGATGATCCAGACTACGAGAATGACACCACCGTCACTGCAAGAAGAACTACCGGAGAAGGACATTATGAGAGTCTTGATCTGAAGAAGATAGGCGACGCCGACTATGGAGATCTACGCACCAAGAAGAAGAAGTCTGGTAAGATATATTACTAAGACTAAAAATCACCAATACAAACACATTGAAACCTTTTAACCCTCTAAGACCCGCATTCATTTCTACTTGCAAAAAAAATATTTCAACCTTACTACTACTTTGTACTACTAGGACTAAGACTAAAAAATATGTTAAAAAATATAAAAAAATAAAGTTTGATGAAAAATGTATAATAATTATATAATAATATAATAAATTAATAATTTACATTTGGGGGATATCTTTCACAATAATGAATAAAACATGTTCTAGACATTCTAATGATCACAAAAAACATATATTACAATTATTTTACTTACTTTTATTAGGGTTAAAGGTCAAAAGTCATAGGTTAAAAAATGTTCAAAATTGCACAGAGTCCAGACATTTTTTATTTGTGTGAATTTCAGCCTCTGTGGGGGGTATTTATATGCAAATATCATGACCAATGGCATTGAAATGGCATTGCAATGAACATCACTGATGACGTTTAGGTGAAAAAAGAACAGAAAAAAATTATAATAATTAAGTAATTCATTAAAATATAACTTGTTGCTATAAAGCAACCATAGGGTTCAACGATTTTAAATGATCTCCCTCCCTCCTTATCCCACAGTATGTATATGTTTGTGTGTGTGCATGTGTGTTGTGTGTGTGTGTGTGTGCGAGAGAGAGAGAGAGAGAGAGAGAGAGAGAGAGAGAGAGAGAGAGAGAGAGATAAACTGTAGCAAAGCCCTGAATGCCAAGATAAAAGAGCATTCACGCTCGCATTACATCTTATGTCTATCTGTGAGTTCTCTGACTGAATTAACTAAGTACATCATTTACCAAAAAATCATGATAAGTGCCATTTTCTTTTTTTATCCCACAATTTTGTAACCCATTTTTCACCCCTGTGTCAATCATCTAATGTGATCCTGGGCTCTACACACCCTCCACCAACCTAGTCCCCATATATGGGGGACAAGGGGAGACCAACGGACTTGAACTCATGCTTCCTTCATGCCTGAGTGTCCAAGTTGCTCCTTTACACCTGACAGGGGGGAGTTTCCCTGGTTGGACGTAGCGCGTGGAAGGAACACGTTATTCCAACCAGTTCCTTTCCCCTCCATCAGGCGCCCCGGCTGGCCAGGGGGAGGCAGTAATAATAATAATAATAATAATAATACATTTTATTTATAAGGCGCCTTTCAGGGCACTCAAGGTCGCCGTACAGGTTTAAAACAGTACAAAAACACAGTTAAAAGCAGAACAAAACACACTAGACACTAGAGGTCACACAGAGTCATAGGCCTGCCTAAACAGGTGGGTTTTGAGGTGAGTTTGGAAAATGGTGATAGAGTCCATGTTTCTGATGTCAGGGGGGAGAGAGTTCCAGAGGTGAGGGGCAGAGCGGCTGAAGGCTCTTGACCCCATGGTGGACAGACGGGCTGGGAGGACTTTCAGGGTGAGGGAGGAGGCAGACCTGAGAGACCGGGTGGGGACGTTGACGTGGACAAGGTCAGACAGGTATGGGGGGGCGAGGTTATGGATGGCCTTGAAAGTATGGAGAAGGATCTTATAGTCAATGCGGGATTTTATGGGAAGCCAGTATAGAGACCAGTTCCTTTCCCCTCCATCAGGCGCCCCGACCATTTTCATTAAACCAATTCAAGGACTCTAAGAGTAATAATCAAGATAGTTACCATTTGTTAACTTGTCAATAGTTCAAGCCTCTCATCCTTTAAAGCCGTCTACATATATTTATGCTTTTTCAGTCTTGACAAAGAATGTGAGACAGAGGAGAGGAGATTTGAGGCCGAGGACAGTTATAGAAGTGATTCACCTTATGTGTAAAAGTATTTTAGAGGTCATTTCAAAGTACTTTGGTCCAGTTGGGTTTAGCTAACGGCATTTACACTCTTATCTTGTTTTTGTCTTAACAGGGAGAAGGCCTTTCAGAGTTGTTCTGGGTGTTGCTGTGTGTCTGGGGATGCTGTGTCTTACACTGACGGGTGTGAATACAGGCCTGGGCGTGAAATGTGAGTATTGCATGGAGTTTTGTTGCCTGACATGTTCTAGCTGTGACAACTATTAAGGCCTTGTTTAAAAAGCAGAAGTCTTGCGCACATCCAGTTCCTCGCTGGCGCTGGACAAAAGGTAGATGCATACAGGAAACTATTAAGGCCACCACGGCTTTAACCCAAAATGTTGACTTATTATTATTATTATTTATTTATTTTTGTAATCAAATTAATCGTTTATTTTTGTATCATTGCATTGCATGATATCCACCTGAAAAGTATGATGAATAACCCATTCTGACCTGAGATCAGATTCATACGAGGTTTCCACTGGACACACACTGGTCTGATTAACCCCATTCTGACCTGAGATAAGATTCATACGAGGTTTCCACTGGACACACACTGGTCCTGATTAACCCATTCTGACCTGAGATCAGTTTTAAAAAAATTGTCAGTCGTTCTTCCATTTTTCAAAAATAGCAGACCTACAAGCTCGTAGCGCGCCACTCGGTGGCGCGCTATGAGCTTGTAGATCTGCTATTTTTCAATAGCTAAAGCATAACATGATGCTAACACCAAAATGGGTTCCCGTTCAGAATGGGATAAAGTAGTGTTGACAAGTGACAATGCACATGAAAAAAAGGATAATTAACAACGTTGAGATTTTCTTTCTCAAATAAAGTGTTCCACCGCAGATGCTTGACCTCATCATGAACAGTAGCTGTTCAGATTTATAGTTTGCTACGATTTCTTTGTTAGTTTTAACATCAACCGTGCTATCTAGCCCCTCTGAAAGGATTACAGCTTCACATAGGGTCACATGTATTTACTCAAATCTTAGGCCATTCGCAACCTAAATAACATAACTCATTTGTATTTTATATATATTTATTATATGATTTCATAAGCATACATTTGACACAACGAGCTTAGCTCTTTAGATCGGGTTAGTGATTATAGCCCTTGTTCAGGCCTTTAATTAGATTAGATTAGATTAGATTAGGTAAAAAACCTGTATATGAGACAAATACACATAATACATTCGTCATTGTACATTACAGGTTTACAGCATAACACACAGATAGCATTATTCATTAGTATTGCATGAATTCATATTTACCATTGGTCAATGTGAGGCTGCTTAGTTGCTGTGCGTTGTTGATACACAGGTTTGGTTCATCATGCACAATGTACATGAGGCATGGCTCCCTCTTTGCTTTAGGAACTGAATCAAGATAACCCATGCTAGATTATATGAAGCTCTGTTCTACTCTGAGCATTCCTGTGATTGGCCGTTTGTGTCAGGCCCTCAGTCATTGGTCAGCTTAAAGCTTTCCCCATGTGCTGAGTGTGTGCCCATCCTGCTCTAGGGACAGTGGACTGGAGATGTGTCCACGGCACCCCCGCTGTGGCAGTTGGTCTGTGGACCCAGGAAGTGAATCCAGCACATGTGCCTTCATGTGCTGTGGCTATGTGGAGATAGTGAAGATGTGCCCTTATCAGATCCCCTCCTGCTGTGTCAGTTGGCCTGTGAGAGAGCTGGTATTTATGGCTGGTATCCCTATCAGATTCCCTGCTGCGAGGGTTGGGACAGGACATTTTAACCTCTAGTCTTTGTATGACTACACTTCACTATTATAAGCAGTTCAACACATGACATTACTGCTTTACAATGATTACGGATTATTACAACTTGTTAGTAGTAGAAACAGTTGATGTACTGACAGTTGGTATACTGTCTTCCCTTTGAGAGAGAGAAGTGCCTACACTTCACACCTCTATGTTAACCCAGCAAGTCAGGGCTCTGGGATAAGGATCACAAGTGACAGTATGTATTGGTACATTTTGCAATGCACATCTTATTAATAGGAATCCAACGCTGAGTCCATATTCAGCGCCACACCTCCCACCAAAACCTATTCATAAACTTATGGAGAGGTTTTCTCTCATAACGTTATAAAGGTTCAGTTTACATCAATACACGATTATCTGTGCAAAGTGAGGTTTCCAAATAAACATTATAATTATTTACCACCCAATGAGCCTTGAACTGACCATTAGCGGAATTATAACATTGTTCTTCGTTTGGTGGAACCCTATTTTAACCTTTTTAAGTTTATTTAACATCCCATATTGTTAAATAAAGTTAATTTGTTTAAGGTTTTATTTAGAGAAGAGAAGCACTACACAACTCAGTGTTCTAAACAGTGATAAGAGGTTGGTTAAGCTCTTTTTCCTGTTTGCTGATTGGAGATAAGATAATCACAAGGGGTTTTTGGTTAACTTTTACTGATGTAAAAGGCCCCTGGATTTTTTACTTCTCAACTTTATGGGATTCAAAATCGTTCCCTCGTTCTCCTCCCACCATGCTGTATCGGGAGGAAGAGGTTTTGACACATCAATTGAACAATTTTAAATGTTTACACAACTTACACAATTACACCATACAACTGTTTTAAAACACTACACAAATTAATCGCACTGTCTCTCACTGTTCTATGACAGCTGCACTGCGACGTCTCTGTAACCCTCGGTAACCTCTCCCTGTTCCAGGGGAGGGGGGCTGTGTGTGTGTGTGCGTGTGTGCGCGCGTGTGCGCGACTTCAGCAGCCATCTTTTGGCTCCGTTGGATCAATGCAGGGGGGGGGGGGTCATGTGTGTGTGTGCGCGTCATGTAGTTTTACTTATTCATGACGGATTCCGCAGTCACTGCATGGCTTCATTTTGACCTTTCCTTTTCTGCTCTGAACGTCCGTCCCCGGTGTGATGTTTTCACCGGCAGGGCTGATCGATAGAGCTCTGCAGATCTTTTTCCAACTCCCGCTTGGTTTGAGCTGTTGAGGAGTGTGTAGACATAGCAATTCCAACATGACGATCTCCGCCCCGGTGAACTTCGATGGTTTCCTCGACGGGGTGAAGGTTGGGCTAATGTCTGTTAAAACCCCCAGTCCGCCACTTTGGGTAGTGGTGGTTACTGGGGGACATCGCAGGGCCGGCATCACAGATTCCGCCCCGGTGGAATTCAAGGATTTTTGCCTCGACGCAGCGGGGTGATGCCGGTCCCGTTGCGGGTTTTGCCACTGCTCCGTGGCGGTTGACGTCCTGTGGTACCCCACGTCGGACGTAGGCTCCGCTGGGCTTTGTGGCGCCGTGATCAGCCGCTTCCTGGCGACTGTTTCCTGTACGGCTGTTGAGGGCGCTGATTCTTCTGCGTGGTCCGCGCAGGATACATATTGCTCCTCTGGGTTTAGCACTGCTGTCCTGGCGTCCTCCGGGCTTCCTGGCTCCGTGTTGGGACTCTGCTGGGCTCTGTGGCAGGCTTCGTTGATGTTCTCCGTGCTAGCCACACGCAGAGACTCATCTTGTGTGAGAAGGTTGCCGAACTGCCTGGCACCGATGGCGCTCTCATCAGCAGCTTCCGGTCCCTCCTCTTTGACCCCCACCCCAGCTGACGGTCCCCCGTTCTCCACTGGCTGGTGGTGTCTGACTCCCGCTGACTCAGCTGTCGGTGTCGGTGGACCCCCGATCTCCACTGATCCCAGTTGGTGGTCTTTCGTTAGTAATTTGAATTTGTTTAATTCTTTTACGAACATTTTGTAGTCGGCAAGCATTTTTATAGCTTTTTCCGGACTTATGAGAGTTTTATTTTCTTCCATTAATAAATGTAAGACTTTAAGAGTTTTCTCTAGCTCTTTTATCGCCATCGACCCTGTACAAATTAATCTGTGTAATTTGTCAGATAGCTCAGTCCACTTTGGCTCTAGTTTTATCCAAAACGCAGCCTTTACAAACTGTCTCATATTTTGGTATTTGTTAGTGTAGATTTTAATTTGATCTTCCACTTCTCCAGCGATTTGTGTCAATTTAGCTTCGATTAATCCTTCCGAATAATCAGTGGAGCTATCCACCACGTTTTCATAAGCTATTTTGAGGTTCACAAATGCGGACGCCTCTTCGGCGTTTGTATCCAGCACTAGACACTTAGAAGCTAATCCATCGAATATTGATTGGTCTAATTCGCTTTTAACTTTTAACTCGTCGATTAATAAATCAGCCATTTTACTTCACCTATCAGGATTGGCCTGAATTTTTGGGATTTTAGTAATGGGTTTATCACCACGGTTTTATAGTTTTTTAGCTTTGACAAAGAGTTTAACCCGGATGGCGTCTGTTTAACGGTCCCAGATTGAGATAGCTTTAAGTATTTATAGTTTCCTAACTATTGATTAATACCCGCTCCCTTTGACAAGGTTTAACCCGGATGGCGTTTGTTTAACGGTCCCAGATTGAGATAGCTTTAAGTATTTATAGTTTCCTAACTATTGATTAATACCCGCTCCCTTTGACAAAGAGTTTAACCCGGATGGCGTCTGTTTGACGGTCCCAGATTGAGATAGCTTTAAGTATTTATAGTTTCCTAACTATTGATTAAATACCCGCTCCCTTTGACAAAGAGTTTAACCCGGATGGCGTCTGTTTAACGGTCCCAGATTGAGATAGCTTTAAGTATTTATAGTTTCCTAACTATTGATTAAATACCCGCTCTCTTATTTGTTACAATCAATTCGTGTTTAGCATTTAATCTAGTCCTGTGTGCTGGACCCCCTGTGGTTTACATGCATGTTCCCCTTGGGCCTGCAATTAACATACTTGGGGTATTTTATTGCCGACCCCTCCCTCTGCTGTGTTCAGCTTGGGAGTGCCTGTTAACCATCACTGCCCATCCCCCGCTTATAGCTGGGTATGGTGTCCCAATGTTGGAGGCTCTGAGGACAATGGGCTGCTAGTTTTAGCAGTTAGCTTTGGCGGCCATCTTTATCCTTGTTGAAAGCAAGAATTTAGATAGACCTGATGACTACTTTGTTCCTAGTTACAGCAACCCACCCCAGATCAATGACTGTTAGCTTGCTTTGAACCAGAGGCTAATAAGTCTTTGAGTTTGGAGTAGTTATCGGAACCAAGAGCACCGAAATCACTAGTCCGCCAGTTTTTTAGTTATAATGACTTTCAGCTCAGTTCTTTAACGCCCTATCTAAGTTTGCTGGCTCTCTGTCTGGAGCTCTGTGCGAAACATTAGATTTCTAGCTGTACTGTTTTTGCTGTTTAGTCCTATCTGTAGATTTAGCTCAAGGCCAATTTACCAACTATGCTTTGAGACTTTGCGTCTAGCTGTGATATTTCTACGTTATAACTTTTTGTTTGTTTACAGTCAACCGTAATTATGATAATAATTACTATCTATGGTTTTCTACTGTTATGGAGTTTTAAAATGAACCGTAGTTATGATAATAACTACACTCCGTGGTTCTTTACTCCTATGGAGTTTTGTTACAGTCGACCGTAATTATGATAATAATTACACCGCTGGTTTTTTACTCGTATGGAGTTTTGTTACAGTCAACCGTAATTATGATAATAATTACTATCTATGGTTTTCTTACTGTTATGGAGTTTTAACATGAACCATAGTTATTAATAACTACACTCCATGGTTTTTTACTGTTCAGATTTATAGTTTGCTACGATTTCTTTGTTAGTTTTAACATCAACCGTGCTATCTAGCCCCTCTGAAAGGATTACAGCTTCACATAGGGTCAAATGTATTTACTCAAATCTCAGGCCATTCGCAACCTAAATAACATAACTCATTTGTATTTTATATATATTTATTATATGATTTCATAAGCATACATTTGACACAACGAGCTTAGCTCTTTAGATCGGGTTAGTGATTATAGCCCTTGTTCAGGCCTTTAATTAGATTAGATTAGATTAGATTAGGTAAAAAACCTGTATATGAGACAAATACACATAATACATTCGTCATTGTACATTACAGGTTTACAGCATAACACACAGATAGCATTATTCATTAGTATTGCATGAATTCATATTTACCATTGGTCAATGTGAGGCTGCTTAGTTGCTGTGCGTTGTTGATACACAGGTTTGGTTCATCATGCACAATGTACATGAGGCATGGCTCCCTCTTTGCTTTAGGAACTGAATCAAGATAACCCATGCTAGATTATATGAAGCTCTGTTCTACTCTGAGCATTCCTGTGATTGGCCGTTTGTGTCAGGCCCTCAGTCATTGGTCAGCTTAAAGCTTTCCCCATGTGCTGAGTGTGTGCCCATCCTGCTCTAGGGACAGTGGACTGGAGATGTGTCCACGGCACCCCCGCTGTGGCAGTTGGTCTGTGGACCCAGGAAGTGAATCCAGCACATGTGCCTTCATGTGCTGTGGCTATGTGGAGATAGTGAAGATGTGCCCTTATCAGATCCCCTCCTGCTGTGTCAGTTGGCCTGTGAGAGAGCTGGTATTTATGGCTGGTATCCCTATCAGATTCCCTGCTGCGAGGGTTGGGACAGGACATTTTAACCTCTAGTCTTTGTATGACTACACTTCACTATTATAAGCAGTTCAACACATGACATTACTGCTTTACAATGATTACGGATTATTACAACTTGTTAGTAGTAGAAACAGTTGATGTACTGACAGTTGGTATACTGTCTTCCCTTTGAGAGAGAGAAGTGCCTACACTTCACACCTCTATGTTAACCCAGCAAGTCAGGGCTCTGGGATAAGGATCACAAGTGACAGTATGTGTTGTGAATTATCTGCATGATGTCTGACTGGCAGCCTCTGTTGGACACTCCCCATTCCCTGCATCCACAATCACACATGTGTTTGCCATCACACCACTCAACTCATTAGCCAATCACAGTCTAGGTGTGCCACATATAACCAGCAACTCACCCCACACACCTCACTCAGTCTCCAGCCTTCACACAGGCAACATGCAGCACCTACAGACCTCACTGAGTCTACCCACTACTCCAGCCATGCGTACTTGACCAAAGTAAGCCTTTGTTCCCTATACTGTATTGACTTTAATATATTATTTGTACAACATGTTGATCGGTTATTGCTCACTTTGCCATAATGTTGAGATAATATGCTGTATTCTGAGTACTTTGCCATTGCACTAGGTGCTAATGTATTCCTTTGTTTGTTTGTAGAAACCATGGATTAAGGAGATAATAAACCTGACCTTGTTAATAATATACCTTGGTGTCACATACTCTCTCTGACCGGGGATACTTGGGTGGTCAGCTCACAGCCCACAAACCCAACCAGCAGAATATTTATTAGTATGTATTGGTACATTTTGCAATGCACATCTTATTAATAGGAATCCAACGCTGAGTCCATATTCAGCGCCACAGTAGCGGTTTAAGCAATAAGCCACGAGAGGTCTCAGGTTACCGGGTATTTTACACTGGCTGGGGGCGTAGGCAGACCCCACGCGCAGCGGAGGGTCTTCTACCTCCCAGACAGTGTAAAATACCCGCTAAGCTGGGGCCTCCAGTGGCTTATTGCTTTTCTAAAACGGTTACAAACATATAGCAATATTAACCTAATAAAACTATTACATTCACAAAAGTATTCTACGCTTTGCGCCACCAGAGCGAGCGAGCCACAACACTTCCTTGTTTTGCTCGGCAAGTAGCCTATATGACGGGAGAATAGCGCTTGATGTATATACGGGGCTGCCTGGAGCCACACATTCACAGTCATATGAGCCGGGCGGTGCTTAAGATGCCCCGCACGGCATGTGTTTGTAAAGCAATCAAGCGCTCCCCTTCCCCAGTTGAGCTACAAGGCTGCAGGATCATAGCCTGGTTAATAAACCAGACCGAATCAGCCGTTGGCAAAAAGAAATTGCCTACCGGCGGATTTCGGTCTGGAGAGGCTCAATTGTACGCCCATTTTCTACACACGAAAACGTGTGCGCCCAATAGGGACACGGTATGCAATATGGGCGGGCTTTGGTACAGTGACGTTCAATGCTTGAGACCTTTGACTGACAGTAGCTCTGACCAATTGCGTCAAAGAGAAAATGTTTCCCTGGAAATGAAATCCAAGCTGAGCCTCCCCAGACTAATATCCCGCGGATCCGTGCGATATTAGTCTGGTTTATTAACCAGGCTAGCAGGATCATACAAAGTGATTGAAGGAGTGGGTTATCGGTGAAATTTACACCGGTCACGTGACGCTAACCAGCCAATCAGAATGAAGTATTGGGACTACCCGTTTTAGAAAACTCTCTTTATCGTCCATTTCTGTCCTTCGCAGATCATACTCTGAGCTTGGAGAATACCAAACTGACGCAGGAGAGGGAACAGCTTCAAAGTGAAGTAAACCAGCTGAAGACACAGACAGCAGGTGAGAGAAGATACAAAATAACTTAAATTATATCATTGATATTTTAATTATTATCTGGAATATAGAGGTAGAGATTCGGAGTAAGCTCATCACTGCCGGTGTATGACAACTATCATAGAACAATCATTATTCTTAACCCATTCTGAACAGGAACCCATTTTGGTGTTAGCATCATGTTATGCTTTAGCATAACTTGAAAAATCGAAGAACGACTGACATTTTTAGAATCTGATCTCAGGTCAGAATGGGTTAATCAGACCAGTGTGTGTCCAGTGGAAACCTCGTATGAATCTGAGCTCAGGTCAGATGCACGTCACCCGTTTTCAAGCTCATCTTTATAATCGGCGTCACTAATGCTCATTATTCATAACATGGCATAATTTGTCTATGTGGACAGTTCAGAAACCTGCCTACCAATGACATCAAGGGGGGACTAAATCTGTCTTTGTAGTGGAGTAAAAACTACAATATTTGTAGTAGTAGGAAGTAGAGTTCTCATCGGGCCCGGAAATTAAGGCCCGGCCCTAACTGGGCCTTAACTGATCAGGCCCTAGGCCCGGCCCGGCCCGGCCCGACTAATTAGCATAGATTTTAGGCCCGACCCGACCCTAAAACGTTGTGTTTGGTCGGGTTTGTGCAGAATTTGAGAACTCTACACAGAGTAAAAGTGAAACGCCAGTCAGCACCATCTTCATAATAGATAAATACACAAACAGACAGAACAAACCCGACCAGGCCCGACCCAACACAACGTTTTAGGGTCGGGTCGGGCCTAAAATCTATGCTAATTAGTCGGGCCGGGCCGGGCCTAGGGCCTGATCAGTTAAGGCCCAGTTAGGGCCGGGCCTTAATTTCCGGGCCCGATGAGAACTCTACTTCCTACTACTACAAATATTGTAGTTTTTACTCCACTACAAAGACAGATTTAGTCCCCCCTTGATGATGTCATTGGTAGGCATTGAAAATCCATCAGTAAATCTCCTGTTTGATGTTTTTAGACAAGTCGTGTCCCGATGGATGGGAGAAGTTTGGACGCAGCTGTTACTACTTAACTACTGGAGGGAAAACATGGCAGGGAGGTAGAGACGAATGTCAGAGTCTGGGAGCTGATCTGGTGGTCATTAACAGTGGAGAAGAACAGGTTAGTTGTGTCCGTGTGTGTGTGTGTGTGTGTGTGTGTGTGTGTGTGTGTGTGTGTGTGTGTGTGAGTGTGACCGTGTCCGTGTGTCCATCATCCAGATACGACTCAAGGAAATATTTTTCCTTTATTTTTTGACGATGGGTTCTCAGATTGTCCATATAGTTGCATGTGACCTAATTCCATGATTATAGTGAAGAAGTGAATGTATTGGATACAATTAATGATGATTCAATCATGTACAAATAATCAGGTATTCATCCATGGATTGAGACCTGGTGGTGGTGGTTCATGGATTGGTCTGACCAGGACTGGGGGCAGCTGGACGACGTGGGTGGATGGAACACCACTGACAACAACGTGAGACATTTAACATGTTTTATATTGTAATTCTATCAAAGTCACTGTAAAATACAGTGTGTTTATTGTGCAGGTACTGGTACTGTATGTGAGTGAATGAGTCCATGTGGTTCAATACAGTGTGTTTATTGTGCAGGTACTGGTACTGTATGTGAGTGAATGAGTCCATGTGGTTCAATACAGTGTGTTTATTGTGCAGGTACTGGTACTGTATGTGAGTGAATGAGTCCATGTGGTTCAATACAGTGTGTTTATTGTGCAGGTACTGGAGAAGTGGACATCCCGCTGACCGTGGAGACTGTGCAGCGTATGGTCACAGGACTGACCCTGGAGCATGGTATAATTGGTTATGTTCATCTCCAGGGGCCTCAATCTGTGAGAAGTGATGGTTTTCACTTCATTGATCAAACTGCAGCTCAGTGTTTCTGCTCCAGTAGTAATCAGTAGTGAAGATCATATAAACCCAAACATGTAAGTACAAACAGTGGTGGGAAAAGTACTTTCTACTAAAATCTAAGTAAAATTATCAATACTGCAGAATTAAAAATACTATATGTTGCAAGTAAAAGACCGGAATTCAAAAGTAGGCCTACAAAAGTTCTGGCATTAAGATTTACTTAAAAGTACCAAAAGTAAAAGTACTCATTATGTAGAATGTCTATCATTTTTATCAAGTTTTCAAATGTCTAAAAATCTTTTTGAAAATAGCAGATCTACAAGCTCTCAATGCGTCAGAGTCACAATAATGTTAGCTAATAAGATCAAATGATCGAAATGTATATTGGGCTGAAGTTACTTGTTACTGTAATAATAATACAAATGTGCAAAGTAACTAAAGTTTTCAAAAAAAAATTATGGAGTAAAAGTACAATATTAGGATCTGAGATGTAGTGGAGTAGAAATACTTAGTAGTTGAATTGAAAATACTCAGTAAAGTACAAATACAAATACGCCCATTTTGGGCGGGAAACCCTTTTGGTGTTAGCATTATGTTATGCTTCAGCTATTGAAAAATAGCAGACCGGCGCGCTACGAGCTTGTAGGTCTGCTATTTTTGAAAAATCGAAGAACGACTGACATAGAAACATAGCTTTTTCAGAAAACTGTCAGGATGTAGAAGACATGTTTAGAATCTGATCTCAGGTCAAAATGGGTTAATTTTAAGTCTCAATGACTTTACACCACTGAGTACAAACTGTTGTAGCCTTAACCACTTTAACGCATTAACACCAGGAAAGCATGTGTCATTTTAGATTCAAGCGTTCAAAAATAGAAGATATTCAAGCCCTCACAAAAAAAAATGAACACTCATCTTTTACTTTCTCTAATGACAACCTAAAACATGAACCTTGGTTGAAAAAAATGAAGTTGTCCTTTAACTACTTGAGTCCCTATAAAATAGCCGCTCTAAGCTCAGAGAGCGTGTTTTGAGTTTGTACATATGCTATTTTTGATCTTTTTGAAAAAAAAAAAAAAATCTGGAGAATGTGTTTAGTGTATGAATATTCATGAATGTGTTTTAAATGTATGAATATGCATGAATAATGCTGTTCAGATATTCAGCTAGCAGAGCAGGTTGAAATATCTTAAAGGGATAGTTCACCCCTAAAAAATATATTTAAATTTAGCGCAGGGACTTTTACTGATTCATTTCAAATTCATTAATTATAGAAAAAAAATAACGCAAATGTACACATTTTAATCGCGCACCACAATGTGCATTTCACTGTTCTGAAGTATTGTGCCGTTTGTAAGTATTGGTTTTTTTTATACAGAAGGTCTTTTATAGGCTACCTATCCTGAATATATTCCTATAATTGTTGCTACAAAATTGCACTGATCTGTTCAGTACCACCTTGATAAAACAATAAACTATATTTTGTTGCTTAAGCTTATGTATTTATTCACTATTTATTGATTGACTCGTATTCCAAGGACAACATTTCCTTAAATTGTGTACATTGCTTTAAAGGACCACTTCACCACTGTACAACCTATCTTCATATAATAGGTCCTCACTAATAATCATGATAAAATGGCACGATTTTTTTCCTACTCAGTCTGTGTCTCATAGGAGGGCTGTGGGCAGTTTATAAACCGTCTTCCAGTGACATCATCATTAGGCAGATTCTTTTTTAAACAAGATTTTTTTACAACAATGTTTAGATTTTCATCATCGTGAGAACGATGGCTTCCATTTTCGCATTGCAACTTTTCAGGACTAGAAAGCCTGCAGTTTCTATTAGCTTGTATTCCCCATCGAGGACGGTTTCTGAACTGCCCACAGCCCTCCTATGAGACACAGACCGAGTAGAAACAAATCGCACCATTTTTTCATGATTATTAGCAAGGACCAATTATATGAAGATAGGTTGAAAAGTGGTGAAGTGGTCCTTTAAAGAAGATGAGTTGTTTGAGATGTTTCAAGCCAGCATTTACATCCAAAAAAAAATCACACTCGTGTGAAGTGAGGGGCGCTCTTATCAATCAGACATGTCTATTATCTACAACTTAATGTCACACAGACTAAAGATTGATTTCAGGCGATACGTCCACCAGCTCCTCAGAGTATATAGTGTCATGAATCGCCAGACAGTGGATCTGGTAACCTCTTATAAATATAGCCCTGGGTCCATTATTAACCCATTTTGGTGTTAGCATTATGTTATGCTTTAGCTATTAGAAAAATAGCAGATCTACAAGCTCATAGCGCGCCACAGAGTGGCGCGCTATGAGCTTGTAGGTCTGCTATTTTTTTGAAAAATCGAAGAACGACTGACATAGAAACATAGCTTTATCAGAAAACTGTCAGGATGTAGAAGACCTTTTTAGAATCTGATCTCAGGTCAGAATGGAAAACTGTCAGGATGTAGAAGACCTTTTTAGAATCTGATCTCAGGTCAGAATGGAAAACTGTCAGGATGTAGAAGACCTTTTTAGAATCTGATCTCAGGTCAGAATGGAAAACTGTCAGGATGTAGAAGACCTTTTTGGAATCTGATCTCAGGCCAGAATGGAAAACTGTCAGGATGTAGAAGACCTTTTTAGAATCTGATCTCAGGTCAGAATGGAAAACTGTCAGGATGTAGAAGACCTTTTTAGAATCTGATCTCAGGTCAGAATGGAAAACTGTCAGGATGTAGAAGACATTTTTAGAATCTGATCTCAGGTCAGAATGGAAAACTGTCAGGATGTAGAAGACCTTTTTAGAATCTGATCTCAGGTCAGAATGGAAAACTGTCAGGATGTAGAAGACCTTTTTAGAATCTGATCTCAGGTCAGAATGGAAAACTGTCAGGATGTAGAAGACATTTATATAATCTGATCTCAGGTCAGAATGGGTTAAGGACGGTGCAATGAGAACATCTCAAACGAAGGACCCCGGCCGGACCACAGGATGATGTCACCAGTGTTGGGTATATTACTTTATATTTGGAATACATTTCTTATTACTTATTACCTTAATTTATCAAGTAATATATTGTATTACACTTTACTGTCCGAGAAAGAGTAATATATTAATATTACTATTACAAATTACTATTGCTCAAATCGAACAATTCAATATTTTAGTATAATTATAAATGATACATTGCGTATGTATCTACAATAAGGCGAGGCCAAACGACCGCCTAGCCAAACACCAGACCTGAGAACTATTAGTGGGGAGCGGAAATATACGTCATTCTTTAAAGGGACACTCCACCCTTTTTGCAAAAAAATATATGTTAATGACATTTAGAAGCTTTAGAACACATTCCTGGGGGTCTTTATGTGTGTAATATGTGGTTTTAGCTATTTTAGATTGTAGCAGTGAGCACAGTGTCTCTGATGTCATGGACACTGGTCTCACTACCTTCCTGGACTACTATTCCCATAATTCTTTGGTGCACTGCTCCTCATTGTGGATAGGGGGGAGAGCTGTCTTACTGAGACAACATGTAGTCCAGGAAGGAAGTGAGCCCAGTGTCCATGACATCAGAGACACACACTGCTAAAATCTAAAATATCTCAAACCACATATTACACACATAAAGACCCCCATGGAAGTGTAACCTGATGCTGCCAGATCCAAGAAGTTTGCTACACAATTTTCTTTCACAGCTTATTGGGATCTGGGATCGCGGAAGCAAATTCGATGACGGGGCTGTTCCTTTTTTTCAAGATACTTGGTAGATGATTGGATGGGACCGTCTGTCTATCACCGTGTGGGCGTGCAAACACAACCAATCATATTGACGTGTCTATATAGCTCAAGTGTTTAACAGGTGCAGCGATTCAACTAGTAAAACAGTAGCCTGGGCACCATTTCATTTAGGGTATAATTATGATCCTGTCGGGAGCGGATGATATCGTTACGTCATGTTGTAGTTATTGTTTTGTATAGTCGACAGGCAGGAACAACAGGCGGCAACTTTATTGAGGGAAAAGGAAGGTTCCTTCCTTTTCCCTCAATACATAAACATAGGGCAGGACTTAGCTGGGAAGAGGAGAAGCTCAGTCTATACATACCATAGGGCAGGACTTAGCTGGGAAGAGGAGAAGCTCAGTCTATACATAACATAGGGCAGGACTTAGCTGGGAAGAACCAGAAGCTCAGTCTATACATAACATAGGGCAGGACTTAGCTGGGAAGAGGAAAAGCTCAGTCTTGTCTGGGTTCAGCTTGAGGTGGTTGGAGAACGTCTGCTGTGAGATGACAGTCAGCCAGGCATGCAGTGAAGAGAAGTGGTGCATTCTGGGTAGTGTAGTGTAGTCTCCACTGTGAGATGCCAGCCAGGCATGCGGTGAAGAGAAGTGGTGCATTCTGGGTAGTGTAGTGTAGTCTCCACTGTGAGAGATGTCAGCCAGGCATGCGGTGAAGAGAAGTGGTGCATTCTGGGTAGTGTAGTGTAGTCTCCACTGTGAGAGATGTCAGCCAGGCATGCGGTGAAGAGAAGTGGTGCATTCTGGGTAGTGTAGTGTAGTCTCCACTGTGAGAGATGTCAGCCAGGCATGCAGTGATGCGCTCTTCCACCTGGGTGGCAGAGGGGGGGGGGGGGGGGGATAGAAATATTACACAAGACTATCATGATTATTAATTGGCACACCAGTACACAAGCGTTGTCACAGTCACTGAAGTTGCAAAAAGTAAACGCGAGTAAACACAGTTTTTATTTTGCTTTATTTATTTCCTACATTTTTGTCAAATTGTTTTCCCAAAAAAATATCCCCCCCCCCCCCCCCACCCCACATTTTTATTTAAATTAAAATGCAAGAAAATTAGTTGTTTTTTTTGTTATATATATACATTTTTATACATCTACTTTAACCCATTCTGACCGGGCACCCATTTTGGTGTTAGCATCATGTTATGCTTTAGCTATTGAAAAATAGCAGATCTACAAGCTCATAGCGCGCCACCGAGTGGCGCGCTACGAGCTTGTAGGTCTGCTATTTTTGAAGAAAATCTAAGAACGACTGACATTTTTAGAATCTGATCTCAGGTCAGAATGGGTTCATCAGACCAGTATGTCCCCAGTGGAAACCTCGTATGAATCTGATCTCAGGTCAGAATGGGTCAATAGGGTTTAATTAAGTGATCAAGCTGTAAAGGACTGAGAATGCGTTTACGACACACCAGTGGTGATAAGCAGTAGTACAGTAGTTACCAAACATTGAGGTATTTCTTTCACAATAAAACTGAATGTTTATTTATTTACAGCCCAAGAACTCAAAAACGTGTCCCAAATAAAGAACTGTATACAGGCTGGTCACAGGTTGTAGTGAGAGGACAGGGGGACAGATTCCCTGCTGCCCTGAAGTGGACAGGCTGGTCACATGTTGTAGTGAGAGGACAGGAGGACAGGGGGACAGACTCCCTGCTGCTCATCATGGAGCTCACAGTCCTCTGTCTGAAGTTCTGAACAGAGTTGTGTTTGTGACTGAGCTTTATAGTAGAACGGGTGTGGCCACCAACCAATCAACTGCTGGTGTCATATAGGGGCTCGTCAGAGCCGGCCAATCCGTGGAGAGGAGCAATTCCCCACAGCAGCCAACAGGCACTCCTCATGATGGCACAGGTCTCCTCCTCCTCCTCTCATCAACTCTCCACCTCAGAACACAGGAAACAACAGATAATACCAAATAAAAAGTACAAAATCCTAATTATGGCTGACCATAACAATTTGCAGTATTGATATATTTACTTAAAGGACTGTTATGACTTCTCCTCTGTATGTTGTAGTATTTAGATGGTTCTGTTATGACTTCTCCTCTAGTGTTTAGATGGTTCTGTTATGACTTCTCCTCTTTATGTTGTAGTATTTAGATGGTTCTGTTATGACTTCTCCTCTGCATGCTGTAGTGTTTAGATGGTTCTGTTATGACTTCTCCTCTGCATGCTGTAGTGTTTAGATGGTTCTGTTATGACTTCTCCTCTGCATGCTGTAGTGTTTAGATGGTTCTGTTATGACTTCTCCTCTGCATGTTGTAGTATTTAGATGGTTCTGTTATGACTTCTCCTCTGCATGCTGTAGTGTTTAGATGGTTCTGTTATGACTTCTCCTCTGCATGTTGTAGTGTTTAGATGGTTCTGTTATGACTTCTCCTCTGCATGCTGTAGTGTTTAGATGGTTCTGTTATGACTTCTCCTCTGCATGCTGTAGTGTTTAGATGGTTCTGTTATGACTTCTCCTCTGCATGCTGTAGTGTTTAGATGGTTCTGTTATGACTTCTCCTCTGCATGCTGTAGTGTTTAGATGGTTCTGTTATGACTTCTCCTCTGCATGCTGTAGTGTTTAGATGGTTCTGTTATGACTTCTCCTCTGCATGCTGTAGTGTTTAGATGGTTCTGTTATGACTTCTCCTCTGCATGCTGTAGTATTTAGATAATAATAACAGACAATTGTTCAAGTCGCTCCGGTCCGAGTCCAAGTCGAGTCCCAAGTCATCTGTTCCCAAGTCCAAGTCGAGTCCCCAAGTCAATCCAACCCTCAGGTCCGAGTCCCAAGTCGAGTCCCAAGTCATTTGGTCCCAAGTCCAAGTCGAGTCCCAAGTCAATCCAACCCTTAGGTCCGAGTCCCAAGTCGAGTCCCAAGTCATTTGGTCCCAAGTCCAAGTCGAGTCCCAAGTCGTTTGGTCCCAAGTCCAAGTCGAGTCACAAGTCTTTCTGTTGTGGGCAAGTCAAGCCGAGTCACAAGTCGAGTCACAAGGTTGTGTCAAGTCCCTCACTACTATTGTTCCCCAGCCCACCTACAAAGCACTCAGGTTTATATCTTGAAGAGAGAAACCGTATCTTAAAGTCAAGAATTAAACCAGCATAAAGCTGTTCATTAATCCATTACAACATTACATGTCTGATCATTTAGTTAGAACTAGGGAAAGGCTAAATTACACTAAAGAAATGGCATGTTTGATACAATTTTTTTATTTTTGCACCAGGCTGGCAGCCTCAAACTGAAACTGGCACTGACTTTCTGAGTAGTTTTCAAGTGTATTTTTTGTAAACAAAGTTAGAGCAAGTGAACAAAGTGCTCATGTAAACATTAAACAAAGCCAAGTCAAAGGTAACAAACAACAAACTTCAAGGACATTACTTTTGCTATAACTATTAATGCACTAAATGCAAGTGAATATTCAATATTCAAACAGTAGAGAAACCAAAGGCCTGTTGCCAAATAGGCTGCCAGTGTATGGCCTCTTGAGGCGTTTGGTTTGAGTAGAACGAAGAGAAATATACATTAAACGCATTCATTTAGACCTGAAGCTGATACAACTGAACTATAAGCAAGTGCTTATATAAAAACAACATTTAACTTAAAATAAATAAATTTTAAAGAGAGCAAAATATTTTAAAGATAAGAGTTCTAAAAGAAAATAAGACCTTGGGAAATTCAACTTTTCCAAGATAACCTTTACATACTGTAGGGTTAAACCTAAGTTCTATCTAACACTATATGTAACAAGTAGTGCAAGTATACCTGTATTAAATACAGTACATTCAGAGCTTGTTGTTGCACTTGAGAAACACAAGATTTGAGAGGGTGTCACCCTTCATCCGCGAACGGTGTGGTCTCAAAATAATGCCACCGTGGCTGAACACTCTCTCGACTGGCGCACTAGTTGCGGGCACTGCAAGTGCTCTAATGGCAATTGGATAAAGTGCAGGGAGGGACGTTCTATTTGCCTCCCAAAATGTGAGACAACTCTGATTAGTCTCAAGGGCAAGGTAATTGGTCAGCTGAGTTTCTGGCCTTGTTCTGTCTTGCTGCTTGCGGCGCTTCCGATATCCTGCGAAGAGTCCAGACTCAGAGCCATCCTCCTCCAACAGCTCCTCCTCCTCCTCCTCTCTCTCTGGATTCTGGGGTGTCTGGTCAGCTGGCACTTCCCGTAGGATCAGATCTAATGGAAAACAAATTATTATCACTTAATATAGCATGAAATATTGTGAACAGTTAATTGATATATTGGTAGTTTTGTGATCATCATAATTTGATCACCATGACACAGACAACTATAATAAAGGGAACTAAGTAAGTATGCAAAGTGAATGAGTGGTGTGTGTGTGAGAGTTTCATCATACACTACACTTGTGGTGTCTTCCTGAGTGCATTCGAGCACATTATATTAGATGTACAAAGAATGTACATTCACTGACCTGCCACCATGTCAGACACCTCCCTCTTGACGTCATCGTTGACAAGGACATCATGTTCCAGCCACATCATTGCGTATGCTGGGTCCAGGACAGCTGCTCGGATATACAGGGGGTCCGCAAAAGGCAGAGGCTGTGGATCGTCTGGTGCTGCCGTTTCCATTTTCACATTGACCAGGATGCCACGGAATCTTCTTTTGAGGGAGGTCTGAAGGGACCTGACCATACTTCCCAGGAAGCGAGCCTGAACAAATGAATGAATTAGGGGGGTGTGTGTGTGTGTGTGAGAGAAAGAAGCTGTAGTTCAAATGTTTTAAAATGAAACTATAACCAACCTGCTTTTGTTTCTCTAGGTGGTTGTTTAGGGACAACACACAGGGGAGAACGGCGCTGACAGTCACGCACATCTCGCCCTGTGTGAGATCAGTGGCCTCGGCGAAGGGCTTGAGGATATCTCGCAGTTCTTTGAGTTGATTCCACTCTCTCATTGAGAGGTCCAGCTCCTGTTTACCTAGAGAGAGAGAGAGAGAGGAGAGAGATAAGTCACGGTATTGGTATTCTAAAGTCGGGATGGGACCCTTTGATTAGAAAACCCATTCTCCTGAGCTAAAGCCATGATCTGGCCACCTACAGTACACAGCAGACAGAGCAGCAGGAGCACTAACCTGCATCCTGTACAACATCACTCAGTTCCTGCTGGTCAAACGAGAGCAGTGCTTTCAGTTGGCGGTAGGTTGAACTCCATCGTGTGGTCACAGCAGCAGGAATCCCTCGATCGCCAAACGCTTCTTCAAACTTGTCATGGAAGGAGCTAGATGTGTGCAGAACAGAGCTGAGTTTGGAGCACTTTGCCGTGGCACCTCTTACGGCCTTTGATTCCTTAAGGCCATCACCTACAACCAACTGTAGCGTATGAGCAAAGCACTGTAGGCGTGTGGGGCTTCCTTTGGTTAGTGCCTGTTGAATTCAAACAATTACATTCAGTTGGTTTTCTTCACATAAACAGTATTGTCAGAGAGCACAAGACAGAAAATAAATAGTACAATGAGTAAACAAAACAAGGCTGACCTGTAAATTACAAAACAGAAAATGTAATAACTACTACAATAACCATCATAGGCAAATATGTTTAACTGTGTCTATTCACCTGTTCAACAATGTCTTTATCAGTCGCATATAGATCTTCCCATATCTCTGAGTCGTCTAGGCTCTCATCATCATCATCTTGGTCTTCTTCCTCTTGGGGTGGGAAGCAGATCGAGAAGGCCTTTTTCATGTTAGCTGCGTTGTCACAGATTATGAAGTTTAATTTGTGTTTGATGTCATATTCATCACAGATGGCTTCAAACGCTTCAGAGATCCTCTCTCCTGTATGTGATCCTCGGAACCTACTGCAGGCCAGCAAGTGGGAATTCAGTCGCAGCCCTTTGTCTGTAGTGAGGACATGGGCAGTGATACCCAAAAAGCCCCGCATCCTACGATCTGACCATATGTCTACAGTCACTGAAAGATCTTCTGCTTCTGCGATGATCCCTTTGAGCTTTGTGCGGGTCTCTGCTACAGAGCCTTGTACTTGCTTCATTACAGAGCGATAAGTGGTGGCCGTGTACTTGGGGTCTACTACGGAGAGAAAGTGACGGAAGTTTTCGTTTTCCATTATAGTTAGGGGAAGGTTACACCGCACTATTAGGTCTTCAACGATGGCGTTGGTGATGGCCCTCTGTTTGGGGTGTGTCTGGCTATATACCTCTAGGGGCTGACCAAGAGGAAGAGAGAATTGTCCAATCCCTGACTGCCTGGGACCAGGCACTGGCTGATTCCTCCACCTCTTGTACTCTTCATATCTGTGAAACAGAAGAAAACAAGAAAGGTTATTGGTGTGACATTTCTGTGTAGCAGACATAAAACTGCATGCGCACACACACACACCCCATTAATTATAATTTACTGACAGTACATTTTTTTGTTTGGGTGCAGTTGGGTCAATCAAAGACAAAGCCTATAATTATATTAATTATTAATGAATATTGGATAAGGAAATACATTAATGGCATTTATCTATAGGCCTATAATCTTGACGTGTCTGTTTGTTTTGTAGTATTTTAATATTACGTCATTTTCCATCAGGCACAGTTTAGCCATCTACTACAGTACACATGCAGTGTTGTTTTTGCAAAGGGGTCCTTGGTAAAAAAAAAGAAAAAGAGAAGAGGCTACAAAACAGTGAAATAAAGGCATCTCTTTAAGCTTATATATAGCAGAGAGAAACTAATGGTGGAAAAAAAGGAAGGAATAAGGAAGGAAGGAATTCAAGTTTGGTGGGAGTGATTTAGTGAAGTTAAAAGTTATTAAACCTGCGGATGAATGGAAAAGTGGCAACGTGAGAAAGTGATGGATTACGCAGAGACTTTATTGCTGTTACCATGGATAAAGTATCCTGTCACTTCACTACAGTACATCATGATCGGTGTGATCCTAATTCGACAGTGGTGAGTGACTTTCATGTTTACAAGTACGTATATCTCGCTGGCTGGTGCTACTGTTGTTGTTGATTATAGCTTGGCGTTAGCTATCTGGGGTCATAAACAAAACACCAACGACTACGTCTACTAGTAGTATTATTCATTTCCAACACACATGCACACACACTTCTAGTCTTCTACTAATGTTAGCTTTTTAGCTACTTTGGCCACAGTTCGGGCATTTACGTTGGTTTCACTTACTTGACTTCATGGCTCTTCAAGTGCCGGACAAAGTTTGATGTGGTGCCCGGTTTGTCCTTTATAGTAGCCTTGCATGTCGTGCATTGTGCCGTTCTTCTCGTACTGTCACTACTGTAGTTTTTAAAAGCAAATTTGATTACTTTGGGCAGATTGGGGACTTCTGTTGCTGTTGCCATCGTTGTTTTTCTGCTGCTTTGGCGCACCAGGCGCAGTGCCCCAGCTGTTCTGCATGCACTGATTGCAGTGATCGGGCATGCCAGATCTGCTTATTATAATTTCGCCGAAAGATTTTACTGAAAGATTTTATTTGAAAATAGCCGATCTACAAGCTGCTCACAAGGCGTCGCATCGCGACGCGTTGTGAGCTTGTAGAACTGCTATTTTCAAATAGCTGATGTATATGTTGGAGTGCTCATGTGGCCTATAGTCGCTTGCTTGACTCGCTTCTTTTGGGCTGGTTTTCCTAGACCTGGTTGCTTGTTTTTCCTCACAGAAAATCTGGCAACACTGGCACTCATGATAACTGGACGGCAGCCGTCGTAGAATCAAAATGACCCTGCTGGGGGTGGCGGTTGCATTTGCACAGATCATTCACAGTGAAAAAAACAAAAACAAGTCACGAGTCATCTTGTCTCGAGTCGAGTCGAGTCGGGAGTCATTGGCTAGCAAGTCGGAGTCGAGTCTCAAGTCTCGTTGGTCTTTTACCTTCCAAGTCCGAGTCGAGTCGCAAGTCTTTACATTCAAAGTCCGAGTCAAGTCGCAAGTCATCAAATATGCGACTCGAGTCAGACTCGAGTCGAGTCACTATGACTCGAGTCCAATTGTCTGAATAATAATACTAATAAAACTTTATTTGTATAGCACCTTTCATGACATGAAATGCAGCTCAAAGTGCTTTACAGAACAATGGAGAATAAAAGAAAAGCAAGGCAACGACATTAAAAAACAAGCAGTAATGCAGTACAGTGAGGACATGAAACATAAAAAATAAAAGATCAATTAAAGGCAATGTTGTAGAAGTGGGTCTTGAGCTGAGCTTTAAAAATGTCTACAGAGGCTGCCTGACGAAGGTACAGTGGGAGCTTGTTCCATGCCGACGGCCCGTAGAAGCAAAAAGCTGCTTCCCCGTAGTTTTTAGTTGCCATTTTTTTGGGCAAAGCGAGCAGGCCGGCGGTGGAAGACCTTAGGGGGCGGTTTGGGACATATGGTTCTGTTATGACTTCTCCTCTGCATGTTGTAGTGTTTAGATGGTTCTGTTATGACTTCTCCTCTGCATGTTGTAGTGTTTAGATGGTTCTGTTATGACTTCTCCTCTGCATGTTGTAGTGTTTAGATGGTTCTGTTATGACTTCTCCTCTGCATGCTGTAGTGTTTAGATGGTTCTGTTATGACTTCTCCTCTGCATGTTGTAGTGTTTAGATGGTTCTGTTATGACTTCTCCTCTGCATGCTGTAGTATTTAGATGGTTCTGTTATGACTGCATGTTGTAGTGTTTAGATGGTTCTGTTATGACTGCATGTTGTAGTGTTTAGATGGTTCTGTTATGACTGCATGTTGTAGTGTTTAGATGGTTCTGTTATGACTTCTCCTCTGCATGCTGTAGTATTTAGATAATAATAATACTAATAAAACTTTATTTGTATAGCACCTTTCATGACATGAAATGCAGCTCAAAGTGCTTTACAGAACAATGGAGAATAAAAGAAAAGCAAGGCAACGACATTAAAAAACAAGCAGTAATGCAGTACAGTGAGGACATGAAACATAAAAAATAAAAGATCAATTAAAGGCAATGTTGTAGAAGTGGGTCTTGAGCTGAGTTTTAAAAATGTCTACAGAGGCTGCCTGACGAAGGTACAGTGGGAGCTTGTTCCATGCCGACGGCCCGTAGAAGCAAAAAGCTGCTTCCCCGTATTTTTTAGTTGCCATTTTTTTGGGCAAAGCGAGCAGGCCGGCGGTGGAAGACCTTAGGGGGCGGTTTGGGACATATGGTTCTGTTATGACTTCTCCTCTGCATGTTGTAGTGTTTAGATGGTTCTGTTATGACTTCTCCTCTGCATGTTGTAGTGTTTAGATGGTTCTGTTATGACTTCTCCTCTGCATGTTGTAGTGTTTAGATGGTTCTGTTATGACTTCTCCTCTGCATGCTGTAGTGTTTAGATGGTTCTGTAATGACTTCTCCTCTGCATGCTGTAGTGTTTAGATGGTTCTGTTATGACTTCTCCTCTGCATGCTGTAGTGTTTAGATGGTTCTGTTATGACTTCTCCTCTGCATGTTGTAGTGTTTAGATGGTTCTGTTATGACTTCTCCTCTGCATGTTGTAGTGTTTAGATGGTTCTGTTATGACTTCTCCTCTGCATGCTGTAGTGTTTAGAATCTAAACACTACAGCATGCAGAGGAGAAGTAATAACAGAACCATCTAAACACTACAACATGCAGTCATAACAGAACCATCTAAACTTTAGATGGTTCTGTTATGACTGCATGTTGTAGTGTTTAGATGGTTCTGTTATTACTTCTCCTCTGCATGCTGTAGTGTTTAGATGGTTCTGTTATGACTTCTCCTCTGCATGCTGTAGTATTTAGATGGTTCTGTTATGACTTCTCCTCTGCATGCTGTAGTGTTTAGATGGTTCTGTTATGACTTCTCCTCTGCATGCTGTAGTGTTTAGATGGTTCTGTTATGACTTCTCCTCTGCATGCTGTAGTGTTTAGATGGTTCTGTTATGACTTCTCCTCTGCATGCTGTAGTGTTTAGATGGTTCTGTTATGACTGCAGGACGAGGCAGATCTACAAGCTCATAGCGTGCCACCGAGTGGCGCGCTACGAGCTTGTAGGTCTGCTATTTTTGAAAAATCGAAGAGTGACTGACATTTTTAGAATCTGATCTCAGGTCAGAATGAAAACTGTCAGGATGTAGAATACATTTTTAGAATCTGATCTCAGGTCAGAATGGGTTAAAAAAATTGTTCAAATGTATTCATTGTATTAGCCTCTAAATTACAGCCTCTTCCCACACCCCAAACTGACTTTGGCATCTTTGAAAACGAGAAGGTTTGATCGAGTTTACAGATTAGATTTGAAACTTACTATATTAGATTGAAAGAACGAACAATATATTATTATTATTACCCTTATTATTAGTATTATATTTTCTGTGTGCTTTAGGCCAATTAGGCTACTTTTCACCTCCAGTAATGGAGGTGCGTGTACACCTGTGTTATACACAAGGTGTATAGACTACAGTAGCTTTATTTAAAATGAATCGGAATGCACCTGCCTGTTGCAATTGCAACCAACCATTTCAAAAGAAAAGCAAGGCTTACAAAAGGACTGATTTAGAATTGCTTGCCAGTCCAAGGACTGTAGGGCTCACATTCCCAGACCTGGACTGTAGGGCTCACATTCCCAGACCTGGACTGTAGGGCTCACATTCCCAGACCTGGACTGTAGGGCTCACATTCCCAGACCTGGAACCAGAGAGCCACACCTTTATTTGGTATTCTTGTGTGTGTGTGTGTGTGTGTGTGTGTGTGTGTGTGTGCTGAGGAGCAAAACGGTTCCAAGGGTTAAAAATAACTTTTCCATCCTCTGAGACCTCTGCCAGTGCCCTTAAGCAGCGGAGAGCGGCAAAGTTGAGGACAATAAAACCATCTCCCATTGACGAAGCAATAAGACATTTAAAGAATGGTCAGTATATGAAAGCTGTGAGGGTTCTTTTTAGCACAGACAAGGCCTGCAGGAAGCCCATGTTGGAGGTTGTTTGCAAGGCACTCACCCAAGAGGTAACTAACCCTATATATATATATATATATATATATATATATATATATATATATATATATATATATATATATACACACACACATATATATACACAAGTGTACACACACACAAGAATAGTCCCCTGCTAAAAAAGAAAAACACTGGAGAACATTCAAATGTTTTCCTGGGGAGAGACTATGGAATGGCTTGCCATAAAGGCACCTGTCACAGACTGTTGCCTAAGGCACCTGTCACAGACTGTTGCCTAAAGTCTGTTTCCTTCCCCGGAAAGCATCAGAACCCACAGATCTGTTGGACGTCTTAGATGTAGACGGTATACAACATATTATACATGTAGCCACATAATAATTTTAATCAAAATTTCCAAAATGTAGAACCCCTGTGCTATTTCCGACTTTTCCACTGATGTTGAGAATGTGCTTAGGTTGAAACAAAATCTGAAGCATCCCTTTAATTTCAGACATTTCAATTCTTTCAGTATTCAAACCAGGGGGGCAGTCAGACATATTTTGTGAAGCCACTGAGGAAATCGGGATTTCCTGAAAGTTCATATAATGGCCTGTTGTGGCGCTGTCATTGGACCCAGAAAAACCCATAGCCCCATAGAAGTCCATGTATTTGGGCACAACTTCACCTAGACTGTATTACCTTAATAAACATGGTCATGAATACTTTCTGCTTCCAGTCACTAGTTTAAAGTCTCATTTATAATTTCATAATATTCTTTTTGGAAAATTATGGTCCCATTAATTAAAAGAATGCCCATAAAGTCGCGTATGTTCTGAGGGGCGTGGCTACCGTTACAGTCTATGATCGGGATTCCCCACCCACTCGAGTCAAAATAAAAACCAACAAAGAAGGGGGGAAGTCCCGCCTCGTTGTCTGGGCCAGCCAATGGCCAGCTCTGCTAAAACGGATCTAGAAAGATGGCGACTTACAATACAAGGACTGACAGGCTTAATTTTACGTTCATGTTAGACCCGGAGAACGCTTTGTCCATATTTTGTACAGTCTATGATTCAAACAGAGGAAGAAGCTGAGGAACATATGAACAAAAGAAAAGGCATGACAATTGCAATCATGCAAAACACAGCATCCACAGCCAAAGTGCATTTTATTCAGGGTTGCATAGCCATCTCCATGTGGAAACAAGGGTGCCCACACTGCCCAGGCAACATTTTCCAAACGCTCAACTCCCTGGGTGTCTGTCAGTCCAAAGTAACATCCAGGCACCTCATTGAGATGAGAAAGGGACTGGAAAAAACATTGAATATCTGGAAGGACAAAATAGAGGTGAGAGGCTTACGGTACTCTAAAGTTGAATATGGCACTGATAATGGGGTAGTAACCATAGTATTAATAGCAAACTGTAGTTATATTATTAAGTTATTCCATAGTGCTTCTACATTATGAAGATCAATAGCAGAACAATACAGTATATTAGTTTCTAAACTGGGGCGAGAGAGTTGATTGCACCATGTTCAGGTTTGGAACTATATTTCCACTTTCAGACCATCGCCTGGAAAGGAGATGACATTTTCTTTGACTTGGGACAATGTTCAGGTGAATTATAGTTTTCTCGGTCATATGAGATTGTAAATTAAATTATGAGTTTGATGGTTGGTGTCAAACTTCCTGCCCCAATATACAGAGTTACACTATGACTACCAACGATTTCATCCTGTTCTCATGAAAAGCATTATTCTTCATTAGGTATAATAGTGCTGTATCATAAGACAATATTAACCCATTGATGCCTGAGGCCGAACCTGGGAACGCCTTCTAGGGCCTGACCTAAGGTTTCTGAAAACCTTCAAATTCTGATGATTTTTTTTTAAATAGTTATGTTGCTACATGTATAGCAATAGCTGATGAGACACAGATAGCGCGCCGGCATCAAGGGTAGAACAACGTATACGTTGCACCAGGCGTCAATGGGTTAATATCCACCAAGAAATTACTATAATAATAGAATTCATTTCAGATATATGTGCAAGAAAAGCATCATGCAAGGAACAGCCCAGGCAATAAAGTCATGCTATGGGCACTTTCCTTCGCCCACCTCAATAAGGTGTCCTTAAGCCACCTCACTGGATCTGGAATGAAGGCACATCTTACAACATCTTACCATCCACAGAGGTAGATAGCCTGTTACAGTTCTAGGAATAAGTAATATATTTTAACAGGAACATATGTTGAATACAAATCTAAACCATTCCATTGTTACTATCTCATGTGAATTTGAGTCTGCTGATATTCTGTTTCTTGTAGGATTAAGGCCTATTCATAGTCTGGACTTTCGGTGGTGAGGTGACCACCGCTCCGGTGGTGAGCTGACCAACGGAGCTGAAATAACGTTGAGCGGTGGTGAGTAAAAACAGAGAAGGGCTGGAGCGGTGGACGTCATGTTGTAGTTCGGTGGTCACCTCAGTGACGTCATGTTGTAGTTTGGTGGTCACCTCAGTGACGTCATGTTGTAGTTCGGTGGTCACCCCACCGAAAATCCAGACTATGAATGAGCCTTTACAGTGCCATCAAGCATCGGATGACTATTTTTGTCATGCAGGTGCCTGGCAGACAACTTGACAGCCTTGCAACCTGTCAAAAACAGTTATCCGTCATATTGACCATCTGTATCATGATGAGATGTCCCAAAAAAGTGAAATAGTAAGCAACGTAACTCACATTATTCACTATAATTTGGAAGGTAAAAGACCATTCTTTGAATAATATTTGTTGAAATGTTGTTCCATAAATTCCACCTAGGTGAACTTGGGTGTCATTGAAACAAACCCCAGTTCTCTTTCTGGTGTCATTGAAATCATGGATGCCTTGCACAAGCATTGTGGATGGCAAGCCATTCCCTGTCCTGTGTTGTGGGGATGGCTTGAGTATTGAGAGAATGACAGACGCCCACCACACAAGGGTCACCCATGACACCCCAGAAGAGAGACTTGAGGGGCTTGTCGAAGCTCCTCAAGACTTTCATAAAGAGATGATCCTTCTGCAGGTATACCAAATGCAATTTGGCATACAATTTGTATACAATCCTTGTTATCGCATCTGGTTTGCATCACATGTATACTATGCTTCTATGTTCTACACTACAGGATGACTTTAATCTTCATCACATTCACATGTATACTATGCTTCTATGTTCTACACTACAGGATGACTTTAATCTTCTCTACCATGAGAAAAGCATGGCAGCACGTGGCACTCTTGGCCAGATTAAGATTGCGTTTGGCCACAGGTCCCTGGAAAAGGAGGTGAAGAGAACTTCCAACATGCTGCAGACTTCCTGGGCATTGCACGGGCAGATGATGATGTCCCAGGATTTAACCTGGCTGCTGACAAACTGCAGTGGCTCTATGACCTGGCAGAGAGAGTCGTTGAATTCTCTTGGTTGGCTCCTAAACAGGAGGAGATCGACATGGTGGCCACAATTGCCCAACATGATGATGGCAGCCAAAGTAAATATCCCTGTCATTGCAAGGAAGGTAAAGAAAGTGTAATTGTGGGTCATTGTTCAATAAACTGCACAGTGTACCATTTGGAGGCTCTTTTACATTGTTGTTGAAGTAGTAGTTGCACTACATGGACATAGCTCACACATGGTGAAGATAAAGGCTAATAATAAATAGTATACTAAAGACTGCAACAGAAGTTGTTTGTGATTCACCAAGCCTGTTATGTTTCCTCAACAGAAAAAGGTGGAGAAATGCTACTGTGCTCCAACTACGAATGTCCTCAGATTTGGACCCACTTGGCCTGTACCGAGCTTCCATCTGCGCTAAAAGGGGATTGGTACTGTAGTCCCATCTGTGAGGACAGTTGTAGCTACATTTATTGCACAAAAAAAGGAGGCAAAATGGTGCAGTGTCATCTTAAAGCTCGATGCCTCCACAATGAGTGGTACCACATCCAATGTTTGAGGCCTGTGGAGCGTAAAGAAAACTCGAGGTATAATTTACTGCGCGTCTATTGCTTGACCTCTATAGAAGTTAATAATCAATTAGACCACATTTAATGACATTATGATCGCATCATGTCATGTGTCTCATTTAATGACATTATGATCGCATCATGTCATGTGTCTTACTAAAGAGTAATCTTTTGCATTTCCACTAAAAGGTGAATGGTACTGCTCACCAGAGTGCCGTCAGGATAAGAGTCAGGACAGGGTCCTGAACTACACCAAGGCACTCATGTGGAGAGGCCTTTGTCACATGGCTATAGGCAGGACTGTGTCAGAGAGGGTGATGGCCCAGGGTTACTGCAGTTCTGGAAACATGACCTTGTGTCCTTTTGGCAAGGCAACCACCACAAGTACTTCATACTTGGCAACAAAATGCTACACAATGCTTTTATAGGCTATACAACTTATATAACTATATCATTTAAAAATGTGAGCATAAATACTTTTTATTAGCACATGCAATCCATTAGTGCAGGGTTCAGGCCAATTATAAAAAACATACTCAACCGCTCCACCTGCTGGTTGATTTCAGTACTACATTTTCCAATATTCGCAAAAGTAAAAGGGTTTAAAGAGGATTTCAGACAGAATGAATGGCTACCTACTGTAACTGGTTGGTACATAGTATGGTGGTAACAATTTGATTACAGAATGATGCAATTTACATCTATAGTGGTTTGTGTCTTTTAGATTTGTTAAGCCTTGGTTTATGTTGTCCATTATTAGGAATTGAGGGTTCTTTGCCCGAACGGCTCAGCATGGAGATGGTGTGGGGTAGAGTGGCCAACATGAGTGGGGGATCAGCCTTCCATTTCGACATCCCGCCACTCCGACATTGATTTCTAATTGTCGGAAAGGCGGTACTTTTAATTTTGTCAAGGGTCCCGCCATTCCGACACGGGACATCCCGCCATTCCGACACGGGACATCACTGAACGGATAATTTAGTGGATTACATTCAACAGACTGTTCTTATTCTTTGTGCATGTGGCTCAATCAATTATCTCTATAATGAACTGCCGGGCTTGCACAGCGCGCCACACGCCGTGGTCTCACGCCTCACCACCTCACAGCAGTGCAGCACCAAAGTCATCCTCCACACCACACCCACAAAATAAATCTACCATAGTTTTGTGCATTTGCATTCTGTAAAATGTCATTCCGTGTATTCCGTGCTATTGGCAAAGTAATGAGTTTAGTTCCAATAGTTATTATGTAATGAAATGTTAACGTGGTTAAGTCATTGTGAATGCATAATTAATTAAATGAATTAATGACTTAATTTATGCAACCAATAATGTAACCCAAACAAATTACTAAATGTGAGTCTCTTTTTTAGGGTTTGCAGACGCAGAGGACATAACACACACAAGTCCATCAGATCTTTTCAGGGATCAGGACAACCCTTAAAGTCCTGGTTGAAGTTCATGTACATTTGGTATGTACAGTTGAATGCATTTGGCATTTGCCATGCTCTAAGTAAAATAATGGGCTGATAAATAACTTTAAAGTTTGAATTATTTATGTTGGCTAATAATGAAGTAATGCATATTGCTGTGTGTGTGTGTGTGTGTGTGTGTGTGTGTGTGTGTGTGTGAGAGACGTGCAGGTTTGCCCAGGGGCTGAGGCTGCGACAAGTCGAAGACGGGATTGCATCCAGTTCACGCACGCTCACAACCATGAATTGTATGTATGTATCAATGTATTTCAATTCTCAATTATTTATTTCAAAGGTTATGTGAATCATTGTGTAATCATTTGTATATATGTGACCAACTCCAGCAAAAAATGCCTCAAGTCGATTTTTACAGATTACAGATTTTTACAGATTATTAAAGTACAGAATGTAAGCTTTCATATGATGTATCATTCAATGAAATTGGATAATAATTGAAGGAGATATGACCATCTAAAACTTGTTTAAACAAATACCCCAAAGCAGAGAATAAGCCTTTCAAAGTATCCTGACATTTTGCACCTCTGGAAATGGGGGAACAATAGATCCTTGGCTACACCCCTAATGTCTTGCATAATCACTCCCCCATCCACTAACCACTCCCCCACTAGGTTAGCTGTCAATGACAGTTGAGTGGACACTCAAGTACATGAGTACTTGAGTTAAAGTAAAGAAATATAGGACTGAAGTTGTTTAGTGTATGTTTTGTAATAATACAATCTAAAAAGTAACTAGTAGGCTAACAGAGTTTTCAATGGATATAGGCTATGTAGTTTTACACCAATGCTGTTACATGAAACAAAGGGCAGAAGAATGAGATATTACACCTTAGGCTTTCATAAACAAAAACTTTTATTTGTCCAAACTTTGAAAATACAACATGCACAATAAAGTGGCCATAATAATGGTAATAAAAGGTACAGTAAAAGTATGCACAATAAAGTTGCACTATTTTCAATAACATAATAATAGGCCTATATAAAATAAAGTGGCTGGTATTTTGTTGAATATTTTCAACAACAAAAAATAAAGTGTCTTTGTTCAGTCACAGTGCAACACAAAAAAATAAAGTGTCTCATATTGTCTTTGCATGTGTCAAGTGTGGAAACTATTCACAAGCAGCACTATTTTCAACAACAAAAAATAAAGTGTCTTTGTTCAGTCACAGCGCAACACAAAAAAATAAAGTGTCTTTGTCTTTGCATGTGTCAACTAACACCGGAATTTCTTCTTCTTTGGCCTCCGGAAGTAGGGAGTCAGGTGGGTCTGCCAGTCGAAGCCTTCAACAAGCACTGTGCCATCTTCATGTCCGACAAGCTGGGAGAGGTTCACCGCCTTCTCCTCAGAGCTTTTATCCATAACCTTCACAATGTCTGCCAAAGTGTCCACTCTGCTCTTCCTGAAGACTTGCTTGAAACGTCCAAAACACCAGTCAGGACCGAACTTCGTGTGGCCAGCAATCAGAAGATGAAGGCCCAGCTTCAAGTGCTGCTTGTGAATCGTCCGCCATGCACAATACCAGAGCATGAAGTTGTTTTTGTTTTGTCCAGAACAATTGTCACAATGAAGGTCAACGATCTGTTCTCCAACTCCATAGTTGTTGAAAAAATGATGCAGGTAGCTGATGACTGCGTTGCTCCCTTTCGACGATGCCATCCCTTCATCAATCAGGTAGTTCACTTGCTTTATCAACCCTTCACAGTGGACACCGAAAAGACCACACTTCCGTGCAGTGAGAAAAAACAGTTGGCTGACCTGAAGAGCCGAAGATGGGTAGTGCACCTGAAAAAGAAGAAAAAAAGAAATGACATTAATATTGACATCTTAACTTTTGCTTAACACAGTAGGAAATCAACAATGTAAAAACAAATCGCATGTGAAAATGGGATAGAATTATGCTAACCTGTTGTGCAAAGTCAAAGCTGTAGTGTATCGTGATCTCCTTGCTTGCAGGTATGGCGGGGCCCAGAGACAGCTCTTCTTCCTCACAGACTTTCTTACAGGCAGCTGTCATCTCCTGGTACAACGCACGCTCTTTCCAAACAAGTGCCAGGTGGTCGAGTTGCTCTTGATGTTTTTCTGCTGTCTGTGCGTCGTCGAGGTTTACACGTCGCAGCTGGAAGTTGTTTTTGTGGCATTGCCAACACAAATCTGTCCTGGGTTTGATGCTTGTTATCTGAGGGAGGACCGCTTTCCACAGCCTCCTGAAGCAGCTCAAACCAACAACACGTTGCCCTGCAAAGACAAGAGTAAAGACACAAACATTTTTAATGATTTTTCAAAAATAGCAGATCTACAAGATTGTAGGGTGGCATTTGGTACGGTACTCACTTCACACGGGTGTGATTTTTTAGCATACATTTACAAATCATGATTAAAAAAATAGCTGAACTACAAGCTACAATGACAAAATGTAACAAGCATTTGTTGTAAGTGTTGTAATGCGAATAAAACAAATAAAACAATTACATACCATCTTCCATGGCAGCCTTGTAGAGACGCCACACTGAGGCTTTGGTTACATCACTTGAAAGCAACTTCAAACTGTAGTCTTTGTGTCCAGGGTGTCGTCCAGGCAGAGAGATGGCATGGATTTCTGCATAGTTTGTGATGAATGTCAAGATCCGTTTTATGTCATCACTAGACAGAAACTTCTTGTGTGTCCTGGGACCTTTCTTCTTCTGGCGTGAAGATATACCATTCTCCTTGTAGTGTTTCACAAGGGCTTGGAGAAGGGTTTTGCTGATCCTGGACAAAACGACATAAACACTTTGTTACAAACTAACCCAACAAAATAATTGTAGGCAATACGCAAATGCCTATAGTACAGTGTAAAGCCTGGTTTCTATTTACTGTGCAAGGCTACATCCGTTCTAAAGCCCGCCCATTGTATCCGCTAATAATTTCCACGCATACATACAGGCACACAAACTGCTTCCGTATCCTCTCCATACCGGATGTTTTACTACTACGGGCTAACATCAGTATTATTTAACAGGGCAAAATAGTGATCCTCCGTCCGCACAGAGTTGAGCAGCGCCTACTGCCACATAGTGATCCATACATACATACTGGCGTTATTCACACACACACACACACACACACACACACACACAATGTTACAGTAACAATACATAAGTATCAATAGCATAGATTAGACTGTAACTCACCCATAGAGAAAGAGAAATGTAGCACGGCAAACCACGACGGTGTTAACCATGTACGTGGATCGGGTGATCATTCGCTTCCCGTTGCATTGCTTTGTGCGTTGTGTCAATTCGGAGTCATTCGTGCACGTCTTTATAATTCCCATGAGAAACATGTCTTTCTGATCCTTCGACAAGGCTGCCATTTCCATCCGTGTATCGCAAATCATTTCTGGGTCAAGTTTTTGACTGCAAGACAAAGGCTCATGCTCTGAATTCTCCTTTCTTCTTTCTTGGCATCGGCAATTAAAGTTTCGTATTTTCTCAAGTTCTACTGGTCGATCGGTGTCCACTGCAACATTCTCAACTTCTGGTAACTGTAACAGCGATGCAATGCCTACATGCACCCCTCCTGGAGCAGCGTTTCCACCCGTCTCCTTGTCCTGGTCATCCTCGTTGTTGTCAGAACACACGCTGGTGTTGACTCGATCAAAAACTGTGTCATCGTCGTCGTCATCTCCATCAGATTCATCCTCTGAGTCTGACCGACACTCAGGGCCGTGTATAAAAGCCATAATGAAATCATTCAAAACGCCATCATCTGCTCCTCCATTCAATGCCAGGACCAGACGCGCTGCAGAAGAGTTACTAGCCATCTCGAGTTGAATAATAACTGACACTGTTTACAATACAAACACATTGACAGTTACTGTCACAGCTGTACTTATGGGCGACGCCCAGACCGTGAAACCTGAGACAAAGACATTCCTGAGACCAATCGGAACAGACATGCAAATCTTGGGAGAGCACTTCTCCGCCCCCCAAACTGCGTTAGTTTTCACAAATAAAACAAGCACAGTTTGACTGATAAATGTATACATTTCATTTGCCCAAATGAATAATCTGTTGGAACGAAAACCTTCTTCAACATTCAAACTGTGTTAATATGAAATTAACGAAAATCACATAAATAAAAATAAAAGGTTTTATTTCGACCATTTCGACCATTTCATTCTGCCGACATGAGGCACATTCTGTTGGCCTGGGTCACATATTGTATATAGTTTAAAAAAAAATGTTTCACTATCATTAAATATAAAACAAAAGTTTTGGGGTCGTAGTTAATTTATTCACATTAATATCCCAGCATAATTCATATAATATTAATGTAAGATCTAAGGTACAAGCGATCACTGTGCTGTCATATTAGAAGTAGTGCCAGTATTAGGGTCGAATATAATTGACACAGTGACCAATGTGCCTCCATTTGGAATGATCAAAATTAAATAGTAAATATATATATATAAATGTGTAATGGGGCCATAACTGAATGAGTAAATATGCCGTCTGAGAAACAAGGTTTGTAGTTAGGATGGGTACATGCAGATAATACACTTCATGTGCAAAGAAGGCAGCTAGTCCACGCACAGATATCCCAGTGCCAAGATAAGGAAACAGCAAACTGACTTTCAAAGCTACATGCCATTATTAGACCGAGATAGTAGAATAACTGGGGAAGGTAAGAGAAAAAGAGGGAGAGAGAAGACATAGCAAGGAGATGGAGAGAAACAGTGCAGCATAGAGAGAAAGGTGGTGAATAAAAATGGAAAGGACAAAAACTGTTTTTAATTATAACCTAATTATAACTTGATGCTTGTAGTACAAGCATCAAGGCATTAGGTTATAATTAAAAACTCATGGTGTTGATATAGAACCATGTTTCATTATTAAAGTAGTCTGAACATTTAAGGTACAATTCCCGGTTTAAGGGATAAAAAAAGAATGACAAGCAATTAAACAATAGTAACAATGAAGGGCCCCAGGAGCCCTTTTCAGGGTGTCAAACCTAGTACTGCGCGGTCCAATTTCCCAGAAGGGCCCCTGAGAGCCAAGGGCCCCTGGGCCACGGCCCCACTGGCCCAATGGCTAATTTGTCCCTGCTTAACCAGTCCACTTTTCAGTGATTTTGCACTCTTTGGACACAGTCAGGCTAGCAGACAGACAAATACAGAGATCTCCAAAAGGGACACAGATCAGATATTGGGTTCCCAATTTGCATCATTCCCAAGTGGCCGACAGGCACAGCTCTCTTCAAATTACGGCAATACCCATTATTTTTATTGATGAGCAGTAAATGACTGGTGACAATGTACAGAATTAGTGCCTGTACTATGTTTTGACATACTCTTATTGTTTAAATTGTAAACAGTACGGACACGGACGAGGGCGATTTGGCAGTACATGGAGGAGACGCAAATGGGTGTTTGGTATGCTGGGCATGAAAAGGGAGAGACGTCTGCCAGTTCTTAGACTGGTGAAGAAACGTTCAAGGTGGCATCTACTACCAATCATCAAGGTGGCATCTACTACCAATCATCACCAGGCATGTACGTCCAGGATCATCAATACTCAGCGATCAATGGAGAGCTTATGTAGGTGCACTTTCTGCTGCAGGGTACAACCATTACACTGTTTACCACAGTAGGAGCTTTGTTGACCCGGACAGTGGAGCACATACAATACACAAAATATCGAAAGAGCATGGGGTGTCTACAAAAGTCAACTGTGGCGACAGAGAGGAAACAGAAATGTGCCTCTGTTAAAGGAGCATTTGGCCTTCATAGAATGGACACATTGGCTAGGCAGGAGGCACAAGTATGGTCCCTTGGAGCGTTTACTGAAGGATATCCGCCAAAACTGTAAACTTAAATAAGGAAAGAAACACAAATAGAGAGGGGCCTAAAAAATGGTAATGCTTCAAACAATAACTTAATATACTAACAAAAGAAAAATAATGGGCAGTGGCTAGTTTTAGCATGAGCTAAACTAGAATGGAGGATTAGGATGACTCCTTCCCTCCCACTAGTCCTTTTTTAATTTTTTTATTCATCTTCTAGTCAAGAGCTGGAGTAGCCTATGTGCTTAATATAATGCTGCCATTGAATGCAGCTCCACTCAAGTGGATCACTGAACCAATGGCATCAGCTAGACCAGAGAGCAGGACACCCTCCTCGACCAATGGTAGGTCCAAAACCTCCTACACGCCTATGCGAAATACCGCCTTTGAAAACATCGAGGCAAAGAGGGACATGTTGGGGAGGAAGGAAGTCCCAAAGAGGGTGGCAGCCAAGTCTGTAAACTTGGCAGCACCAAGGACGAAGATCTCTGCAGGTCAGTGATGGAAGAAGTAGTCAGATTATTATTTTTGAACTTGAGTAAAATGCCACCATGTAAACATCTATGACTATGTCTCTGAAAACATTAACTTTTTTTTGGAAACTAACAGATGTGACCAGATATCACCTTCCCTTCTTTGGGAAACATTTAAAGCATTCATCCGTGGACGTATTATCTCTTTTAATGCACACTTGGCCAAAAGCAGCAGAGAAAGACAGCAACAGCTTCTCGATGCTATTCTAGATGTTGATAGACAGCTGGCTGTCTCACCAACCCCAGTCCTTGCAGTTAAACGTTTACAGTTACAAACCGAATTTGATCTATTAACTACAAGCAAAGCAGAACATCAGATACAGCAGTCCAGAGCTACTTACTATGAACACGGGGACAGGTCGAGCCGTCTTTTATCCTCCCAGCTTAAACATCAACAAGCCTCGCAGTTAATTTCACAAATCTGTGACTCATCCAATACGCTGACTACTGACCCTGCTAAAATTAATTCTGAATTCTCCTCGTATTACTCTGATCTCTACAAGTCACAACCCCCTCCTGATTCTGAGGCTATGAACTCATTTTTAAACAATCTGAACATACCAACTATAACTGTAGCCTTAGCCCAGCGGCTAGATATGCCATTGTCCCTACCTGAAATCACTTCTTGCATTCTTCAGATGCAGAGCAACAAGGCTCCAGGCCCCGATGGCTTCCCTGCTGCTTTCTATAAAAAGTTTATTTCACAACTTGCCCCTTTACTTTTAGATGTCTTTAACCATTCATTAGAACTGGGTGCCTTACCACCAACTTATTAGCAAAGGTGCTGTCAAGCCGACTCGACTCATGTCTTCCTGGTATTATTTCTCAGGACCAAACAGGATTTGTCTCAGGCTGACAGCTGTCATCTAGTGTTCGCAGGCTCCTGAATGTTGTCCTGTCTCCCTCAGTCGTACCAAGTACCAGAGATAATTATATCACTCGACGCCGAAAAAGCGTTTGACCATGTCGAATGGCAGTACCTATTTTCAGTCCTACAGAGATTCGGCTTCGGTCAGAAATTTATTTCTTGGACTTTCCGGTTACAAATTGAACATTCCAAAAAGTGTATGTTTCCCTGTCAATAGTCTGGCCAAATCCATCCCCCCTGGTGCACTACCGTTCCAACTCTCCCAGAGTTTTAGATATCTAGGCGTTGTTATTTCCTCCTCCTTTGGCTCTATCCACAAGGATAACTACGGGAATCTTCTGGATAAAATTAAAACTGATGTTCAGAAATGGAATAAGCTGCCCCTTTCACTGGTGGGTCGCATCGAAACAGTCAAAATGAACATTCTACCACGTTTTCTTTTTCTTTTTCAGACCCTCCCTCTTTTTTTGCCCAAATATTTTTTTAAGTCCCTAGATACTATTTTATTATCCTTCATCTGGGCTGGTAAGTCACCTAGGATCCCAATATCAACTCTTCAGAGACCTAAGCAAGACGGCGGCTTTGCATCACCCAATATGCTATTTTACTATTGGGCTGCAAACCTCCAAATGGTCAAAAAGTGGTGCCACTCCCCCAACATTATTTGGCGCAGTATGGAGGCAAACTCTTGCACTTTATCCTCTCTTCCTGCCTTACTGTTTGCTCCTCTACCAACACGCTACTCTCAGTATACCAATAACCCTGTAGTCTTATCTTCTCTTAAAATTTGGAACCAGTTTAGACAACATTTCCAGTTGAAATCACCATCAGTCCTCACCCCTATTTGTAATAATCATCTGTTTCTACCCTCCGCATCTGACAGGACCTACACTAAATGGATGGAGAAGGGCCTAGTGTCCTTCAGCAACTTATATAGGTCTACTGATGGACTGTTCAGATCTTTAGGAGACATCGCCTCCACGTATAATCTACAAAATCTTAGCTTTTTTAGAGTCTTTCAATTACGCAACTTTGCATCCACTCATTTTATACCCTTCCCCAGGTTACCTGAAAAAACTATATTGGAATCTATAATGTCACCCTCAGACTCCCTGAATAACATCTCCTCCATCTACCACGCTCTTATCTCTTCTAAATTAACCACACTCTCTGGGAGAGGGAACTTGCGACGGAGCTACCAGAGGATTTTTGGAAGGTAGTGCTATCTAAAATAAACTCGTCTTGTCTATGCGCCCGTATGTGTCTTATCCAATTCAAAGTGGTTCATAGGACACACTACACTAAAGCCAGGTTGAACAGAATGTTTCCAAACACCAATGACTCCTGCACCAGGTGTCTTCACTCACCTGCAGACCCTAACCCTATACACACTATACTACCCTATAACCCTAACCCTATACTAACCCTAACCCTATACACACACTTTTTACCTCTGCCCAAAACTTGTTCATTTTTGGAAACACTTTTTTTATACTCTCTCCGCAATCTTTGGCTTTCCTGTTCCTCCGTGTCCTCTAGTTGCTATTTTCGGTGTGTCTCCTGTGGAGGGCAGATTCAGTAGGTTTCAGGCAGATTCAGTTGCCTTCACCTCCCTTATAGCGAGGCGCCGCATTCTGCTTCACTGGAAAAATCCTAACCCCCCTGCCACGACATCCTGGCTAAAAGACCTGGCATCCTTTATTCACCTAGAAAAAATTAAATTCTCAACTAGAGGCTCATTGAATAACTTATCTAGAACCTGGGACCCTTTTCTTGTACATATTAATTCTTTAACTGCAATTGATTAATTTCCCTCTCTTCCTTAGCTTCTATTATGGTCATCTCTTGCCTACAAGTTTCTTTCCCAATCTTTTTCTTTTTTTTTGTAAGTATTGTTTAGTATCGTACATTTATCTATAAGTCTATTCTCCCCTCAGGGCTAGCGGGTGGGTGGGTGGGTATGTGTTATTGTCAGTTTTGTTTTGTCTTGGATGGTGTTGTTTTTGTTGTTTTTGTTTTGTTTTGTTCTGTTTTGTTTTTGTGCACTATGTTCCTTGTATGTCTTGTATTTAATTTTTTTTGAAAAAACCCAATAAAACATTATAAAAAAAAACAAAAAAACATCTATGATTGAAATACTATTCTCAAGTACTAATCTTTAAAAAAATGGCAGATCTAACTAACAGTACTTAGGTAGATCTGTCAAAAAAACTCGGTTCCGGCCGCCAGCGGCGCAGCTGATCCAGCCGAGTCCCGCCTCTCTCTAACCGGAAGCAGCTAGATCTCAAGCGCCCATGTCCGGTGAGAGGAGGGACTATTTAAGATCAAGTTGCAGAGGAGAAGGGGGTTCTGGTTCCGGTGGTCACGATTGGCTTTCGAGCGCTGTGTTTTTAAACCAGATCATTGCAAAGGTCTTTTTTTGGTTCCTTTGTTCTTGCTGTTATTCAGGTGCTCCTGACCAGAGTCTCCAAACATGCCTGGATGACGTGTCTTACCTGAATGACAAACCATATGTTCGATCACACGATGAATATCTCGATTCATATGTGTCTGACCTGGGTGATGCATCATGCGAGCATGACGTGTCTTCAGTGTCTGATGACCTAGATGACAAAACATATTCTCCACCACACAACGAAGAGGTTGATTCAGAGGAGTCTGACCTGGGTGAGGAAATGTCAGATTACATAGAGTTAGAGTTATAGGAGGACAATGTGGTCAGAGACGGCAACAAACACCTCTCGGAAGACACGGCAAAGAGGCAGGAACGTCACGGTAGTGAAGAAGCAACAGAAGTACTCTTGGTTCCCATCAAAGAGCCTCCGTGTCCATTCCTGCCGTAGAGAAGAAATGTGACGGATCTCGTACGTACACCAAGAAACAGTACTGTTTGTTTTGTGAGGTACCTGTCATCAAAATTGCAAGGCATTTGAAGAATGTTCACAAAAAGGAGAGAGAAGTAGCATTAGCAATGAATTGCTAGAGAAAGGCAAAATCATTTAGAATTACTTCGTAACAAAGGAAATTACGCACATAATGTCCAAGTTTTTGAAGTGGGTGCTGGTACATTGGTCGTGCGGAAGCAGCCACAAAAATAAGTATAAGGGAATGGCTACCTGCCCTGTGTGCACTGCCAAGGACTGCACCGCAGACATGCACTGTGGAGACACATGCGTAAATGCATTGCAAAACCAGCCGATGAGAAAGCCCAACCAGGTAGAGGTTGTGTTCAATCCCTGGGTGCCTATGCCTTACCCCACCCCAGCACGGTGCCCGAAGGACTCTGGAAAGTGTTATCTAAGATGAACCAGGATGAGATTGCAAATACAGTGAGATCAGACTTGTGCATTTTGAGGTATGGAGAGTATCAGTACAACGGATCCGATACTACAAAACATGAATACATCCGCCAAAGCATGAGGACGCTGGGTCGACTTGTTTTTTATGGCAGTGAGGTAACTCATTTAAAAACTATCAAGGAATATATCATGCCACAGAACTTTGAAGACACAGTCAAGGCAGTGTTACAGACAGCAGTAACCAAAACAAGAAAAACAGAAGCTCTATCACTTCCAGTACGGCTTGGACAATACCTGCAGAGAATCTCTATAATCCTGGAGAGTAGTGCACTCATCAGTGGGGACAAAGCAGCAGCAGAAGAGGCAAGGACCTTCGGAAGAATATATGAAGCAAAGTGGAATGAGGTGGAATGGCAGGGAAATGGCAGGGAAATGTAGGAGGGAACTGGATGAGGCAAACTATAATACCCCTTTGCTCCTGCTCCTGACAAAATATGTCAAACGACTGCATGATTTCCTGAATGAGCAGCAGCAGCAGGATGTTGAGGACCTGAAGTGTGCACAGACAACGACGAACTGGAGGAAGCTGTGAAAGGTAACTCTAACTCAGATTCTCCTGTTCAACAGGCGCAGACAAGGGGAGTTATCAAAAATGCCCCTATCTGCATTCCAGGACCGAGTTCAAACGGAAAGTCACGAAGACATAAACTATGCTCTCTCTGACATTGAGAAGAATCTGTGCCGACACTTCTCCAGAGTCGAAGTGAGAGGATAGAATACCCAGAAGGTGCCCATCCTCCTAAGCCCACCAATGGTAGCATCACTGGAGCAGCTCTGTGCAGGCAGATCAAAATGTGGCATCCTCGAAGATAATCCATCTATGTTTGCTATACCCTACAAACCCACGTATTATCGAGGGTCAGATGCTCTCAGAGATGGTCATAGCGTGTAGTGATCTCAAGAATCCAAAGTCAATGACCGGTACAAAACTCAGGAAGCAGTTGGCAACATTGTCCACTGTATTGAAACTGAAGGACACTGAGATGGAGCAGGGGCGGGTTGGAGATTACCAGGGCAAAAACCTGGAGCAGATCCATATAGATCCAAATGTTAGGGAGTTTTTTTTTGGGGGGGGGGGGGGGGGGGGGGCTTGACTTATTTTAAAGGGATATGTCACTAAAAAGTTGTGGTACGCGTAAACGGCGTGCATCGGTAACGCCATTACACACCAAAATGGACACACGCTGCCTGACAGTACAGTGGGAGCTTGTTCCATGCCGTCGGCCCGAAGGAAGCAAAAAGCCTTACAACAAGCCAGAAATGCTAATGGGACCTGGTGTAAAGTGATCACTGCAGAGATCGAGGAGAAGGCCCTCATCAAAAACCTGCAGAGTCAGCTCAGGTGCTCAGAGAAGAGGAACCTTGACCTGGAGGAGAAGGTCCGGGAGCTCAGAGAGAAGGTCACTGCCCGGTGAGAGGAGGGACTCAGTTAGGGTATTTAAAATCAAGTTGCAGAGGAGAAGGGGGTTCTGGTTCCGGTGGTCACGATTGGCTTTCGAGCGCAGTGTTTTTAAACCAGATCATTGCAAAGGTCTTTTTTTGGTTCCTTTGTTCTTGCTGTAACGATCGTGTGGACTCTGACTTTTAATGAAAATAAAGACGGAGATAATTTGAAGCTATTCCATCTTCCTGGTGCGTCTCCTCTTTGTTCCTGTACGCTCACGGCTGGTTATTCTTCAGATCGGAGACGTCATAAGTGGTGCCGAAACCCGGGAGAAGGGGCGGTCTTGTTTGGGTGAGTTAATATGCTGTATTAAGGAGCCGTTTCTAAATGCAGCAGAACCCAGTGCCTCTTCATCCAAGGAGAAGGCAGCAGAACCCAGTGAGCCCACAGCCTCTTCATCCACGGAGAAGGCAGCTAAAAAGCCTAGTAAGATTCCTTTCTAAAATAGCTGATCTGTGTGTGTGTGTGTGTGTGTGTGTGCGCGCGCGCGTCTGTGTGTCAGAAACAAGGTGCGTCACATCGGCGTGATCGAAGACGTCGTGGAGGATGCCAATGCTTAAGACCTCTGACCTTTTCCCATCCTCACCACAAAGAGGCTAAATCAGGCATGTTAAAAAAAAAAAAATTGTAAACCTGTTGAGGGATATCAACATTCTGTTGTGTTCCAGTTCAAATGTAATCCCACTATTCTATTATTCTTTGTTCTTTTTATGCTTGTTCCTTTGATGCTTAATTAATATGCTTAATAGTGTGTGTGTTGTAAATGCTAATGTATACCCATTTATTTATTTATTTACAGCTTGTGGTGCAGAGAAGGAGCTGTTGGCTGCAGAACCCAGTGAGCCCACACCCAAGAAGGCAGCTTAAAAGCTTAAAAGGTGTACACAAGGTTTTCACCTCATTATTTTGTTGATGTATCTCAACATTTTGGCTTTGTCTGAATCGTTGGTGTTAGATCACATGGAATATGTTAATATGAAACCAGATGAAGACCACTGATATATGGTGCGTAAACATTCTAACTGTATAGATCACTTTTTCAACAAAGCATTCTCTTGATCTTACAATGCTCCTTCTCAGTTAAAGTTTTTTCTTAGGCTTAATTTTAAGGATGGGGTATTGTACTTTTTCACAAAAAAAGGTCTATGATATTGCAAAAATAAATAAAAAATAAATAAATAAATGCATACCTGGCATTGGTGGCCCAAAAGGGCCATCAAAGTCATCCCAGTGTTGGAGATGACCCTATATGGGAATTGAAATCCAGGGGCGTGAAAAAAGTAAGGAGAAGGTTTGCTTTTAACCCATTCTGACCTGAGATCAGATTCATACGAGGTTTCCACTGGACACACACTGGTCTAACGAACCCATTCTCACCTGAGATCAGATTCTAAAAATGTCAGTCGCTCTTCGATTTTTCAAAAATAGCAGACCTACAAGCTCGTATCGCGCCACTCGGTGGCGCGATATGAGCTTGTAGAACTGCTATTTTTCAATAGCTAAAGCATAACATGATGCTGACACCAAAATGGGTGCCCGGTCATTATGGGTAAAAAGTGTTACAGTGTTACAATCACACCATGTTCACAAATTAAATGATCGATTGCAGATTGATCCCCTGGCATGGGATATCATCATGGGGGCAGTGTGCAAAGACGGCCACTACACACACTAGTAGTAAGTGAACTTTAATGTATGCAAATTATGCAGCTATATTTACAACTAATATTTTGAGGAAATATATGATAATAATAATAATTAATTAATCTCCTAAATAAACTATCGTTGTTTTGTTTGTGAACGGTGTCGTTCTTTTAAAAGGAAAAAGGGGGAAAAAAAAGTCCAGTCACACACACACAATTTACAATTTACAATTTAGGCATTTAGTAGACGCTCTTAATTCAGAGCGACTTACATTTAAGCAAGAACAAAAGCATGGGAATACATCACATAAAAGCATTTATCATGAAACATGCGTAAGCTAACACACACACACACACACACACACACACACACACGTAAATTGCTTCACCTGTGGAACCAGCTGCAACTAATTATAATTAAGCCTATATAGGCAAGATCATTGTTGCGCTTGCTTCATTCATCTCAAATCATTCGATACGTACGCACTACGCAACATGGAGAACAGACGTGAGAAGAGGGACAAAGAACTGCAGAGTTTAAGAGTGGACATGGACTTCCTTCTCAGCATTGCGCTGAAGTCGGCCCAGCAGATGGCTGAAATGCAGCAAAATGCTCGCGAGTCTTAAGCTGGAGCTGGAGCCGAAAGCCACGGATGTTGTGCAGGGCCAGGCTACACAGACCGACCAGGCAGCCGGCCACGGGCGTCGACGACGTCGCCTGCACGGCCAACCTGCCATGGCAGCCTGCCCTGGGGCAGCTGGAGAGGAACAGACGCATGACAAATGGACTGTGTCTGTACTGCGCCAAACCTGGAGAGGAACAGACGCATGACAAATGGACTGTGTCTGTACTGCGCCAAACCTGGAGAGGAACAGACGCATGACAAATGGACTGTGTCTGTACTGCGCCAAACCTGGAGAGGAACAGACGCATGACAAATGGACTGTGTCTGTACTGCGCCAAACCTGGAGAGGAACAGACGCATGACAAATGGACTGTGTCTGTACTGCGCCAAACCTGGCCACAGAGCGGCCAATTGTCCGGGCCCGCAGTGACATTTTCGAAGTTTCTCAAGTTGTTTTTTTTTAATTCAATTACGAGGCTACGAGCTAGTATTCTAATTTGTATTGTATATCTGTATTTTTGATTTGTGTGTGTGTGTAAAGTGTTTAAACATTTTAAAAAAAGTACAGAATCTTGTTTAACAACAAAAGTTTCCTTCCGCGTCTATTTATTTAATAATGTATCCTATCTGCTGAAGGTAATTTATCCCAGGGAGAACAAATGTATTTTTGTGGACCCAATGGTAGCTAGGCTACACCCCAAAAGGTGAAGCAATGTGAAAATGCAACAAGGCAAGTAAATCCAACATTTATTGTGCTTCATTGTAAATATGTTCAATGGTTTCTGACGTGCACGTAACAAACAGTTTTGTTTATTCGTCAGAGCTTATATGCGAAGGATGAGAGGCGGTGGCACCATTTCACGGTGGCAGTGTGAGACAGTCTCTCATCCTCGCCAAAGGGATGCAACGTGGGGTGCTTGTAAGTAAAGTAATTATATAGACTATCATTTATATCCTAGTAACAATTTCATACATTCTAAAAGAACACAGCTAAAACTAACCTGTATTTTAAGATTGCAGAGCAGCTGCTCATGGGGACCAAGGGACTGTACAACGAGTCTGACATAAATATCACAAGGGCCAACATTGGCATTGAGTTAATGGAGGACTCTGGCAGGCTTCATATATTTGCAAAACATTTGACTTCACTTAACTGAATAATATATTTTCATAGATGACCTTTTGTGGGGAGGTCACCACAGGGAAGGCAGGAAAGTCAGCTGCTGTGGATGACTGGGTAGGAAACCTTTAAAGTTCTTTACATGGAGAGCACATGCTTTCTTTAATTTGATTGATTGAAGTATTCGTTAACAGTTTGCAGAATTACAGTACATTTCAAGCACAACTCAATACAAAAACCTAACTGAGTGAACTTTATCTAAATACATGAATAACAATGTATTCATGTTCTTTCAGATCCAATGCTCATCTTGTTCCTTATGGTACCATCAATTGTGCGTAGGCATTATCAACCATGAGGATGAGCAGTATCTTTTGCCCAGCCTGCGTTCCCTGCACATTAATCACTGCATCTCCCTCGATCCACTGTTCTGTTGGCCAGCCATCATTTTTATTTTATTTATTTATTTATTGTTTAAAAACACTGCTCACTCCTCATGCATTGAAGGATGAGTTCAGTTTGGGGCTCTCTCCAGGTTGGCAGAGGGTGAGTAGCTCCCAGGATTACATTTTAAGAAATTGGCACTGGGTGTAAAATGTGTTACAAAATCGTGGGAGAAAAGAAAAGATGACCTGTCTTGTTGCTCTTGGCCTAGTCTGGATGACCATACATACTTCTGCAAAGATTCCAATTCAATTGAGATGGAATGCTATTTAGATACTAGGTTCATTATGTATATACTATCCTATAGTTTCAATGTGTAAATTATTTGTAATCCTGGTTTACTGAGGCAACATTTGTCTCTCTGCATTTGATGCATGTTTACCTGCTTATTGTAACTTGTTAGTCACTCTGGATAAGTTAAAGCTTAATCATGCCTAAATATTATGGTGAATTTCTACACTGCCAACCAATGTCACCTGCTCCATCAACATGGAAAGGTTACAAACTGATACAGAGGAGCTGCAACCACTTCTCCAAACCCCTACAGTCCACAGCGCCCTCTGGAGGCAGAAGCACTTGTACAGTTATTGTGGAAGAATTCCAAGTGTAGACGAAATGGACAGACCGGAGTCGACGGTGCAATCAAAGAAAGGTTTATTAATCCATAGAAGTAGTTGTTAGACGAGAGATGTCATCTCACAAAGTTCAAAGGTCTCATAGCAAGTTCGGCGCGCCGTGAGCTCTGCAGCCAGCCAGGCAGAACTGACTGGTAATGGTAAGATCCACCGTATTTATGCACAAATCAAGGACCTCCTCTCTCTGGTTCGATTCCTTATTAGGCAGTATTGGGCCAAACATCTCCGGATGACCGCACGGGAAGAGTCGCCAACACCCCGTTCTGATTTGACCACGGTTACACTCTGTTCAATAACAGTCGTCATAACCGTCGTCAACCGTTCAATAACAACCATTAATCAACCGATCCTGATGACCACCATACGTAGAAGTTTCCCTTGGCCGGCCTAAACTGCGGGTGCTCTTAGCCAATTTCCCCGGGTGATGGACTTTTTGATCGCTACCTCACCCCTCCGCTTCCCGCAATAATACATTCCTTTTTCTGCACAACAACATCTGGTTGACAGAGGTGCTCTCTGCCACGACAGCAGCTCTCTCCCCGGGAGAGAGGTCAGATGAAGAGAGAGGCCTTTAGATGAAGAGAGAGGCCTTGATTTAGCTTGTGCATAAAGGCCTAACAGTACAGCAGTACTACTGTAAGTCCATGGAACATTAGGTATACAGTATAGAACATTAGATATACATTGGGTATTACAGTGTATAGGGCCCATCATGATATAGGCTAATACCCATAGATCACACCAGGGGGTCTCTTATATTTCAATTATTCCCCAACAATCACCCCGTTTGATTTAACAACGCTATAGCTGTATGTTGAAATGAAATAACACTATTTCCTGTGCACCCTAACAATTTCCATCTGCGCCCTTAAGTCATTTCATCCTGCAGCCGGCCCTGGAGTCAGTGAGCCCAGGACATCAGCTGGTGTACTCCATGTACTCCCCATAAGATCCCCTTCCAGCTCGCAAACCAGCTCTGCCCCTGAGTCACCAGTACCCCAGTGAGGTCAGAACACCAGTCTGTACTCTTACCCAGACCCCATTCCAGCTCGGCAACCAGCTCTGCCCCTGAACTACCAGTATCTGCCATGGTCAGAACACCAGCCCTTGTACCCCCCACCAGATAACACAGTGGAGCAGCAGGGGGCCACGACCTACCATCCCCGACTTCACCAACAGAGACCCGAGTGAGTTTTCCCGCCTCAAATTATCACTCAAACCTGCTGCCATCAACGGTTCAAGTATCAAGTCCTAGTTGACCACCTCAAGCTTGAAGAGGCTCGTCTGGACTGATTGAACTGATCAATCCAGCAGCCGACGAATGTGACGGAATCTGTATTTTTATACCTGCAACAGCTAGTTGTCATTTTTAGGCAGATAGCTTTCTGTGGCGTAGATTCAGAAATGTATGACATGCATATATTTGTTTGCTTGCTGTTTTAATTAGTTGTTCCTCTCTCAAATCTTTGGGTGAGCACCATCTTCCCTAGGCCTTTTTTATTTGTTGTCCTAGCTTGCAAGCTTGTTCTTGTTGCACTGGCTCTTTGGTTTGCCCTATTTCACCAAGAACTCCACCTTTGAACTCTGAGTTTGAGTTCCTCTGTCACTATGCCAGCAGCATAATAACACTGTGTGGATCACCCCGGATTGTAAGATGAGGAAACACTAACCGCGTCATCAACTGTCAGTAAGGGATTTAATACACAGCGCTCTGACCAGGACTCTCTGACGTTCGGACTGACTTTGTTTAGTTATTTTATTTGTTTGGGGGAACACTCAATGAATAAACTGTCGGATACTGGTGCTGCGTGCCTGAACATTGTTTGTGCGTCATATTGATTCACACGTGACGTGACGTGGGAACTGAACATTGAACATTTATTATTTTATTTGGGGTTTGGGTTCACTGTTGAATATACAATACACTGCACACTTAAATGAAGTCCTCTGCTCTGTGTGTGTTTCCTTTTTGATTCTGTATGGTATTATTGTGTGTCTACTGTTTGTTCCAGGGGTTGATATATTTATTTATCTATCCCTTGTACGGTGGTTGGGGCTGTTATTATTTTACCTCTTTTGTCAGACTGGGTCTCTGACTGGCACCCCGACGCGAGCTCGCCCCGACAAACCGCTACAAGCTGATATATTTTTGACTTTACAAAAATTTGATTGAATCAAATTGAAGATGTATTTTCTGATTATTAAAGCGCCACAGAGATGGGGAGACCTCTTGTTACTGAACAAAACTATTCTTTAACCAAAAATATAATCAAATAAAAACTCTACAAAAGTCGGTTCGGCGCTGTAGAGCCTACAATGTGTCGTCATTTGAGGTTCGGGGGGGGGGGGCGGGTACCGTCCTAAAGTCGGCTCTTCGGTGCTACTGAAACGTTATGACGAGCCAAAATAATTTCGGCACTACAGCGCCGAAACAGCTGTAAAATAGGAGTATGAATCGGCCCTTAGAGAGCCCTCCCCCTATCCACAAGGAGGAGCAGTGCACAAAGAATTGTGGGAAGTGTAGTCCAGGGAGGAAGTGAGCCCTGCAGTGTCCATGACCTAAAATATCTAAAAAAACCACATATTACACACACAAAGACCCCCAGGAAAGTGTTCTAAAGCTTCTAAACGTCATTAACATGGTACTTTTCAAACAAGCTCAAAACACATCACACATTTTGAGCTTGTGGATCTGCCTAGTTTTGACTACTAGTGTGACCCTAGCAGATTTACAAGTTCTTCAAACCACATCACATAATGCGTTTTGAGCTTGTGCATCTGCTACTTCAGTGTGACACAAAACCACAGAAAGTTAAAATAATATGGACAGGAGAGATTTCTGTCAGAAATGTCACCAGCAATCAGGACCCAGAAGAGAAAAAGTAGAACAAACAAAAGTGAATGAGAAGAACTGTGCTGTATATATAGACTCAGGGCTAACAGCACACAGCTGAACACCATGGATAATTAGCACAGGATTGGCTGAAGCACCAATACAGCACACACAGGATTGGCTGAATCGCCAACAGCACACACAGGACTGGCTGAATCACAAACAGAACAGGTGGGTGAACAGTGTTAACGAGACACAGTATGGGTGAGTCAAGACAGGATGTATCTATTCAGTATATAAGTCCGACGTCATTTTGTAGTGCTACGTTACGTCCGGGTCCAAGTGGCACCAGCTCCCGTATCTCATTGTAAATTGAATATCTAAACGCGTGAATCTTTTTACAGTGACGTTATTTTTCAGAAAGGAAGCCATTGAGGGTTAAAATGGGTCTTAATGCTTCCAACTCGAGTGGAATTATTAATGTTTTGTACAAGTGTCCATGACAACAAAAATATATGATGTGGAGACAATAAAGACTATTATTATCATTATTATTGAAGGTGGCAACAGTCCATTTGATCGGTAAAATATTTCTGGGGTATATTTAGAATGTGTGCAGGCTTGAGTATGTTGAATCTAGTTTGCATTATGAGGATTTATTTGACACAATAAAATAAAATGGTCAGATTTGGGAGAGCAGCGCAGCTTTGTTGTTGCGAGGAAAGCGGTAAAAAGACCGTAGCGGTATTAGACCCATAGCCTATTTCTTAAAATTAGAGCAGATCACTCACATTTTGTTTCCCTCATATTTGGAAAAGCGCACATATAACCCCATTACACAAGGGAGTTGACAAGCAAGACAGACCTATCTCTAAATCCTGGAAACACTCATTAACACTTTCAATGTCACACTCGACAGTATGTTTGGCAGCATTAGGTCCACCAAGGTACACATAACCTGTGGTGACAGGTATGGTATGTGTGGTATGGACACAGTAAAACAAATGATTTCATTGATACTATGTACAGCAATAATCTATTCCCAGTAATTACCAAACCCAGTATAGGCCGTGTTGGGACCCATGAAAAAGTGCTTAGAAAATGAGTTTCGTTCCCATGTCATGCGAACTACTCATTCAATGCATTTTTCATAGATAATACCCTTCTAGACTTTGGGTTAAAAGTTACTCATAATATCCTGCAGTTTTTTGTCACAAGCCATAAATGTAAAAACAGTGTATAACCAAAAAATGAAAATCTTGGGCTGCTGTTTTTGCTTGTAAAATGTGTTTTTGGCACAACACAAAGTCTTTCTCAAATGTCAAATGGATATAATTAACATCTGAAACAAGTATTGGTGCCTTTAGTTTACTCATATGTGAATTTAGATTATGAAATGTAGCATATTTGTTAAAGAATATGCTTCAACTTAAGTGTTTGCCACACAGTACAATGAATCCTACACAGTAGTAAAGCTTATGTTTCATACATAGAAAATGTATCAACCTACTGTGTAATGAAAGGTAGAAAAGAAAATCAGGGCACCTTGGACCAAAATGGCAGAAAATCTATCCAAATGTTACCACGCCCCCTAATTTGGAATAATGCAAAGAAAACTAAAAATTAAAGTACTCAGAATTATTACAACATATGGTATGAAACATTTATTTATTTACAAGTTCCGCAAAGTGTCACAGCATCTGTCATTTGTACATCCAACCCCCCCCCCCCCCCCCCCCCCCCCAAGGAAATATATGAAAATACAAAATAGTATACAAATGCATCACAATAAAACCTTCTGTTGGCTGTGTAAGTAGTCTGTGCTGTTTGCATTTAAATGGATGTAGGCAGTGTGGCAATTCTTTAGCATCTTACTAATTCTTGAACAAAACAAGTAGTAGGCCTACATGGTAACATGTTGGGTTACTCATCCCTATCACTTTCATCAGAGTCATCATCCAATGTACCTCTTTCTTCTGTTTCCTTTGACACATTTTCACAGTCCTGGAAGTGACATAAATCAGTGCAAGACAGTTCTGCAGACATACATGAACATCTTTCAGTCTCACATTTTTTTTTTTTTTTTTACAATTAGAGTGGACTACCTGCAACACATCAGGGGCAGGATTTCTAGTCATCCATGTTACTGTTAACTCCCCATCCTCCATGCCCCATCCACTGCCAATGGGTGAAGGAGCACACATCCTACTAGTCAGAGAACGTCTCATCACTGCTGCTTGGTAGTTTGCCCTTTTGCAATGTTGGTGGAGAGCATCACTTGTTGGGGGAATGGACAGTTCTGGCAAAGCTGATGATGCCGTACAGAATGAGTTGTACCTTGCATCATTCACGTTTTTGGCAGATGATTGGCCATACAGGTGGCACACATATTTGCGTTGAAAGTTGACTGGTCAAGGTTAAAACTGCTGCCAAGATGAACCTGCTTGGCTTACCTTGGTTGACTCAGTTGTTGTCATGTCTGATGGATGAGGTAGCCTGTCTAACAGTGTATCTGCTAATAATGTTTCAACAAAAACCAGTTCGGAGAAGTCTCTGAGTATCACTAAGTGACTGTTTTGCAGGAGGTGGTAAACTTGGTGACACAAAATTGAACAACAACATGAAAGTCTCTACATTTTGTAGTCCTGTGAAGAATTTCATTTTGCTGTCATCGAATTCTGAAGGATCAAGAGTACGATGTTTCAACTCACTTTCTAATTTGTTGACTTTATCCCTAAGTGATTGACATTCAGCATTTAAAGATTTAATGTAATGAGGCAATGTCATTTTGTGTTTCCTCTGTCTGGACCCCAATGCCTGGGACTTCAACAACAGTCTGTACCTCTGCTGTACTTCGATCAGTGATGGAGGTGAAACCAAATAACCTTGACACGTAGTCAGGATGTAGAGGATCATCACTCTTTTTCCCTTAAACAAAAACAACAAAAACATTTACTAGAAATATGATATTAATTTGTTTACATATATGGGGTGTTTTCACATATGTCCTGTTTCAGACATCAGCCTCAAAACAAACTCATCCGGGACGGGGCTGCCAAATCATTGTGAGATTATTTTTTTACAATAACCACTGGAACAATAGCATCCCTATTCTGGAGGGAACATTTGCAGAAAATAGCAGATCTACAAGCTCACAACATTCTTGTAGACCGGCTATTTTGGCAAATACGTTTTATTGTAGAGCAGGGGTAGGCAGCTTTAACCACGGGGCCAAGGGTGACCACTGGCAATCAGAAACTAATAGTTTTCATAATCCTCATGGGGGCCCATGCCTGGTTTAGCCAGGGGAGGGCGGTGTTGGACAGTGTCTTGACTGTCTTCAGTGCGGTTGGGTGCAATTCCCCGAAAATCCTCATGGGGGCCCTGGCCCTCCGGCCCCCACAGACTCTACGTCACTGCTGGCAATGCCAGTGTCTCACTCTAATGCCAGTCTGGCATTGAGAGAGGATTAGCCTGCATGTCTGTAACTGAGTGTACAGATGGAACCAATGGACCCCATTGGACCCCAAATGGACCCTTCTTAGGCCTTAAGCCTACAGGTCTGTGAGAGTGGAACCAAATGGACCTTACAGGTCTGTAACTCTGAGAGATGGAACCAAATGGACCCTTACAGCCTGAGTGTACAAATGGACACATGCAGGTCTGTAACTCTGACACTATGGGTCCATTTGGTTCCATTTGTACACTCTCAGAGTAAGTTGCAGACCTTAAGGATCCATTTGTGCAATAACAATCAAAAGTTATGTGGGTCCTTGAAAAAGAAAAAAAAAAGTTTGATATTAAACCACGGTAGTGGTTATCAGTGGACTCTTAATGTGTCATATAAATCAGTGTCATATGATATTCTGAGGAAAACCATGGAGACTTAACATTCAGTAACTGGGTGTGTTGATCAATAAGAACATTAACATCAAGTCTTTCCACGGACTCACGTAACATGTTGATGAGTAATTACTCCTGACAAGATCTCTTTCAGGGGAACGGACTATGTCTTGGTGACTTGGTCCACAAGAAGTGAACTCCGTTAGGTTCGTTTAAAACGGGACATTGTGTGAAAAGGCCCTTTTACATTGAACGTATGGTTTTACAAAAAAGCAACATACCTGACACAAAGTGAAAGTGGCACCCGCACATCCATGGATTCCAGTAGCCCTGAAACATGACTACATCGGCGAAGTGCAGCGATCCATTGACTTCTTTTTTACTTTTTTTTATTTCGGCAGTCTGTAAAAGGATAGCTCAGAGTTATTTTTTAATCTGTTTGTACAGTCAATCGCACAACAGCTCTTTCCCATTTTCCCAGTTTAGAGTCAATGAAAACAGCGTCGCAACAGTGAGTTGCTAGGTTGCTATGGACAACAAAAAGTTCTTCCGCATACGATGACGTCACGCGCATACTCAAGGGAATAAAGCGGCTACGCGATTGGTCCACGTGACCAGAACCACACCACTCCCCTTGCACATATTATTACGCCTTGTAAGAAATAGTCCCGTCTTCGACCACGGATTATAAAAATACTGCAGGGTGGCACGAGTAGAACTTTTTTATTTGGACTTTCTACCTATAAATCTCTTTTATGGAGAAAACATTGTGTAGTCCCACTTCCGTGGGAACGGAACTGAACGAAAAGGGACCTCACAATACGGCCTAATGTCTGTCAACTTCAACCTTCCATATCTCTGCTGTTTTTTCAAGCAAGCAGAGTTCAGGCAAAAGCAGGTGTTAGAAAAAGGTCAATATCTCCAGAATGGAAGATGATAAAATCTTTTTTTTTTTTAATTGAAGTGGACAAGTTAGGCTTTATTTTGATGTATGCGGTGTGATTCTCACTATAAGAGAACATTTTGCTGTGGGCCCCAAAATATTTTTTTCCTTCAATGTAAAGTCCTTAGCATCACCAAGCTCAGCCTCACAGAATACCCCAGCACACAATGTGTTAAAAGGTTTTTCCTCCAGTGTGGACACGCTGGTGTTTCTTCAGGTTAGATGACTGACTGAAACTCTTGTCACAATGTTTACATTGGAAAGGTTTTTCTCCAGTGTGGACACACTGGTGTATTTTCAGGGAATCTGATACAGTAAAACTCTTGTTACAATGTTAACAGTGAAAAGGTTTTTGCATGTGGACACGAAGGTGTGACTTCAAATTCCATGAAAAATTGAAACTCTTGTCACAGTATTTACAGTGGAAAGGTTTTTCTCCAGTGTGGATACGCTGGTGTTTTATCAGGGAAGATGATTCAGTAAAACTCTTGTCACAATGTTTACATTTGTTTACATATTCTCCCTGGATACTGAAATGCCTGCCACGGTGGGCCTCACCGGCATCCCAGCTCTAATCCGTGACATGGTGGGCTACTTGACGAATCCCTTCCGCCCACAGTATTTCCCAGTGGGACAGGTCCCCACTTTCCTAGATGACAAGGACAAGAAGACCTCGCTAGCTAACAAGAAGCTCTACGGCCACCTCGTCACACAAGCCAAGCCTCTCTAGCAGAGCTGTCTAAGTCCAGTGACACGCTCACGGCAGACCAGGTGGTGGAGGCGAGGCGCCTCAATGATGAGGTTATTAGACTGTCCAGGTCCATCACAGATGCAACAGGTCGTGCTATGAGAGCCTCCATCATCCAAGAGGACACGGTGGCTAGACGTCCACCCCACCATAGGTTTAATCCGTGCTATGCTTCTTTTTTGTTTTTTATATATTTTTTATCCCACGATTTTGTAACCCATTTTTCACCCCTGTGTCAATCATCTAATGTGATCCTGGGCTCTACACACCCTCCGCCAACCTGGGGAGAGCAACGGACTTAAGTCATGCTTCCTTCATGCCTGAGTGTCCAATTTGCTCCTTTACACCTGACAGGGGGGAGTTTCCCTGGTTGGACGCATGGAAGGAACACGTTATTCCAACCAGTTCCTTTCCACTCCATCAGGCGCCCCGGCTGGCCAGGGGGAGGCAGTTTAGAGACCAGGATTACTGCATGTTTTTGTGAGGGTACCTATACCCTAGGGGACACGGGGAGAACATGTGAGGTTACCTACCCTAGGGGACACGGGGAGAACATGCAAACTCCACACAGAAAGGCCCTTTCGCCAACCCCGCCTTCGGGTATGGGCACTGATGACGCGGAGGAGGAAACACGCCGCCAGCACCCACAGCGCCCCGAGCGGGAATCGAACCCAGGACCAAGTTCTAGCTGTGAGGCGACAGCACTACCAACTGTGCCACCGTGTCCCCCGTGCTATGCTTCTTGACAGACTTCTTGACAGACCCATATCTGGACCAAGATGTCCCCCCTTGGTTCCTCGGTGGCATGGTGGAACTCATAGCCAAAGGGGAGGAAAGCAGGAAGAATACCGAGGCGATGAACCAGCTTCAGGAGCCGGCCAAACTTCCTCCTCGTCCTCCTCCTCCTCCGCAACCCCCCAGCCCTGCTGGAGAAAGAAGCAACCGCACCAACTGGAGGTTCAGATCAGACCGCAACGACGCGCCACTCTGTGGAGCCCCTCCCCTACGACAAGGCTTATTCTTTGTTGAGAAGACAGGTTGAGCAACAAAAGCCGCTAAAAGTAATTACTACTTTTCAAGAGAGACTTTAATTGTTTTATTGAGATAAGAAGCCCTGAAAGGTAGTCATTTAGCACAATTATTGCCGGGATTTCGTTGAAAATAACAGCTCGGGGTGCCGCGCAGATATGGCCACTTTTACTGTGTAAGCCCCCCCCCCCTGTACTGCCCTCACTGAGGTATTGTAACGACAATTCTACAACAGGTCGTTAAGAGGAAGCAATCTGATTGGTTGAAACGTTTTCTAGCCGTTGATCAAACCAGCACTGTTCACCACCTAATCAAAACAAAGACTTCAGCCGCTCTGTTCTCCCAGAGCGCTAGCAAACTCGGTGGCTAGGCTAGCTAGTTTCTTTGGACATTTGTGGTCATAGTGACTACATCTGTCATTAAAAATATATATTTCTTCAGCGATTTTCTTAGTTTTAAGGGTAACTGTTGTAGAATTGCAATATTACACTCGAGGGTGTTTAACGTGATTATTGCCGCGACAGTGATGCGGTAGGGGAACGGGACGAAGTCGAGTTCCACAAGCATCACTGAAGTGAAATATTGCACAACAACACATTCTGAACGGGAACCCATTTTGGTGTCAGCATCATGTTATGCTTTATCTATTGAAAAATAGCAATCTACAAGCTCGTATCGCGCCACCGAGTGGCGCGCTACGAGCTTGTAGGTCTGCTATTTTTTGAAAAATCGAAGAACGACTGACATTTTTACAATCTGATCTCAGGTCAGAATGGGTAAATCAGACCAGTGTGTGTCCAGTGGAAACCTCGTATGAATCTGATCTCAGGTCAGAATGGGTTAATATATACTCTAAGGCACAAACACTAGCCTGGAAGGCAACACCCCCCCCCCCCCCCCCCCCCCCCTTCCGTTCCGGACAAAAACCAGGATAATTATTTTTGCTCACTTACCTCGCTATATGATTACGATAAAGTCGCTGATAATCGCTTGCGTTCATATTTTGAACGAGAGGCGTGTTGAAGTCAGAAATGAAGAGCTTAGTGTATCCATATGGTCAAAACCACGGAGAGCGCCCTACATTAGGAGATACGAGGCATTCTTTCGGATCCGTATAGGGTGTAAAAAACGTGTACGTCACCAAGAGAAGGGCGGCGTCTGAAAAGCTAGCGGCGCCATTCTTGTTGGCTTTAAACTCTAGCCCAGTCTCTCAGAATAGAGTGACGGTGGTATGTTTTTGTAAATATTGAGCTCGTTCTTGGCGACAACATAGTGAACCAACACCAGGATGGATAGAAAGAACATCGGGCCCAAATACCTTACAAGGACTTGGAAAATGTCGTGAACAAACACGACTGTGCTTAGATACTTTGTTGAACGTTATGTCTCAGCGCCCATGCACCGTACAGCCAAGATCCAAGCCATTCTACGTCTTTTTGTAAACTCGTCAATCTGGGTTCCTTGATGCTGTCTTCATGCTGGAAAGCTGAGAATCTAATTCCGTTTTCTGGCTCATTCCCTCGACGTGACCTGCTGTGGCACTTATTTACTGAGCAAGTCTGCACCGTTGTGAGGTCAGTTTAAAAAAATAACATAATACTCTACTCGGTGTATGTACATAATATCCATACCATATAGTTTGATAACATCAGTCTCCAGTAGTTTAAGTCCCAATGGAGTGTTTGGTAGAAAATAAGTCATTTTTGGATGAACTACTGTACAGACATATTACTGGTCAATTATATTATGAACAAATTTCACATTATGAAAGAGTAATACTTATGTTGGTGAAATGGGTATGGAGAAGTGGGAAGATCTCTGTCACTGAACAAACAATATAACAATGATTACTAGAGCTATTTTAACAAAACATATCCCATGTTACAAGTTACCGCACCTTTAACATTTCACAAAGGATAATAATAATAAGTTCTGTGTTATCGACCTATTTCTGCAGTTCTGTTGAAACTCAGAGTCAAAGAGGTGTAAAATGGTCTCAGTTCATCCATAATGTGATCATTAACAGGTGATCTGTCCAATGACAGACAACCAGTGACCATTTGCAGGTTTAATCTCTGCATTTGAATGCATTGTCTATAGTGAATGAAGCATCAGCCATCACCATTTAGCCTGTTTACATTTTAACTGGTGGGAAGAAATGTGGGGTTTGTTCATTATTTAGCATTTGAAAAAAACATTGAATAAAAGTGCAGTCATCACAACCCTATTGAAACTAATTCAGTGCCCCTCATTCCCTCAGAGCAACACAACCTGAACAATAACTTAAAAACTTAAAGTTGTCCAGGTTTACACAAATTCAGTTGTTGCTGTTATTGTGTCTCTGTTGTTAAAACATGTAATGATGGATATAGGATATAATTATTATACGGATAATGACTTATCATGATCATGAATTAATAATGCCTTGCACTATGGACACATGGCCTACACATTACACAATGGAATTTCACTGTAAATATAGATAAGCGATTAAATGAGAACAATAGAGCACAATTTGCTATGAAACTTTGAGGATTTGACAATATACTAATTTGCTGTTAGGCCTTGAGGTCCTGTACAGAAACCCCACCACTGTCTTCTAAAGTCGAATTGGAACTAATTGAATTACATTGCAACTTTATAAAATAAAAATATAAACGTACAGGGTTTGCAGTACTTGTAAAAGACAATATGTGAAGGCTTGTGTACTATTTGCAATACAATAGGGGGTGGGTGGCACTTTGTGTTTTGAAAACAACAGTTTTGAAAAACAGTTTTTCTTTTTGTTTCTTCACCAGACATACCACACATCTATGTTACTGAAATAATGTAAAGAAATCCTCTTAATGGCTCTGCTGCAGTAGCACTCGATTAATATCCACTTATTCAATATTTTTAGACTGTACATATATTATCCAGATAGTCAGATACTCTATATTGGATATAGATCGATTAATATATTAAATATGAAGCTTACAAAGCAATCTCGCAGTTTATTTCTAGAATGTTGCATAGAGCATGACCTGGGGGAGGAGTCAGAGAGGAATGGAGGACATGCAGCCGTTTGTTAGTTTGTGATTGGTGGCTGATGATTCTATTGTTCCACTCTTTGGCCAATCAACACCAAGCAGTTAGTGGTTCCACCTCAGGCTCTCTAGTATAAGAAGAGTTTGTAGTTGTCCGTTCTCCACAACTCCTCCAGGATATCAATCCTTTCTGATCTCATCTGACTGTGGACTCCAGACTTCAGCTGAAGATGAACTCTACCAATGCCACCATGAACAGTTCTGCTCAACAGGGAGGACCCAATGATCACCAAGACCTCTGTAAGTTACTTACTGTGTTTATATGGATATACAGCATGCCATAAGGATGTATCTTGATATAGTCATTTGTTTGTTTTGATTTATTTTAGCATTGAGTACCTGTTTATGTATTTTATAAAATATAATACTATTGTACAAACGAACTATAAATGGATGCTAAATTGATTATTGGGTATATTAACTTCATACTATTTTAAGTCTAGGGATGCCTCTAAACAATTTACAATTTACAATTTAGGCATTTAGCAGACGCTCTTAATCCAGAGCGACTTACATGTAAGCAAGAACAAAAGCATGGGAATACATCACATAAAAGCATTTATCAATATCATGAAACATGCGTAAGCTAAGAAAGTAACAGTGGAATATCTATATAATGAAACTATACATACACTATACATATAAACTATACATATTTACTACTATGCTATACATATGTACTATGGCGTGCTATGACTATATACAATACAATTATAGTGCTGTCTACATAACATGCTATAAGTCTGTGTCAAATGCTATCTAAGCCAACAGAAATGCTATCTAAGGGGTTAGGGTAAGTGCTATGGGCCATGATGGAGTCTGAAAAGGTGGGTTTTCAGGCTACGGCGGAAGATTGGGAGTGATGCTGCAGTTCTGACTGCAATGGGAAGTGCATTCCACAGTTTTGGAGCCAGAAGGGAGAAGAGTTTGGGACGTGTGGAGCGTTGTCCCTGCGTTTTTAGTGAGGGTACTTCCAGTTTCCCTGCGTTGGCTGATCTGAGTGCGCGGGAGGGTTTGTAGGGTTCAATCATACTTGTAAGATATGGGGGAGCCATACCTTTGGTTGCTTTGAATGCCAGCATCAGAGTTTTGTATTCTGTGCGGGCAGCGACCGGGAGCCAGTGGAGGGAGCGGAGCAGGGGGGAGACATGTGAGAATTTTGGCTGTTGAAGACCAGGCGAGCTGCTGCATTTTGGATCAGCTGGAGAGGCTTAAGTGCATATGCTGGTAGGCCAGTAAGGAGGGAGTTACAATAGTCGAGTTTTGACAAGACTGTTGTCTGGATTAGGAGCTGGGCTGATTCCTGGGTGAGGAACGGTCTAATTCGTCGTATGTTATAGAGAGTGAACCTACATGATCGAGTGACAGCTGTGATGTGAGCTTTGAACGAGAGCTGACTATCCAGGACAACACCAAGATTCCTGGCTGTAGGGACAGACGTTACCAGGGCGTTGTCTACGGAAATAGTTAGCTCCCGCATAGGGCAGGACTTAGCTGGGAAGAAGAGAAGCTCAGTCTTGTCTGGGTTCAGCTTGAGGTGGTTGGAGGACATCCACTGTGATATGTCAGCCAGGCATGCAGTGATGCGCTCTTCCACCTGAGTGGCAGAGGGGGGGGAGGATAGGAACAGTTGTGTGTCATCGGCGTAGCAGTGATAGGATATATTGTGAGCAGAGATGATAGTGCCAAGGGATTTAGTGTACAGTGAGAAAAGGAGGGGACCAAGTACAGATCCCTGTGGGACCCCAGTTTGGAGGGTTCGGGGGGATGATAACAGACCTTTCCAGGAAACCTGGTAGGTCCGGTCGGTGAGGTAGGAGGAGAACCACTTTAGTGCCGTTCCACCGATTCCTTTGTTTTTGTTTCCAATTCAGTGTTGCATCAGTCTGGTTTCCATGTTCTACCAGAGGTGAATGAACAAAGAAGCTTGGCTAAGCAAAAATGCCACTGCTGTGATCAGTGTGGTAAACGCTTCCCTACAATGTCTAAACTTAAAACACACCAGATAATTCACACTGGAGAGAAACCATATGGGTGTGATCAGTGTGGACAACACTTCTCTACAATGGGAAACCTTATAACACACCAGAGAATTCACACTGGAGAGAAACCCTATGGATGTGATCATTGTGGACAACATTTCTCTCAGTTGTCCGACCTTAAAAAACACCAGAGAATTCACACTGGAGAGAAACCATATGGTTGTGATCTGTGTGGACAACATTTCTCTCAAATGGCACACCTTAGCCTAAAAGCCACCAGATAATTCATACTGGAGAGAAACCCTATGGATGTGATCATTGTGGGAAACATTTCTCTCAGTTGTCCGACCTTAAAAGACACCAGCGAATTCACACTGGAGATAAACCCTATGGATGTGATCAGTGTGGACAACATTTCTCTCAAATGGGAAACCTTAAAAGCCACCAGAGAATTCATACTGGAGAGAAACCCTATGGGTGTGATCATTGTGGGAAACACTTCTCTCATTCTCTTAATTGAAAACACCCGTATTCTGGTGACTGATTGCCATAATGTTTGCGGGTGAGTGATTTTTATTACTTTTAATTCATTTTTTTGATTTTCTACTTGAGGCATTTCTGTATTTTTTCCTTATTTGATTTTATATTTGACATTGCACTTTGACATCACAAGATGTATTCTCTCTCTTTCCTACTCATCATGTTCTCAAATGGCCAGTTCTCTGGTTACCATTTCAACTGAGAGAGAGAAATTAGCATATGTTTTTGTATATAGGCCTAATGTATTTTATAGTGATATATGTGGTAAGCACATGTGAGCATTTGTTTTTAAATTAAAACCTGTGAATGAAATATTGTGTCATAAATTCTTGTGTTATTTTTATTTCTTGTGTTATTCTTGTTAAATTGTAGAGCCCATGGGCCTTCTTCTCTTCATATTACTGGTCAATTATATTATGAACAAATTTCACATTATGAAAGAGTAATACTTATGTTGGTGAAATGGGTATGGAGAAGTGGGAAGATCTCTGTTACTGAACAAACAATATAACAATGATTACTAGAGCTATTTTAACAAAACATATCCCATGTTACAAGTTACCGCACCTTTAACATTTCACAAAGGATAATAATAACAAGTTCTGTGTGATCGACCTATTTCTGTAGTTCTGTTGAAACTCTGTTGAGTCAAAGAGGTGTAAAATGGTCTCAGTTCATCCATAATGTGATCATTAACAGGTGATCTGTCCAATGACAGACAACCAGTGACCATTTGCAGGTTTAATCTCTGCATTTGAATGCATTGTCTATAGTGAATGAAGCATCAGCCATCATCATTTAGCCTGTTTACATTTTAACTGGTGGGAAGAAATGTGGGGTTTGTTCATTATTTAGCATTTGAAAAAGCATTGAATAAAAGTGCAGTCATCACAACCCTATTGAAAATAATTCAGTGCCCCTCATTCCCTCAGAGCAACACAACCTGAACAATGACTTAAATTGTCAACCTGGTCAACTTAAGTTGACCAGGTTTACACAAATGCACTTGTTGCTGTTATTGTGTCTCTGTTGTTAAAAACAATGTAATGATGGATATAGGATATAATTATTATACGGATAATGACTTATCCTGATTATCCTGATTATGAATTAATAATGGCTTACACTATGGACACATGGCCTACACATTACACAATGGAATTTCACTGTAAATATAGATATGCGATTAAATGAGAACAATAGAGCACAATTTGCTATGAAACTTTGAGGATTTGACGATATACTAATTTGCTGTAGGCCTTGACCAGTCCTGTACGGAAACCACTGTCTTCTAAAGTCTAATTGAAACTAATTGAACTTACATTGCAACTTAATAAAATATAAATATAAAGGTACAGGGTGTGCAGTAGTATACTTGTAAAAGACAAGATGTGAAGGCTTACATGTGTACTATTCATGAAGACTGTTTGCAATACTATAGGGGGTGGGTGTTTTGAAAACAATAGTTTTGGAAAACAATTTTCTTGTTGTTTCTATGTTAATTAAATAATGTAAAGAAATCCTCTTAATTGCTCTGCTGCAGTAACAATTAATTAATATCCACTTCAATTAGACGGGTGCAGTACTTTGGTTAGACAGTTTTTGGTTTAGACTAGTCATTGGTTAGACCAGTCATTAGTCCTACATCTACAACCTATCTCAAACCCTCACCCTAACCCTAACCTCCCACGAGGCAGCACACCTAAACCTAACCGTAGCCCATGTCTAACCAATGCTATGTCTAACTCTAACCAAAGTATGCCTCCCCAATTGGACTTTACATATTGTTATATCGTGTCTGAAAGAATGACTCAGTTGTTTGATAACTGTACTTTACTTTAGACTTAGAATGTCACAACAACAAGTATCATGGATCGCATCATCATAACACTAACCCACTAGTAGTGAACTGTAACCCACAGCCCCAAGATGGTCCGTTGCTGCCCTCTAAGGGCCTGGCTGCATTGTCAGTTATTGGAATGTCAGCTAAACCCAATATATCACACATATATTATCCAGATAGTCAGATAGTCTAGTTAGATACTCTAATCTCACAGTTAGCAGTATATTTCTAGAGTGTTGCATAGAGCATGGGGGGAGGAGTCAGATAGGGGTGGAGGACATGCAGCAGTTTCTTAGGTTGTGATTGGTGGCTGATGATTCTATTGTTCCACTCTTTGGCCAATCAACACCTAGCAGTTAGTGGTTCCACCTCAGACTCTCTAGTATAAGAAGAGTTTGTAGTTGTCAGTTCTCCACAACTCCTCCAGGATATCAATACTTCCTGATCACATCTAACTGTGGACTCCAGGCTTGAAGCGAAGATGGACTCTCTCAACACCACATCAAACGATTCTACTCAACAGGGAGGACCCAATGATCACCAAGACCTCTGTAAGTTACTTACTGTGTCTATATGGATATACAGCATGGCATAAGGATGTTTTTTATCTAGTCATGTGTTGGTTTTGTTTTTGCATTTATTTTAGCATTGAGTACCTGTTTTGTGTCCTTTCTAGAATATAAAACGATTGTGAAATCAAAATATAAATGGATGCTAAATTGATAATTGGGTACATTAACTAGTTTTTGCTATTTTAAGTCCAGGAATGCCTCTAAACAACATTTTCCTTTTTCTTTATTTCCAATTCAGTGTTGCATCATCAGTCTGGCTTCCCTGTTCTACCAGAGGTGAATGATCAAAGTAGCTTGGCTAAGCAAAAATACCACTGCTGTGATCAGTGTGGTAAACGCTTCCCTCAAATGTCCAGCCTTAAAATACACCAGAGAATTCACACTGGAGAGAAACCCTATGGATGTGATCAGTGTGGACAACACTTCTCTACAATGGGAAATCTTAAAACACACCAGATAATTCACACTGGGGAGAAACCCTATGGATGTGATCAGTGTGGACAACATTTCTCTCAAATGGCACACCTTAAAAGCCACCAGAGAATTCATACTGGAGAGAAACCCTATGGATGTGATCAGTGTGGTCACCACTTCTCTAAAATGGCAAACCTTAAAAAACACCAGAGAATTCACACTGGAGATAAACCCTATGGATGTGATCAGTGTGGGCAGCGCTTCTCTGACAAGTCCAACCTGAAGAGACACCAGATAATTCATACTGGAGAGAAGCCATATGGATGTGATCAGTGTGGACAACACTTCTCTCAGTTGTCCGACATGAAAAAACACCAGAGAATTCACACTGGAGAGAAACCCTATGGATGTGATCAGTGTGGACAACATTTCTCTCAAATGGCACACCTTAAAATCCACCAGAGAATTCATACTGGAGAGAAACCCTATGGATGTGTAGCGTGAGGAGGGGGGTGTTTAATGGACAAGTGTGCAATTTGTAAGGACAATGACAGGGAAACATAGCCCTCATGTTGACCCTTGTTTGGACCACTTGCTGAGTGCAGCTTTATGACAAAATCCAGACTTGACCAAGGAGGGCGATTATTTACAAGGGTCACGCTATCTAGTGTGACCACAAGGTTTATTTTCGTGACCGAATACTGACCCCCAAATGAAGAAGGCACATGCGACTGCGCACGCACGCCGAGTTGGGACTTTTGATACACATCACACATGCACCACTGATAAATGTGTATTCAGCAGACACGCACATCTGATGAAAAATGTAATATGCGTATGGTTGATTTCTTGCTGTCCTATTTCATCTTATAACCACAGATTTTTGACAGGGGAAATGCGGCTGCATTTCTGATGTGTGTGTGTGTGTGTGTGTGTGTGTGTGTGTGTGTGTGTGTGTGTGTGTGTGTGTGTGTGCGCATCTGTGTCCACACTCATAGGAGTGTGAGAGGGTGAGGGTGACTAGATGGTCGACCGAGATAAGAATGAATAATGACACAAGAAGTTTCCGTTGTGTTGTAAAACTGTCCATTGTTAATTGTTAACGGTTTCGTTAAGATTAGCAGTTTAAGAGCTGGTCTAAACCAGTTGTGGGTAGCCCTCTCTTTTTAATATAATGTGGGTCTAATCAAGACTCCACGCTCTTGTTCAGTGATAGCTCTGTGAAGTGGTCGCATCAACCCGCTGGCCCACGCGCATGTAGCCTACTCGACCCAAACAGGACCGCCGCCTATGCGCTCTCTTACGGCAGCTCTACGGAGCAGGTCGCAACATCTTCAACATCTTCAATCCTGGCGGGCCCACGCGCAGCTGAGGACAACCGCCTAGTCTAACGGCGATTATGGGACCTTAAGAGCAGTCCAGTTTAATGCGAGTTTTACTCTGACAGTGATCGACTTGTTATACTTTAACTAAGAAGTAAAGTTATCCTCGCGCGCAGCATCTGGAACAAGTGATGAATGAACTTTCTCCTGGCAATCCAGAACGCTTGAGGATCGCTGAAGGCTGATTTACTTTCAGGTGGGTCGGAGACTTATTGTTAAAACATCCAGCCTCAAAACGACATTGGTTCGATAGAGATCTTAAATGTATGTACTATGTAGTCTAGTTCTAAAGAGAGCTCCCTTTTTATTAGATTATGATATACAACTGAGATCCTTATAGGCACAGCCAACCCACCAAGCAACCAACTCTCTCTCCCTCTCTCTCTCTTTGCGAGGCGTATACCCTCCTCTCCTCCCTCCTTCTTGCTGTGTTTAATTTCTTTTATTATTCATGCAAACGTGTTTTAAAAGCGAACCTATTTCAGTTGTGTATTGCGTTCGATCAGACGGGACCAGAGAACGCATTCGCCCTTGATTATACTGTCTGACACATATACTGTGTAGGCTGTATCAACAACGAATCGCGTATACCTGCCTGACTAAACGCAATAAAACAATACGCATTTAATTGTTTCTCTGTGGCTCATGCCCAAATGGAAACAATCTCATGACGTGTTCGCTCATTTGCTATGTGGTTTTCATATCATTTGTAACCAGTAATTGATATAATAAACGCCCCTTTTGATAATACAATCAATCTTCGTTGAAGCAGTTTCTTTGATTCATGGTATTATACTGTATATCTGAAAGTTGCATATGCAGAGGGGAAATCTATTGCATCTCATTTATTCACAAGCCGTTCAACAACTCACGTCCGACAGAAGTGACGTTTTAATGATGCGCTGAAAAGCATTGAATATTCCCGATTCATTTTATTATGATTTTGGAATATCATATTGCGGATTAATCATAACCAATTAATCTTATAATCTCAGTACTACAGATGTGATCATTGTGGGAAACACTTCTCTCATTTGACCCACCTTAAAAGCCACCAGATAATTCACACTGGAGAGAAACCATATGGTTGTGATCTGTGTGGACAACGCTTCTCTCAAATGCCAAGTCTTAAAAGACACCAGAGAATTCATACTGTAGAGAAACCCAAATAATTGTGATATGTGAGGAAAATCTTTTAGTATTTAGCTCAAGGCCGGTGTGCGAACTACATCTCCTTTCAGATTAATTGAAAACACCCGTATTCAGGTGACCGATTGTCATAATGTTTGCGGGTGAGTGATTTGTATTACTTTTAATTCATTTTTTGATTTTCTACTTGAGGCATTTCTGTCTTTTTTCCTTATTTGATTTTATATTTGACATTGCACTTTGACATCACAAGATGTATTCTCTCTCTTTCCTACTCATCATGTTCTCAAATGGCCAGTTCTCTGGTTACCATTTCAACTGAGAGAGAGAAATTAGCATATGTTTTTGTATATAGGCCTAATGTATTTTATAGTGATATATGTGGTAAGCACATGTGAGCAATTAATTTAATGAAAACCTGTGAACGAAATATTGTGCCATAAATTCTTAAATTGTAGAGCCCATGGGACTTCTTCTCTTCATATTACTGGTCAATTATATTATGAAATGAAAGAGTAATAATTATGTTGGTGAAATGGGTATGGAGAAGTGGGAAGATCTCTGTTACTGAACAAACAATATAACAATGATTACTAGAGCTATTTTAACAAAACATATCCCATGTTACAAGTTACCGCACCTTTAACATTTCACAAAGGATAATAATAATAAGTTATGTGTGATCGACCTATTTCTGTAGTTCTGTTGAAACTCAGAGTCAAAGAGGTGTAAAATGGTCTCAGTTCATCCATAATGTGATCATTAACAGGTGATCTGTCCAATGACAGACAACCAGTGACCATTTGCAGGTTTAATCTCTGCATTTGAATGCATTGTCTATAGTGAATGAAGCATCAGCCATCATCATTTAGCCTGTTTACATTTTAACTGGTGGGAAGAAATGTGGGGTTTGTTCATTATTTAGCATTTAAAAAAACATTGAATAAAAGTGCAGTCATCACAACCCTATGAAACTAATTCAGTGCCCCTCATTCCCTCAGAGCAACACAACCTGAACAATGACTTAAAGACTTAAAGTTGTCCAGGTTTACACAAATTCAGTTGTTGCTGTTATTGTGTCTCTGTTGTTAAAAACAATGTAATGATGGATATAGGATATAATTATTATACGGATAATTACTTATCCTGTATGTAATAATGCCTTACACTATGGACACATGGCCTACACATTACACAATGGAATTTCACTGTAAATATAGATAAGCGATTAAATGAACAATAATAATAACTATAAACAATAGAGCACAATTTGCTATGAAACTTTGAGGATTTGACAATATACTAATTTGCTGTTAGGCCTTGACCAGTCCTGTACAGAAACCCCCACCACTGTCTTCTAAAGTTGAATTGGAACTAATTGAACTTACATTGCAACTTTATAAAATATAAATATAAAGGTACAGGGTTTGCAGTACTTGTAAAAGACAATATGTGAAGGCTTGTGTACTATTTGTGAAGACTGTTTGCAATACAATAGGGGGTGGGTGGCAGTTTGTGTTTTGAAAACAACAGTTTTGAAAAACTTCTATCTTACTGAAATAATGTAAATAAATCCTCTTAATGGCTCTGCTGCAGTAACACTTCATTAATATCCACTTATTCAATATTTTTAGACTGTGCATATATTATCCAGATAGTCAGATACTCTATATTGGATATAGATAGATTCATATATTAAATATGAAGCTTACAAAGCAATCTCGCAGTTTATTTCTAGAATGTTGCATAGAGCAAGACCTGGGGGAGGAGTCAGAGAGGAATGGAGGACATGCAGCCGTTTGTTAGTTTGTGATTGGTGGCTGATGATTCTATTGTTCCACTCTTTGGCCAATCAACACCAAGCAGTTAGTGGTTCCCCCTCAGGCTCTCTAGTTGAACAGTTTGTAGTTGTCCGTTCTCCACAACTCCTCCAGGATATCAATCCTTTCTGATCACATCTGACTGTGGACTCCAGACTTCAGCTGAAGATGAACTCTACCAATGCCACCATGAACAACCGAGACAAACAGCAGAGCTTCCCCGTGGACCAGGCGAGCTGGCCCACGGGAGCATCCGGACAGCCTAACCACTCTCGTGACTAGCCTGCTATAAGACTGCTATAAGCAAACACAGACATTATATGTGGTCTGCATCAAATAGAGGTGTCCCTGGGAGGGGTTTAAACCTTTTACATACCAACAATGGGGGAATGCATAGAGAGTGACGTCTTGAGACTTAATCAAGTGACCTGTTGGTTTAAACAATAGAATGCTAATTCCTGTCGCACCCAGCCAGCCAGGCTACTTCACTATGCACAGACTCTCACATTGACTATAGAATTATCCCCACATTACTTTAGCAGTGTGCCATTTGGTTATAGAATGACGAATTATTGAGTCCATATACGACATTTCCCCCCTTGACCATCACTAGATGGTCACATAAAAATATGGAACAATAATTCTATTACACCCCCCTTGACCCAATCACATGACATACTAAACATAAGAAAAGAACAACAGAACGTTACACTTTAGAGTTCCCAAAAATAATTCCAGGCATATTCATGCTTAACTAACTGCCTTTTTCGTTGACTATTATTCGCAAACTAAATTTCATACGAGAAAACAATAATTAGCTCTATTAATACCAAGACGAATTACGTACTGACGCGTATGAGAGGGGCACCGGGATCTCGTCCGCCTGACACAGCCACATACATTGTTTCAATCGAGCTAAACATTATTTAATCATTTCCAAGACCCTATAGGCTCTTTAATCAACTTTTTAACTAATTTAAACTTCGACAAAACATACATCCAACACATGCCTACATTATATGTTGAATAAACTTTCAATAAAATTACACACACTTTTTTGAATACAGATAGATTGTTGAATCTCTTCCATCTGTTATAAATGAACTCTTTTAATGTCCTCTTCCATTGTCTCTTAACTTGCTTAATATCTATTATTCATTTGAGAAAAAATCAATCTACATTAAAAAACAGTCACTGCTCCAAGATGAAGCGATACATAATATCAATGCTACTATTTCATCAAAAGCTACTTTTAGCCCCATACTACAGCATGACCGAGTAAGGTTAATAGACTTAACTATTCCTGACTACCATTTTCACTCTGGTTACTTTAGCCCACAAATTCGACACAGAACTATTCATACTGTATTTTAAATCTCTCTCAAATATAATTTCCCCCTTCTACACATGCATGTATGACGTACCTTTTGTGGTCAACCTGAGGACTGCATCATGAAGACAATTGCAATGTTTTGTCCACGCACTGCCACTCACGTGTGTCTATTGTCCTTTCGTGTCCCGTCCAACACACATATTCACTCCCCCCTTCCAGACCTTATGTGAATATGAAATATCACATAATGACTGGAAAGAAAAATATGAACGCTCGTGCAGCTACAGGTCGATCGAAACGCAACATAGTGAGCTTGCTCTGCTCTGTTTGAAGAATGAAGAATGAATTGAAAACGTGGTCGCCGCTCGCTGATGAGATGAATCGCGCCGTCTCACCGCGCGCCGTGATGAACGCTCTCGGTCGCCGCATTGTCGGAGACCCCCCTCGGTGAAGACTCTCGGTGAAGGCCTGTGTAGAACGCCTCCCTCCCGGCCGCTGCATGCTTGCCGTGAAGAGACGCATTCGCTCGCCGCTTGTAGAGCCTCTTTTCCCCGCATGGGAACTCCGCCGCGTCCCGCCGAGATGTGGTCGCCCGTCGTTGCGCTGTAGAGGGTCGCTTCCTCCCGCTGCGTCGCCAATCCACGTGCCGTCCACCTCCGGTCGCCGAATCTCTTTGTTCCGCCGTTCGCCGAAAAAAATCAACTCAACGCCGATTTGTCAAAATTGTCCACTGCTGGTCCACCGGTTCTTTTTACCTGGCATGGAATTAACCACCCCATGGAAATGTGTTCAGGCTCCATTATGAAGTAAATATTCCTACTTCAAGTACACTAACTAAACTGGACTAACTAGACAAAGTACGAAGAGTATTTCGGCAAAGCCTCAGACGGTCGGATGAGGAAAAACACGCAGGCAGAGATGAGCTGAATTGAAGATGCATCAGAGTTGTATTTATTGCAATTAGTCAGACCGAGACAAACAGCAGAGTATCCCCGTGGGCGGGAGCACACGGACAGACTCTCCACCTCTCGATGGCTAGCCTGCTATAAGACTTCTTTAACATTGCAAACACAGACATTATATGTGGTCTACATCAAACAGAGGTGTCCCTGGGAGGGGTTTAAACCTTTTACATACCAACAATGGGGGAATGCATAGAGAGTGACGTCTTGAGACTTAATCAAGTGACCTGTTGGTTTAAACAATAGAATGCTAATTCCTGTCGCACCCAGCCAGCCAGGCTACTTCACTATGCACAGACTCTCACATTGACTATAGAATTATTCCCACATTACTTTAGCAGTGTGCCATTTGGTTATAGAATGAAAAATTATTATTATTACCTACCACACTTTTTCACCTAGTATATATTGTATATAATTTTTCAAATGCAAACAGTCTTATACCAATGAATACTGTGCCACGGTCTAGCCATGCTTCACATGAGTCAGGTCTGAGGGCTAAAGGCGGCGGCCATAGTCACAAGTGTATATAAATATATATTTTTAATGGCAGAATAGCCCTGGTCCAGTGCTAATGGCAGAAACACTGTCATTAGGATATAAGAATACGATCCTACTCACTCGTTGCTGAGGTCCCCGTTAGGCCCGGCAGGTGTGGAATTCTTCTTCCAGTTGATTTTGGGCATTCGGAAAAAGGTACTTAGTATAGCAGGGTGTAGATGCGGTTGGAAGTCTGGGTGTGAGGTTAGACAGATATCTGAATCCTCTTCTTCTGTACTCATCATCTCCATCTCATGCAGTGTAGCGTCTCCAAGTAGCCAGTCCCTACAACAGAGACACTCATCCTCTGTTGACATAACACTGCATTCTCCACAGCTGCACCACCACGTCCCCTCCATTCGTGTCATCTGTGGATAGTCTGGGTCTGCTAACCGCTCCTGGCTTTCTATACGCAACGCTTCACGGCCACGCAGCTCCTCGTGTGTAAATTCAGGTTCAAAGAGATAGCCAGCAACTAGGAAACGATCGTCATGACCTTCTAAAGTGTCTCCCTCAAACACGGCCATTATGTATGTTTTAGCGACAGCATAAAATCCGTTTGTTTACATGTGGTAAGAAGGCAACCAGGCTGCATTTCCGGGTGTTCAGAGTTGGACCAATCGGATCGTAGTACCGCGTCACGTGAAAACAGAAGTGATTCGGTTGGCGTAAGCATATACCAGATCTTCTTTCTACACAAATTAGTCAAAACAAGACAACGTTGACATTTTTTATTAAAAATAAAACCGCATGAGTTTTCCTGATGTCATAAACTGTCAGAATCAGCTTTTGTTGCGTTCGTTCATGTGCTAAAAGAGTGACTTTGAGAGCTGTTTCCCCGTTACAATGTAAGTCAATGGGGCTCATTGGGCTGGTATTTTTATAAAGCTATTTTCTATAAAACTGCACAATGGAGCGAAATAACTCCTGGACTGGACTAGTTTGAACATAATAAGCTAAGAAAACAACCCAAACCTCAAAAAAAGTGGTCTTACCCTTTAAGGGTGTACTCACGTTTGTTGCCAGCAGTTTGTAATTAGTGGCTGTGTTTTTAGTTATTTTGAGGGGAAAATAAAATCTACACTGATATCCAAGCTGAAGCTGTACACTGACTACTTTACATTGTATCAAAGTGTAATTTCTTCAGTGTTGTCTCATGAAGAGATATATATATTTGCAGAAATGCGAGTGGCGTTTCACTTTTGTGAGATACTGTATAATGTACAAATAAGATGTGCAACATACAATGCTCTCCATGGGTGGGTGTTGCTCCACAGCCAGGCTCCCTTTCCTTCCACGCCCAGGAAAACATGTTGGACCCTTCTGAAGTCCCTCCGTAAAGTGGCAGCTGCACACCCTCAAATTTGTATTGGGAACCATGTCTCCACGCCTGGGGGGAAAAAAGAAAAAAAGCATACAATCTTAGTTATCGCAGGCATAATAAAGTAAAGTAATATATACAATCATAATATGGCAAATAACTGGTCTAGCTACCAAATTAATACAGTAAATACTGATAAAAACTAACAGTTTGAGAGATGTTTGAGCTGTAAGGCAAGGGAAATATATTTTGTATAGCCCAAATCAACAATGCAATTGAAATAAAAACATGTTATTTTTAATTCAGTTATTTTTAGTTCAGTGTCTGTTCTTTGTATATAATCATTGGACTGGGGAGACTCATGTTGGGAGACTCATGTTGACCATTGGTTTGAGAAATTATTTTATGTGTTGTATTATTTTAACAGGCAAATTTGACCGAAAACACTGACATAATGGGGGTGGAACGAACTAATACTAAATAAAATGAGATCATAACCCCTATGGGTAGCACTTTACAATAATGACCCGTTATAAAGCATTTATAAACGTTTATAAGCAGTTTGTAGACTATTAACAAATCATTATTAACCTGTTTGTTGACATTCGTAAATGATTATTAAAACCGTTATAACTATGGTTACAAATCATTTATAAGGTATTAGTAAGTAGTAAACTATTCATTAATAAGCCATTTATATACATCTGTAAATGATTATTAAATCATTTGTAATGACCCCATGATAAAGCATTTATAAACGTTTATAAGCAGTTTGTAGACTATTAACAAATCATTAACAACCTGCTTGTTTACATTTGTAAATGATTACTAAAACCTTTATAACAAATTTACAAATAATTTATAAAGTATTAGTAAGTAGTAAAACTATTCATGAATAAGCCATGTATAATACATCTGTAAATGATTATTAAATCATTTGTAACTGATGTTATATAATATATACAAGCTATTTGTATATTTGGGAAATGTGTTTGTTCATGTTTAACATATACTTTGTAAAACATTCCTAAAATATCTATAAATCCTTAGTACATTTATTAAGTGGAGGAGGACAGTCATACTCGGATACGAGTGACCGCCGATGATGATGAAAGTGACGACAGTTCATCATTTACAACTGTCTGTTAATGTTTGTTCATGTTTAACATATGCTTTGTAAAACATTCCTAAAACATATATAAATCCTTAGTACATGTTATTAAGGTCCCTATAGTAAAGTGACGACAGTTCATAATTTACAACTGTCTGTTAATGTTTGTTCATCTTTAACATATGCTTTGTAAAACATTCCTAAAACATATATAAATCCTTAGTACATGTTATTAAGGTCCCTATAGTAAAGTGACGACAGTTCATAATTTACAACTGTCTGTTAATGTTTGTTCATGTTTAACATATGCTTTGTAAAACATTCCTAAAACATATATAAATCCTTAGTACATGTTATTAAGGTCCCTATAGTAAAGTGACGACAGTTCATAATTTACAACTGTCTGTTAATGTTTGTTCATCTTTAACATATGCTTTGTAAAACATTCCTAAAACATATATAAATCCTTAGTACATGTTATTAAGGTCCCTATAGTAAAGTGACGACAGTTCATAATTTACAACTGTCTGTTAATGTTTGTTCATGTTTAACATATGCTTTGTAAAACATTCCTAAAACATATATAAATCCTTAGTACATGTTATTAAGGTCCCTATAGTAAAGTGACGACAGTTCATAATTTACAACTGTCTGTTAATGTTTGTTCATGTTTAACATATGCTTTGTAAAACATTCCTAAAACGTATATAAATCCTTAGTACATGTTATTAAGGTCCCTATAGTAAAGTGATGACAGTTCATCATTTACAACTGTCTGTTAATGTTTGTTCATGTTTAACCCTACATCATTTTATGTTGAAGATGTTGTGTTGCTTTGTGGGTAATCCTCAGTACAGAGGAACTCCATACTGAGGGTAAGATGGTCTCCTGTTTGCTCAGGCACAAACAAATTAATTACAAACATCTAAGCTTCATATAAGTGGCCAGATATGCACTCATGTTTACATAGTGTTATTCAGTAACATTTGTTTTTGTATGACATGGTATCATATGACATTGTTTATTCAATTGTTTGAAAAACGGTTAGCATGTTAGCTAGCTGTTAGCACAGCTGTTAGCTGTGCTGTGTAGCCTGTGTTACATGATAATTCACTGACACTCCATGTAAGTGAATTTTCAAAAACGAATGTTACTGAATAACACTATGTAAACATGAGTGCATATCTGGCCACTTATATGAAGCATAGATGTTTGTAATTAATTTGTTTGTGCCTGAGCAAACAGGAGACCATCTTACCCTCAGTATGGAGTTCCTCTGTACTGAGGATTACCCACAATGCAACACAACATCTTCAACATAAAATTATGTAGGGTTAAACATGAACAAACACATTAACAGACAGTTGTAAATTATGAACTGTCGTCACTTTACTATAGGCACCTTAATAACATGTACTAAGGATTTATAGATATTTTAGGAATGTTTTACAAAGCATATGTTAAACATGAACAAACATTAACAGACAGTTGTAAATTATGAACTGTCGTCACTTTACTATAGGGACCTTAATAACATGTACTAAGGATTTATATATGTTTTAGGAATGTTTTACAAAGCATATGTTAAACATGAACAAACATTAACAGACAGTTGTAAATTATGAACTGTCGTCACTTTACTATAGGGACCTTAATAACATGTACTAAGGATTTATATATGTTTTAGGAATGTTTTACAAAGCATATGTTAAACATGAACAAACATTAACAGACAGTTGTAAATTATGAACTGTCGTCACTTTACTATAGGGACCTTAATAACATGTACTAAGGATTTATATATGTTTTAGGAATGTTTTACAAAGCATATGTTAAACATGAACAAACATTAACAGACAGTTGTAAATTATGAACTGTCGTCACTTTACTATAGGGACCTTAATAACATGTACTAAGGATTTATATATGTTTTAGGAATGTTTTACAAAGCATATGTTAAACATGAACAAACATTAACAGACAGTTGTAAATGATGAACTGTCGTCACTTTCATCATCATCGGCGGTCACTCGTATCCGAGTATGACTGTCCTCCTCCACTTAATAACATGTACTAAGGATTTATAGATATTTTAGGAATGTTTTACAAAGTATATGTTAAACATGAACAAACACATTTCCCAAATATACAAATAGCTTGTATATATTATATAACATCAGTTACAAATGATTTAATAATCATTTACAGATGTATTATTCATGGCTTATTCATGAATAGTTTTACTACTTACTAATACTTTATAAATTATTTGTAAATTTGTTATAAAGGTTTTAGTAATCATTTACAAATGTAAACAAGCAGGTTGTTAATGATTTGTTAATAGTCTACAAACAGCTTATAAACGTTTATAAATGCTTTATCATGGGGTCATTACAAATGATTTAATAATCATTTACAGATGTATATAAATGGCTTATTAATGAATAGTTTACTACTTACTAATACCTTATAAATGATTTGTAAACATAGTTATAACGGTTTTAATAATCATTTACGAATGTCAACAAACAGGTTAATAATGATTTGTTAATAGTCTACAAACTGCTTATAAACGTTTATAAATGCTTTATAACGGGTCATTATTGTAAAGTGCTACCCATCTATGTGATTGCACAGCCCCCCCCCCCCCCCCCCCCTTTCCCCCTCACTGTATCTTTTCCCTTTTTGCTTCCTTTATGATGAATTCCTGTTCTGCTCATTAACTATATAGAAGTGTCTAATTGTATCCCAGATAGCAAAAGATGTTAATTCAATGTTGAATTATGGTCAAAATGGTTGATTTTTGGTTAAGGTTGACGATTGATGGTGGATCAACCATCAACCGATCATCCAATTGATGCCAATTAACCAATGTTGAAAAGATGTCATTGAATCAATGTTGTTTTGTGGTCGAATTTTAATGATTGAAATGCCAACATCGAAGCAATGTTGAATCAACGTATGCTGTTTGTCACCCCAACCCCTCCCCCCCCCCCCCCCCCGCCCGTCCGTCCCCCGTCCCCTACTCCCCCCACTCCCCCCAGCCCCACCAGTGCGAAGCACCCTCAGTGTTACATGATGGTAAATTATCTGACGCTGTCGGATCGTTTTCATAATGATTCAAGTTAGTTTTCGTGGCTTGTTTTCGCGGACCTGGCGCTTGTCTCCTCCAACATGGCAACTCGGTGCCCCATTCATTCTTGCCAGCAACTGCTCAGTTTCATGCTTCAATCATGCGGATTGCAGTGAGATGTGATCGTAATCGTAGTTCTGTTTTTCGGTTGGTACTTGATCAACGATAAACAGTAAAGCAGTCGCTTTATGGCGGTCGCTTTTGACGTACCATTTAACGTACGAGGAAAGTGTTTCTCCTTTCAGTGGACAGTGGGTGCATATACTGCATATTGATATTGGCTCATTATTTTGCCAGTGGCCCGTGGGTGCTTCTGCTCCTGCGCTCCCACGGAGTTGACGCCGCCGAGCGTGAACACGTTGAATTAGCTGATCTACAAGCCGTGTGAGCTTCACAGGTTGGAGCTCCCACTATCAGCTCAATAAGTCACATTTTGCTGTGGTTTATTTCCGGGTTTTCATTCTATGTCTAACCCCCTGATCGACGTTAGACCCTCACGCCGTGAGCTCGTAGCTCTGTAGTGGCAAAAAAAAAAAAAAAAAAGAACGCTCCATTATTACATTGACAACTGTCAATGAAGGGAAAATGCTTGCCATATTGTCCCTCTTTACGCCACTCTGTTCCTATCATTCACGGCATTTAATGTTCATGCCGGCACCGCTCGTTCACTTGACCTTTCACCACCTAGTTAACTTGAGCTAGCCCCTTTTTCACCAGCGCCCCTCATTTCTCACGGGTGTGATTATCACATTGCGTTTGCTCAGGAATCGGCTCAAGTGCGCGGAGCGGCTTCCCGCCGTCTCCCTAAATCGCTCATTTAGGACTCGTCACGTTTCACTCAAACGCGAGATTCGATTTGCCGTTCACTCGTCCGTCGCATCCCAGCTTCAGTTAATGGTACGCAGGCAGTCATCTCTCATGGTCACGACATGACTAAACCGCAGCACGCATCACTCCACTCACCCTCTCCGACCGCTTTCCGCTTTCAACGCGATCAGTCACGCTAACTCGACGCAGGTATAGTGCAGAAACATACAAATGGCTTGTCTCCAGGGTGGTCGTGTTCCATCTGGTATTCCTCTCCTTCCACAGCAAATCTCAAATCTGCTGCCGCATTTGCACATTGTCGTACCTCGCCCAGCAGATATGGGAGTTTTCGCCACGGGTCACGTTCTCAATCTCCACGCGGTTGTAATCCGTGGGAAGTACGTGTCTCTGATGTCTCGGTTCAATGGTCTCATGGTTAGAAAGCGTAGCTCGCTTTCCACTTCATTCGCGCGCAGTGGGCGCATAGTCTGTCTTCTCTCAGGATTCAGGTCCGCCTATGTCGACCTTCTCGATGGCGAGACCGTGCTCACCGAGTCCGTACCTAATTAACCCTTGGCCTACAATTCACGGAAAAAACGGAATTAATCAAAAAATCTAAACCTCCCGTTAACGGAAAAAACGGAATGACAATCAATATCAGTTATCGGGGGGTCAAAAGATCAAAAATTAATATTTTTTCGCTAATATTAATATTTTTGGATGTAATTTACCAAAAAACTGCCGAAATCAGCGTGATCGTGCGCTATCGTGCACGCGCGCCGTCTCTATGTGCGTCGCTGTAAAAAATGTGATATTTTGCGATCTTTTGGGGTTGATTTGAGGTTAATTTGACTTCGAAAAATATAGCATTAGCTTAGCAATCCGGACCAGCCAAGCTATTGTCTAGGGTCAAAATACTACAGGATGTTGTTGATCGTTCAACCGGAAGTGATTTAGGAAGATTCGTCTATTTTGGCCAAAATCAGCATCATGGTGCTTTCCCGCCATCTGGTGGCGAATCGAGAGAATTCACCTTCAATGAACAAAAAATGAAAAAACATCTTTTCAAGCCACCAGATCTTTCTTATATGTTAAAACGATGAATTAAAAATATTGGGACTGGTAGTCCAAGGGTTAAGATTTTCTCTGTTACTCACCCGTCAACTGCATTGTTTCTCCCGTCAATTAAGCCTTAAGATTCTACTCTCACTCCAAATGCCACGTCGGTCCGACCATATACTAACTCTATGCTTGTGCTCCTCCTGTCCAGCTACCTGCTCGGCGATCATCAGGGAAACGAGCACCGTTCAGGCATGCCGGGAAGGCCAGGTTCCCGGCTAGGCCTTAACACGGACCCCCACCGAGCTGAACTCGTCAGCCATCCACCGCAGTCTAATCCCATCAGCAGCCATGCACTGCAGCAGCTAAACTCAGCCGGCAGCCACGCACTGCGACAGCTAAACTCAGTCGGCAGCCATGCACTGCAACAGCTAAACTCAGTCGGCAGCCACGCACTGCAACAGCTAAACTCTCCGGCAGCCATGCACTGCACCAGCTAAGCTCGACAGCCACGCACCACAACGTCTCAACCGCGCCGCAATGTCTAAACTCATAGGCAACCACCCACTCAACGTCTCAAACCACTCACCTTAACCCATTTCCGGGCGGGAACCCCTATTGGTATCTTACCCCCTCAGGCCGGGAACCCATACAGTATGTACAGTATTCAAAAATGTAAAATTTTTGATGCTGCTATATAAATATTTGAAGTTTTCCAGAAACCTTAGGTCAGGATTCAGAGGCGTTTTTAGAATCCGCCTTAGGCCTAAATGGGTTAAGCCATAACCTATTCACAGCCTCCGTTGCTCGGAGAGCTCAGGCCACCGTGCCACGCTCCCACTTCAGTTTTGGGGGGGAATTCCAAGCAGAATAGTTTCCCGCAGTCGGTCACATCATTATTAATAATTTCGGTTCCACGTCCACTGCGTCAGCCATAGCCCAAGAACCTATGTTCGTCAAACCATTCCCCTTGGGTCTGCCGAGGTCGTCGAGACCACTACTCCAGCCACTCCCTGAGAATCGGAGCCGCCACCACCGCTGCTGCCAGCGGCGTCTCCGTCCTGACCCTGCAATCCTTGGGCCGCTGGTCGCCCTCCGCCTTCTCCTCCTACGTCAGACCCTCCTCCGCATCCGTGCTCGATGCCCAGAAGTCCATGGCGTCTTCTAGCGCGGTACATACACTGACTGGTGGATGCGTCGGGTGGCGGGTACCTCCTCCTCTGCCCACTTCTAACATGTTCTCCAGGACGCCCACTCACTTCCTCCAAAACGGCGGCCGTCCCGTCCTCCGGCCATGCAGGCCTCCTCCGTCGGGAGTCTCCCTGTCCCGTCAGGCGAATCAAATTCTCACTCACTGCCTCCATTTCGCAACCCTCTGCCGAGAGGTCGCCCGTCCTCCGGCCTCGTCGGCCTTCTCCGCCGGGAGCTCCCCTGTTCCGTCAGGCGAAATTGCCTTCATTGCGCAACCCTCTGTCGAGAGGACGCCTGCTAAATAATCATTCCATTCACGTTTCATTCATGCCATGCTAATCAACCTTACTCTCATCCCAAACAGACTCCGCCGGCAAACGATTTCCGGCCAACCATCCAGAGGCTCGCTAACCATCGGGCTGCCCGCCTACCAACCATACCTACTAACCATTCTCCCACGAGCCCCTTCCGCGAAGGCTCCCATGTCGGCGGCACCAGCCATCGTGAGGCTCCAATGGCGCGGGGCCTTCCTCACTCTCCCATGGATCCCTTCTCGCTAAAGGCCCCGGCTCGTCAAGGGAATCTCGCCAACATCGTTTGTATAGTCCCTTCCAGGTAAACCTTAATTTACTCCAGAAGTTTGCACCATTCCTCCAGGCGTGTACTCTTTAATTCCTTTTGGGGGGCAGGCTCAAGAGCCCCCCCTGCCTCCGCCAGGCAGGATCCGAGCCGAGGCTCTGGCCCGTCTCCAGGGGGCCCGCGCCAAAGCCCTTCCACTGTCTCCTCCTCATCATACCGTTATCATTCTGTTATCATACTGTCAGTCACTTCTCTGTCCATTCACCTCAATTCCAGCTCCATACTGTAATCAATTCATCTGCAATAAAGCTCACCTCCACCCTCCGTCTTAAGTGTAATCTCGTTAAGAGTTGAAGTGTTAGTCGTTGACGTCAGTTCAACTTAGAGATCCATCACTCGTCTGCTCCAATCAGATCAACGTTACCTTGTCCGCGCCCCTTTATAAGCACTCCTCTCCGTCCCATCACTCATCTGTGCTCCCGTTCAGGTACCCGCCACCTCCCCGACGCCGCCCAGCAGCAGGCTCCACCAGGTCGGCCCCAGGGGGGCAGGCTCAAGAGCCCCCCTGCCTCCACCAGTCAGGATCCGAGCCGAGGCTCTGGCCCGTCTCCAGGGGGCCCGCGCCAAAGCCCTTCCACTGTCTCCTCCTCATCATACCGTTATCATTCTGTTATCATACTGTCAGTCACTTCTCTGTCCATTCACCTCAATCCCAGCTCCATACTGTAATCAATTCATCTGCAATAAAGCTCACCTCCACCCTCCGTCTTAAGTGTAATCTCGTTAAGAGTTGAAATGTACAATTATGCAATGTTCAGCTTGTTTCACATTGGAATGCAGCACATTAATCAGGAACCCCCCCCCCCCCCCCCCCCTTTTTGTTTCGTCTTTCTTCTTCCAGAATCACATAACAGTTTCAAGACTAGCAGCATTGAAGAAGACTCCTCAGCCTGTTGCAGCAAAGTAAATGGCCACAATTTATGTACACTGACAACAGCTCCTCATCACTCTTAAGATGTCTTATTGGGCTAAAAGACGGGATACTGCTCAGGGGAGTACAACACACCCCCTGGTCTTCAACGATGTGCACAACATGGTATGTCATTGTATTCCTCACTAAGGAACCCAATTTACTACTAAAATGTAATGTGATCCATTGGTATACAAATTAAATCACACTGTCAGTGTCATGTTTTGTGTAAATGTTACAGCATTTGTTTCCCCCTCTAGACTTATTTAGAGGAAACTACCACCAGTTTGATCCAATGCAGTCAAGCTATAGTGAAACGTACTGATTTTGTTTCTACAGGTATGTCGGGATACTGCTCAGGGGAGTACAACACACCCCCTGGTCTTCAACGACGTGCACAAAATGGTATGTCATTGTATTCCTCACTAAGGAACCCAATTTACTACTGAAATGTAACGTGATCCATTTATGTAATCTTTTTTTGCATTTTTTCCCTCTAGACTTCTACTACCAGTATGATCCAATGTCGGTGGCTGATCACGGTTGCAATGGTAAGTGAACAAGACTGTCAGTTAACATTTGTAGACATTTTCCAATCTATGTGTGACAGGTTGGATCTCTATTCGAATGATGGTCATTGTTCACTTCTTGTCCACCTCTATGATTGATTGAGTACAGTTATACAATGTTTAAAAGCCCTCAGAGCTTGTTTCCATTGTGGTCCTGTGTATTCAATTCATCTGTATGAGTTATCTCTCCTGATTGGATACTGAAAATGCCTTTTCTGTTTACTAAAGAAAAATAAATTGCTGTCACATGAATTTTCAATTCATGATTTTCAATTTTCTTCTGAAGATCTTGCCATCAGAAGATGACTTCAATGCTTGCTGAAGTACTTGTGGTGGTAAAGGATCTGTCCAGTTCATCAAGAAGGAGTTGGCTGAGGGCAACGTGATACCGGGTGGTACCCGGGGACCAGCCACCACAAATTGTATGCTCCCCTTCCAGCTGCCAATCGCCAGTGAACACGACTTCAATGAGGCAGAATCGTTACTGATGGATCAATCAGTCCGTCAAAAGATGGTAAATTATTTGACAGACTGAACTGCATTAATTTATCAAATGTGGATAATTTCAGTGCGGTCTTGCTCATTTTTCCTCAGGGGGAAAATATGTTTTAGCCCTATAGCTACTCGAGCACAATTATAGTCTACAAACTAAAAATGTGTCAAGAGCTTGTAGATCTGCTATTTATGAAAGGTTTTGAAATTGTTCAAATATACTGTTTACACAGACATGACCAATTGGGACAGAAGGGTTTGTGTTTAAACTTAACGACTGGTATGAACATGACTGAACATATGGGCTGGAATTTCAGTGTTGAAGTGTGTAAAACAAGTTTGTTGCTCTGTGTTCATGAAATAAATTATATGCTGTTTCTAACGCAGTGCCTTCATTTTCTTCTCTCTGATTTTAGATTTCTCGCTTGGCTGTGGTAGGAGGCACCAATTCAGAGAACCTGATCAGACGGATGTTGGCATCTGCTATGACCAACGCCCTGGCCAGTGGGTTCAACTGGGCTGGAAAGAAAGACAAGCGTTGTTCAGAAAGCAAGAAGCCATTCAAGGACACAACACTACAAGACTGCATGTTTGGTAAGCTTCCTCCCTGCAAACTACTTCATAGGTTATGTTTAGGGAGTGGCATGACTGAGGCATGAAATGAAACACTTGATCTTAAAACATATATATGTTGGAATGAAGTGATGGTGACAGTGCAAGCTATTAGAAATAAACAAAGGACAATTAGTGAGCTTTAGAGGTGCATGGATACACATTGTATTGCCTAGATGGAGCCAGGCTAGGCGTTTGCTCCTCTTTCCAGTTCAGTCTAACTGGATGCTGACTGTAGCTTTTGTTACTGTAGGCCTGCAGAGTGATTAAAAAAAACACACACACGTGAAGTGAGGGGCACTCTTATCATTCCGGCCAACACTCAAATTTGTCCATTCACTGTCGGTGGGAATGCAATGTTTGTGTGGGACAGTTTGTGCACACACCAAAAGCTGGACATGGGAGGGGCCCCTCAAAAAACAGGAGGGTGGGGGGGCAGGATAATAAGAAATTGTATGGGATATACACTCTTATCTTCCTCACTCTTATTTTTGTGTCTTTCAGCTGCTGCTCGGCAGTTTGACCCCAAGCTGACCAACCAGGACTACAGCGAACTGTCAAGAAGTGGCTTCGTTATGCGCCAGACAGGGAGGGCGGCATCCCAAGGAACCCAAGTGACCCAAAGTCAAGCGAACAAGAGTCGCACTTATGGTACCCCACACACGGTTTCCCATACAGTACAAGGCTTACCTTCATGGACACTGTTCTTCCATGCCAATAGACTGTTGTTTTGTCAGTCAAATATGTTTACAGTTTTGTGTCGCTGTTATATGACAACCAAATGGACAGTTGTTAGCCTGTGGACCCTGATTTGCAAAGTCCTAAATGAGGGAAGATCTTTATGTCCTATATCAACCATGGTTTAATGCAATTAACTTATTATTTATTTTTATTGTATTGTTTAAAATAAATCTTTGTCAAACATGTCTGTAGAATTTATAACGGTGGTAGTGTGATAAAATACCTCTTAAAATAAATTGAACGATCTATAGATTCTATACAATCTTTAAATGTGGGAGGTTTGAAAGTGTCACCATTAGTCCATGGGCCATATGAGATGTGACAATACCGAAAGTGGCAAAGGCTACTTATCATTTTTGAGAAGCCCTATGTCTGTAGATAATATTTTGGTATGATAACCCTTCCTAAGTGGTAGCTAAATTGGTGTTATCAGCTGATAAAGGTACCCTCCCCCATTAAAAAATGCCATTTTAGACACTTTAAGCTTTCATTCAATTTAGTACAGTGGTTACCAGTGCTCTTCAAACTTAAAATAAAACATTTTTACACAATATTTTCCTAAATCATATTCTTTCTATTAGTCCTGTGCCATCAAGAAACATCAGTGACACAAAACACAGAATCTGGAATACTGATATGACTCTAAGGATTCAGGAAATGTATAATTTACCTACAATATTTTGTTCTAGGGGTGTGATCTTCAGCATTATATTAAGCAATCAGTTTTAATGTGATCAGACCATAGTCAGCTATAACACAGACTTGTTTTAAGTATTTGTTCAAATAGATCATAACAATAAAGGATAATGATTTATATCACAGTGAAGTAACTGTAAGAATTCATGAATATATTTAACATTTACATAAACTATAAGTGCAATATTAATTATTGTTAATTATCTTCTTTGTTTCAAGCTCTGAGCATCACAATAGCCACACCATTCACAAAGGTATAATCAAGAATCAAGAGTCAGGAATTAATAGGGTTTACTTATCGTTACCAATTCATGTACAATAATCAAAATCCATTTTCCCAGAATACTGCACTATAACAATATGCAATGATAATCATAACAAAAAAACAACAAATATAAATTAAATACAATAACAAACAGCTATCAGCAGGCATAGAAATGTGCAATAAGATGGGTATATTCAAAACAAATGTCTACTATAGCAGTAGGCTATAGAGCACCGAAGTCCTGACGTAACTCGCTCATCCCTTCGATTCCCCTGGTTCGCGGAAGTGATTTCTCTATGGAGAATAACATGGGGTGATCTTAATATCGTCTACTATAAGCGTTGTGGTCCAAAAATAAACAAGCTGTCTCGGCGTTATTGTCAGGGAGGTCTCTCTGTATCGTTTGCAACAGTCAGTCACTCATATATGATACAGTCTGCTTCTAGCGAAAATCTAACTAATTCAGCAGCAGTAACATTAGAGTTTTCTCTCAGTCAGTTGATTCTTCATATCCATATGAGTGAAGCGGCCGGGGTGACATGTTTATTTTTCAAACACAGTTCTTATATGAAGCGATCTAAAATCCCCCCTATGGGGATTACAATGCAACTAAAAAAATACATGAACCTGGGGACTGACGCCCTCTACTGAAAGTGACGTCAGACTTCGGTGCTCTATACAGTATATCAGCAGTAACAACAGTGTAGTAACCAACAGTATACACATAATACATTGTGCAACAGGGTTTAAAACACTCTTCAGTCCCTCACACCAACCCACTTTATTTTTGTTCAGTTTTTTCTATTCATGGCTTTTTTCTCTTGTTATCAAATGTCCTTGTTATGGTCTAGCTGCTGGGTAGACCGTTTTGCCAAGCCTAGAGCCATGTCCCACATTATAACTGGTCATCGATTTCTTCATCTGACTCCCCAAGTTCAAATTGTGGTTGTGGAACATCTGCCTGTTTTTGGTTGCTGCAGGTCTGCAACTTGCACATGTCTGTGCAGGGCAGTTGATTTGACAGGCATGTGCAATCTGGCAGTTTGCACGAACGCACGCACTTGCAGGACAACATCTCCAAGACCACATATGGTGCAGGTGGGGAACGCATCCAGTGAATGGCCAGCTTGCCGTCATTGTCAGTCCATCCATGAAAAATAGGGCTTGGCACAACAGGAGAAGCTTGTAGACAGCCGTTCCAAATTGCTGCCTGGTAGTTTGCCCGTTCAATATGCATGTAAAGACAATCCCTACATGGTGGCAGCTGGCTAGATTCAATTTATCCCCTTTTGATGCAGAACAGTTTGTGGCGCAGCTCATTGACATCACCTGTGCTGCTATTAGTGATGTACATGCAACAGGTGAAATGCTCGATTTTCTGTGAGAGAGCATCAGATACATTCCACGACTTCCCCAGTTTGCTGAATGTATCTTGCCAGGAAGGGTCCTTTCTTACAATCTTCAGAGCATTCATCTTCCCTCGACCAGCAAATGCACTAACTGTGTCACAGCCTGTGAAGGCATGTAAGCCAATTAGGCTGTCACATACACCCTGTCCAATTGAACCTACCAGTTTTCGGATGTCCAGAAAACGTGTGCGGTTTTGTGTCCCACATTTCTGATAAATGGGGCAGGCAATGTCTTTCTGGAAGCCAAGACAGAGCACCATGACATCAGTATCTTCAGCTGTGATTATTACTGCCTGTGAGCCTGCATTAGACGCATGCAATGCATGGAGAAGCAATCGCGTATCAGCTTCCTCATGCGTGGAATGCAACTCTGTTACTTCCTCACACTTGTCCTTTGTCAGCCGGCAACATGTGTCTTCACAGGTCATGTAGAGGACTTTGCCTTGCAGCAGTTGTGTGTACTCTGGGAGTTTCCATTCCTCGACCAGAAATTTGATCAGGCTGCTCTTGTTGGAAGGACTACAAAGGAATTTCCGCCACTGCCTTACATAATGTCCACCAACAAGGTGCCTGTGTTCGAGTGTTGTTTCTGCACCCCGATTGACTCGTTCTGCATCCTTGATTGAAGTCCTGCGGTATACATAAAAAACAACATCAATTCGTTCACTTTGTGCACCTTCTTGGAGGGCCCGGGTCAAAAGTGACTTTGCTACCTGTTTAAAGGTTTTGCTGTCACCATTGAGTTTTTGAACTAGGCTAATTCCATCGATGATGCAAGCAGATGGGGTTGGGATGCTTTCTGCTGGAGACACATTCTTTTCCAGTTCTCTGGCAAGTGCAGCCTTGTTGGTCTTTCGCAAAGTCCCATCAGCATTTGCCAGTGCCCATGGCAAGGGGCCAAGTGGGTGAGAAAGAACATCTTTCATATTGACCTTCCTACTTTCAGCCACCAGGATCATGTGACTGAACAGGTTCCTATCAGCCTTAAGAATAACATTCTGACCACTCTTTCCATGAGATTTCTTAGTGCAGATATTGGAGAATGTCTTCAGGCTTTGTTTGGTCATCTTGTCGTGGAATTTAAAAGTCGGTGGGTCCTCTTCTAGCCTTGTTTGTCTGAAGACTTGGTAGGCTTGTTCGCCCATCTCATGAGCTCTCAAGAGATCCCTGGTCACAACAGGTGGAGTAATAGAGCCAGTGGAGAGGGCAACAAGATCAATGCCATTGGGAGCCACAGGATTGAGCCAGTTATTCTCCATAAGGTCAATGAGAGCCTTGACATCCTCCTCATCTCTTTTGATCCTTGGACCCTGAAGATCTGGATGAGACAGCTTCAAACTGCCTTGACCTATCAAGTCTCTCAGATGTCTGAGGAACACGGCTCTGTACTCAGCTGTTAAGTAATATTTAGCCACAGCTCCTGGCTTCAAGCTGAATCCCCTGGTCCCTCCAGCTGTTTGCGTGTCTTTGTTCACGGTTTCCTCTATTGCTTGGTCAACAGGGATTCGGCCAAATGGATTGGTGGAGACCATTTGAACAGAGAAACCCCCTTCCATGAATTATTTGTACACAGCTGGGTGTGTGATGGGCAGTTGACACATTTGGGCGTAGTAGAAGGGGAGGTACCGTGCATAATTAATTCGATCATAGGCAAAACACCAAGGTATCATTGATCGAATGCTTGCCAGGTGAAGCATCCAGTCTCCCTCTCTAGATGCTCGAATGAAGCCCAACATGATTTCAACCATGTCCAAATAGGACATCCAGAAAGCAGAGAGACTGCCATTTCCATTCCTGAGAAACTCACAGTAATCTTCAAAAATCTCCATGATATGTATACAACAACTGTTCTCAAGGACCTCCTTCAAACCGACTTGTGAGACCTTTTCTCCAAGGCCAGCAATTGTCTTCAGTGTTTCGTCAAGGTGAGCTCTGTCGTTCTGGTGATGTTCTTCCAACCAGGACAGGAATCCAGTCCATGCCAGCCGCAGGAGAGCCTCATACATACGTTTGTGCAGTCTCACTGCCCTGTTGTACTTGCGGCCTTCCATGACACCAGCAATAGAACCTTCTGCTATGACACCAGATTCAATGCAGAGGTCTCTGAGGCCAGCATCCTGAAAACGCTTCCCTATTATTGTGAAGTCAACTTGGAGAAATGGAGAGCAAGGGGTTAAATCTGGACTGACAATCATTGGCAATCATTGACTGACAATCTCACTCACTCACTCACTCCCCAATTGCCTCACTAATCACCATCAGTGCATTCACTGCACCTGAGAGTAGGGCGTTGGCCGAACACAGGAAACACACAAACCTCCACACAAACAGCAGTGTGCATCCAAAGAGGAGCAACACACACTGCAACAGCAGAGCAGAAGGATGCAGCCATATAAATGCTGGAGAGACAGCCGGTGAGAAAGAACTGTTTATATGTGACAGATCATGCCAGTTGCATGCCAGTTCATGGATATTGTTTGTTGTTGTTTGTGATGACCCTTGAAGTGAACATTGAACATGATTATTTGATTTAAAATACATTTGAATTGAGTATTGATTGATAAAAATGGTTCAATTATGCTAATTAACTACGTTTATTTAATTCACATTTCATGAGTTTATTATGTTTAAAAACAGTTTAAAAACGAATTGAGCAAAAATGAATTGATTTAAAATGAATTGATAAAGAGACACTATTAAGTAAGAATGATATTTACAGGTGTTTAAAACATATGCAAAGTATGTGTATTGATTTAATGTGCATTATACTTACATTAGTTTTTTATTTTCCCTTTAAGGTTTTTCACCTGACTTACCCACTTACTGACTTACACAATGTACAACTGTACTCAACTAAAAAGTAAAGAAGAGTAAAAAGAAGGAAACTGTGTGGTCATTGTTTGAGTGAAACCCAGTTAGAATCTCCATATGGTCTGTGCCATCCCTTTCAAGCAGGGAAACTGCAAAAAATACTAAATAGCTTGACAATTATTCCCAGCAACGTGCAGATAGTGTGGAACGCCCCAAGCCAGGTAATGATGTTTTGGAACTCACTGTGTTTCCATGTGATCTCAACAGCCTTTGCATAAAGGGCTTGGTCAAAGACACAAACAATATTTTCCAGGCCTAAGTGTTCCATGATGCTCAAAGACTGGTTTAGCACCTCATTGACAGTAGACATGTGTGTTGCTGGGGCATTGATGGTAGATAGGTAGCCTAAATTGTTAGGAATAACCACTGTTTCATCTCGACTCCGGATATTGAAGCCTGTCCAGCTACTGACTGACTGTGCTTCTTGTTGTGACATGCGTGCAATGATCCAAATAATGTTCTTTGTTCTGGCAACCTGAGTTTTGGCTACACTGTACAGTATTGGTGTCTGCACATTTGCTTTGTTTTGGTCCTACTCATTGTCCAGCATTGTATGATGGCAATATTGGTGCGGGTGCACTGATGCTCTGTTGCTTTGTCTTAGCCACAGTGAGCTTGGGTTGGTCAGGCACTTGGTCAACTGTCTTTGCTTGCACGGCAATCCCATTAACTCTGTGAGATGTTCCCTTGCCACTGACAGTTTCTTCGAGGCGATCAATATTGTCCAAAGCTAAAGCTGTGAATATACCAGGATGGATGTTAGCTGGCAAAGCTGTGTCACTTTCTGATGGTGAGAGTTTTTGAAGACAAAGGGCGGTTTCAATCTCCTCCATCTTTGAATAAGACACACAGTGACCAAGTCGGTTTAGGATGTTTATCAGCTCCACATTCCCTGTCAACGACTTGACACAAAATGGGAGAATGATGTGCTTGGAAGGCTTGATTCTTCCACATGTCACTGCATACACTATGTCTTGACCAAATGATTGCACTTGCCTCTGAACTCTCTCAGTTGCATGATCAAGATCATTAGAGCCTGTGAGTACATTGCAAAGAAAGAGTCTGAGCGACTCTGGAATGGTAGGACATTCTTCTTCTGATTTAACATCAGGTGGCCAGGCTTGGGGAATATACTGACTCTTGATGTCTCCCCTCAATTGAATGGCTGCTCTGGCTAAAGAGTTTTTAACGCCAATACCTTTCAGATTGTAGTTTTCTTTGACAAGTTCCCTGATGGACAGGTTATCAGGATATAGGAGGAGTTTTCCATTATCATCAGGGAAGATATGCAGAGCTCCACCAAACTCAGTCTCCAGCTTTTTTCTTACATTATTTCTGGTTGATTGCCTGACTTCAGAAATTCCTTTGGCTTTCACTAAAGCATCCAGTCTAGAAGTTAGATCAGTCATTGTCATCACTTTAGGATTGGCAAAAAGCTCCAACCTGATGGACTGTAATAGTTCATCGAATGACTGTTTCACAGCAGTTGCATACTGGGCTTCCGCATCATCACATTCATATACTAACACTTCTTTAGGAATGTTCTGTTTTGTGTACAATCTATAGCAAGATCTGTGGTAGTGTCCCCCAGCTGCTACAAAGTATCTACTCTCAAACAAAATATCAAGAATTCTGTTGTCCATTTTCGTTGTAGCTGCAATCCGGATCTTTTCATCAGTTCTCAAATCTCTACACGGTAAAAGTCTATCTCTTGTACGTTGACCCTTTACATATTTGTCAGTTTTCTGACACAATATGCACTCTCCGTCATAAGTCCTAGATGGAAGTGAGACACCTCTAGTTTCTCTCTTCCATACATTAACAGAGCTACCACTTTCCTTTTCTTTGTCTTGGATGCCATCAAGAAGTTTCTTCATAGTGAAGATACTGCGACACTTCCTGTGGTAGTAGATTTCTGGACGCTGTCCCTCGGGAATGCCATTTCTAAAACTGGTGCATGTTTCCGTATCTGAGCTGCCCTGAACAGAGTTCTCCAGGAGTAAACACTTTGAAGTGAAACCAGCTTATCTGTGTCATCAGAGCAATGGATAATGCATTCCATTTTTGGTCGCTTTGGTAGTGGGCTGTCATTTACTTGCTCACAGGTGGCCATGATCATTCACTAGAAACATAACATCAGAAATAATTAATCATAATGTATATGAAATAATGTTACTACATTATATTATCATTGAAATTATTCAACATTGAAAGATTTTTTAATGTAAAAATTATATCTCACACAGAAATACAGAACCATTACTACTTACCGTTGTATGAGCATGCACAAATAAAGCATGCATCAGTTATATAACCGGCCTTTACGTACGGTCTGCATCAATGCAGTCTGCAGAGAAACACAACAGAAATACAACTACTGCATGTTAACCCATTCTGACCTGAGATCAGATTCTAAAAATGTCTTCTACATCCTGACGGTTTTCTGAAAAAGCTATGTTTCTATGTCAGTGGTTCTTCGATTTTTCAAAAATAGCAGACCTACAAGCTCGTAGCGCGCCACTCGGTGGCGCGCTATGAGCTTGTAGATCTGCTATTTTTAAATAGCTAAAGCATAACTTAATGCTAACACCAAAAGCGGTTCCCACCTAAAATGGGTAATTACAGTAATTCCATCAATGCACCAAAATGTTTGCCATCATGACAAAACTATCTCAGCCAAAATAAACTGTTCAGAAAATGTACCTGAAAAAAACTGAGGTCACCAGAGGTGACCGTAATAATAACTAGAAAAAAAAATTCAAGAAATTTTACTGGGTGCCTGAAGCTCGCCAAGTCTGTGCAGCATTTGAGCCACGGACCACCATTTGATGACATTTAGCCTCTCAGACCCTGTAAGGGTCCATTTGGTTACATGTGAGCCAGGTCTCCCCATTGACTTTCAATGCCTCCACAGTCTGCCTACTATTTATGAAGACTGTCAAATTTACATTTCAACTCAAATTTCCCACTGCATTTTACTGAGTTATTCTCTTTATTTCTCTTCTGCACTGTAATGTTTTGTTATTTTTATTTATTTTGTTTCAGTTATTTGTTTCCTGATTTACCAATAACCAAATAATCATGCTTTCTATATTATATTTATATTATGCTTTGACTCTGACAGTGTCTGTTTTGGGGGATTTATGCCGACTCCTCCAGGATATCAATCATTTCTGATCACATCTGACTGTGGACTCCAGACTTCAGCTGAAGATGAACTCTACCAATGCCACCATGAACAGTTCTGCTCAACAGGCAGGACCCAATGATCACCAAGACCTCTGTAAATTACTTACTGTATCTATATGGATTTACACCATGTCATAAAAAGTCATGCTTAAATGGCTGCTAATGTAAAATTGTGTACATTAACTTCACATTAGTGTCTGCTATTTTAAGTCCAACTAAGCAATGTTTCATTTGTCTTTGTTTCCAATTCAGTGTTGCAGCCAGGTTTACCTGTTCTACCAGAGGTGAATGAATAAAGAAGCTTGGCTATGCAAAAACACCATGGCTGTGATCAGTGTGGTAAACGCTTCCCTAATGTACAGACTTAAACCACACCAGATAATTCACACTGGCGAAAAACCCTATGGATATGATCAGTGTGGACAACACTTCTCTCACATGGCAAACCTTAAAACACACCATACAATTCACACTGGAGAGAAACCCTATGGATGTGATCAGTGTGGACAACACTTCTCTAGAATGGGCAGCCTTAAAACACTTACACACCAAATAATTCACACTGGAGAGAAACCCTATGGATCAGTTTTTCATGTGTCTATATGCGGTGACAGTACTTCATTAGACACTCTGGAGTCGTTTTATGTGCAATGGTGTATTAACTTTGTATTCAGGGTTTCTTCCTGGATGCTGAACCCTTGACAGTCAAACGGGGCAATGGAATAAACAGCAATATAGTGACATCACACTATCAGCCCCTCCCCTAACCCCTCCTCCTTTATCATACAACTACAGCTGTGGGTGTGGCTACAGTTCAGGTGGATCACCACCCACCAGGCAAACCAGGCATATTTAATGAACTGTTGGGCGTGTCCACTTAAAAGCATGATGAAAAATTCTTCCTCCTTATATTATAATACCTGATTATCTTGTTTTACGGTGGAAAAAACGAGTGTGGTAAACGCTTCCCTACAATGTCCAACCTTAAAAACCCACCAGAGAGTTCACACTGGAGAGAAACCCAAATAATGCCTTTTATTATTCAAATAATTTAGACTTTCACAAGGTTGTACCCACTGGATTTAAACTGTTGACTCTTGTGTTCGAATTCTACTAGTTTGAGCCACTGACAATGTCCTGACCGCACACACATGAATCCACATTACAACCAAGTGTAACATGTTGATCCATATGGTATTTTCTAAACAATTGTTTAAGGCTAAACTGTTTAAACGCCTTACATAATCATGCTGATATACTAGATTAATTGGATGGTGATGAAACAAATGTTTCCATGTAGGCCTATAGATTAATTAATAATTATACAACAGTTAACTTTAAAACTGTAATTTTTTTAATGACAGATGTAGTCACTACGACCACTAATGTCCCAGGAAACTAGCTAGCCTAGCCACCGAGTTTACTGCGCTCTGGGAGAACAGAGCAGCTGAATTATTTGTTTTGATTAGGTGGTGAATGGTGCTGGTTTAACCCACGGCTAGAAAGCTGTTTCAACCAATCAGATTGCTTCTTCGAAATGACCTTTGGTATAATTGCAAGTAAACTTAACATGCACCACTCAGTTCACACAGGTGTGATTTTTAGTACTACTACTTATTCACTGAGTCAATAGTTTCCAGATAAATGACTAGGAAAGCACAGTAGCCTATAGGTGTAACCAGCCAAATGTACTGTCTTCTGCAATGTTACAGATTCCTTAGATTGGTTGTAGTTTACATTTAGACAATTTTAGTTTTATGTCATTAAATGTTCGGGTGAATTTAAAATGGAGGACCCTGATGTAAACAATGTTTTTGTTTATTTTTCCTCGTATCAGTTTATTTTTTTATTGACCTGTACTTTTGTTTAGCTGTAGCCATTCTACAAACTGATCTGGTAAAAACTGAAATAAATGTGGGTTACATGCTAAAAGGAGAGAGAACCCTGCAAAATGTATCAGCTTGTGTTTTAGTTCAATGTATTCCAGTTTCCCTTACAGTTTCACTTCTGTATGTATCCTATATGGCAATATGAGTTAGCCTATATGACTGGATATGGAGACATGGGAAGACCTCTGAACAAACAATATAGCAGTGATTACTAGAGCTATTTTAACAAAAATATCCCTTACATTTCACAAAGGTTTCTGCTGCTGAGGTGTAAAGTTCATGCATAATGTGACCATTAACAAGTGATCTGTCCAATGCCAGACAACCATTAACCATGTAATCTATGCATTAGCATTTGCATGAAGCATCAGCCATCATCATTGAGCCTGTTTACATTTTAACCTGGGGAAACAATGTGTGGTTTTGTAAATGATATAGTATTTGAAAAGCCCTTTTTCACCCATTTTCCCCCTCACTGTAGGCTATAGCATAATTATATTTTCCCTGTTTTACCTCCTTTATGATGAATTCCTGTTCTGTTGGCTATACAGAAGTGTCTATTTGTACGTCTCTAAATGTTTTGATTATTGTAAACAAGTATAATGCTTTATTGGGTCGTCCACTCACAGTTAGCAGTCTAGGCTAATTTCGCTTGTTATTGACCTGCTTATTTCTTTCACAGAATCTGGCAACAACTACTTCGAACGCAGGCACCACGCCCAGGCTTCTTTGTTCTTCAAGTTTACTTGGAGGACAAACAAGCATCAGAAAGCCTAGCAGATATTTTTTCACAACTCAACTCTTTCACAACACTACATCAACTATACTTGTGTGACAAAGTCATACAAGTTGTAGGTACGTTTTTCAGTGATAATTGCATCGTGTTTTTGCTGTGTTTATATATTTATCTGGATGCCAGTCTGTTGCTAGCTAGCTGCTAGCTGTAGCTAATGTATCATTGCTATATCATTGCTTTGTGTGTGTGCATGCGTGCGTGTGCGTGCGTGCGTGCGCGCACGCGCGTGTGTGTGTGTGTGTGTGTGTGTGTGTTCTGGTAGTGTGCCAGTGTGTTGCTAGCTAGCTGCTAGCTGTAGCTAATGTATCATTGCTATATCATTGCTGTGTGTGTGTGTGTGTGTGCTGGTAGTGTGCCAGTGTGTTGCTAGCTAGCTGCTAGCTGTAGCTAATGTATCATTGATATAGTCATCATTGCTTTGTGTGTGTGTGTGTGTGTGTGTGTGTGTGTGTGTGTGTGTGTGTGTGTGTGTGTGTGTGTGTGTGTGTGTGTGTGTGTGTGTGTGTTGGTAGTGTGCCAGTGTGTTGCTAGCTAGCTGCTAGCTGTAGCTAATGTATTGCTATAGTCATCATTGCTGTGTGAGTGAGTGAGTGAGTGTGTGTGTGTGTGTGTGTGTGTGTGTGTAGTGTTGCTAGCTAGATGCTAGCAATGTAATCATTGCTATAGTGTGTGATTATGCCAAAGGGAGGAGGGCCAAAATGTGGTTCCTTCATATGCTTTTGTGACAAATGTGTGTACGTTTGTCAAGGGAGGAATGTCGTATATGATGGAACCACATTTCATTAATATAGCCTAGATAATTGTTTTAAACTAAAACTGTTACCCAACCAACCAACCACTCCAACTACCTCCCAAACACTTGTTAGCATGCTAGCATCTTTAGCATGTTCATTCTAACATGCTAAAGATACTAGAATGCTAATATGCTAATATGCTGATGCTAACATGCTAGCATGCCAACATGTTGATTCTAACATGCTAACAAAATAATGCTAACATGCTAATGATTGCATGCTAATGCTAACATGTTAATGCTAACATGCTGATGCTAACATTCTAGCATGCCAAGATGTTGATTCTAACATGCTAATGCTAACATGTTGATGCTAACATGCTAACAAGCTAATGCTAACATGCTAATGCTCTCATGCTAACAAGCTAATGCTAACATGCTAATACTAACATGTTGATGTTAACATGCTAATGCTCGCATGCTAACAAGCTAATGCTAACATGCTAATGCTAACATGCTAATGCTCGCATGCTAACATGCTAATGCTCGCATGCTAACAAGCTAATGCTAACATGATAATGTTAACATGTTAATGCTCACATGCTAACAAGCTGATGCTAACATGCTAATGCTAACATGCTAATGCTCGCATGCTAACAAGATAATGCTAACATGCTACTGCTAACATGTTGATGCTAACATGCTAATGCTAACATGCTAATGCTCTTATGCTAACAAGCTAATGCTAACATGCTAATGCTAACATGCTAATGCTCGCATGCTAACAAGATGATGCTAACATGCTAATGCTAACATGTTGATGCTCTCATGCTAACAAGCACATGCTAACAAGCTAATGTTAACATGCTAATGCTAACATGATAATGCTCGCATGCTAACAAGATAATGCTAACAAGCTAATGCTAACATGCTAATGCTAACATGCTAATGCTCACATGCTAACATGCTAATGCTAACATGCTAATGTTTGCATGCTAACAAGATAATGCTAACATGCTACTGCTAACATGTTGATGCTAACATGCTAACAAGCTAATGCTAACAAGCTAACATGCTAATGCTACATGTTGATGCTAACATGCTAACAAGCTAATGCTAACATGCTTAATGCTAACATGTTGATGCTAACATGCTAACAAGCTAATGCTAACATGCTAATACTAACATGTTGATGATAACATGCTAATGCTCGCATGCTAACAAGCTAATGCTAACATGCTAATGCTCTTATGCTAACAAGCTAATGCTAACATGCTAATGCTAACATGCTAATGCTCGCATGCTAACAAGATGATGCTAACATGTTGATGCTCTCATGCTAACAAGCACATGCTAACAAGCTAATGTTAACATGCTAATGCTAACATGATAATGTTCGCATGCTAACAAGATAATGCTAACAAGCTAATGCTAACATGCTAATGCTCACATGCTAACAAGCTAATGCTAACATGCTAATGCTAACATGATAATGCTAACATGCTAACAAGCTAATGCTAACATGCTAATGCTAACATGTTGATGCTAACATGTTAATACTCGCATGCTAACAAGCTAATGCTAACATGCTAATGCTAATAAGCTAATGCTAATAAGCTAATGCTAACATGCTAATGCTAACATGCTAATGCTAATAAGCTAATGCTAACATGCTAATGCTCGCATACTAACAAGCTAATGATAACATGATAATGTTAACATGCTAGCATGATAACATGCTGATGCTAACAAGCTAACATGCTAAGATGTCTGAGCTGTAAGGGTCCATTTGGTTTAGCTCAGGCGGTTATAGCGAGCCGCCCCGCGTCTGAAACGGTTGAGAAATGACAGAGTTACGTGTTTCCCCGATATTCTCCATTGACTTTCAATGTGTGTGTGTGCGTTCGTGTGTGTGCGTGTGTGAGAGGTGGTCAACTTGGTCTAAGTGCATGGAGCAAGTTTCAAGACTGTAGCATGTTGCAAACAAAAGTTATAGCTGTGTAAAGGCCGGCCAATAGGAATACAGAGGGGCGGGGCTTAAGCAATTAAGCCATTACAGCTTGTTCCTCTTGATGGTCTACGTCCATGTACCAAAGTTTGAGGCTGTAGCATGTTGTAAACAATAGTTGGAGCTGTGTAAAGGCCAGCCAATAGGAAGACAGGGTTTGTGTGTGTGTGTGTGTGTGCGTGTGCGTGCGTGCACATGTGTATGTGTGTGTGTGTGTGTGTGTGTGTGTGCGCTCAGGGGGGCGGCCCGGTTCTGGCAAGTCTGAAACGGTTGAGAAATGACAGTTATGTGTTTCCCCGATTTTCTCCATTGACTTTCAATGTGTGTGTGTGTGCGTGCACATGTGCGTGCATGTGCGTTCGCGTGTGCGAGAGGTGGTCAACTTGACCTTGAATCATTAACAAAGTATCAATTTCACCTGGGCTAGGGCTAGTCTATGCGAATGCAAACACTATTGAAAGTTAAAACCACACTGATTCAGTGAGAGAACGTATGTCCGAACAAATTGCTCTATCGCAAAAAGTAAACGTCAAATGCGATTTTTGTTTTCGCCGTGAGTGACCCGAGACATTGAGGTACGCCGTGTGCGATCGTGGTATTGGTACGATAAAAAACGTAGTTATGAGAGCGAGTTAAGAAATTGTGTTTGTGATGAAAAAACTGCTGACTCATTCATGCATTTAACATGGAGTTGTATGACACATTATGATGGTACACCTGTCGCTTTCAGGGCTGTAGTTCACGTACCGTATGAATCTGGGCTGTGGTTGTGACATTGGGTGAAAGAGGACGAGTGTGGCTACAAAATTACCGAAACCCATGCGTGTAAAGTTAATATTTTGGCCGTGAGGACGATTTGTTCGGAGAATTTCGCTACAGTCTTCACAATGTCTTGTCCCTCTGACCCGCTCTCTCTCTGGCCGTGCGACACTGCAAGTCGAGATTTTTGCTCAGACCACACACACTTTGAACTGCGACAGCGGGCAAACCGTGCAACGTATTCGAATTCCGTCTGAACCACGACAAAGTCGATGGCCTCGTGTGCTGTTTGAGGTTTAAATCGTGTTTCTACGTAACAGTATGCCAGAGCAATGTGGCTCAAAAGTAACGTGTCGTTTTCTGTTTTTACCCGCGTTTCCCCATTGACTTTGCATGGGGCATTTTTCACCTCGTTTATTGCGTATTACGTCGGCACGGTAACCCGAAACGGAAAGAAAAGCACAAGCACACCATTCCCGGCCGAGCCGCACGTTTCGATGTATATATTGTGGGGCTTTGGTAAACCGTGCGGCCGGCCATAGACGTTGAAGTTTCGTGTCTGACTAATAATTAAGTATTGGTTGCGGATTTCAACCTGTGTTTCTGCCATTGCATGGCAGGCACCCAGAATGAGAAATGCATTTAATTTACAAAGTAGCAAAGACCGAACAACACAAAGGCCAAACATCAAATGAATTACATTTAACACTTACCTATTGTCACCGGCACACACATTGGCAAGAAAATGCAGCTCCCTGGTAAGCTGAGCAGTGCAGACTGAATTAAACTGCATTAAACACAGGTGCATCTTAAATAAAGCAACAGGTGCAACTAACTAACCTAACTAACCCATGCCTAAAGGTTATCTTAGTTCATTACCCCTTTTAAAATGCTTGTGACAGGACTTAAACACTTTTTTATTGGTTTTATTGGTTATTACTTAGTTAACTAGAAACAAAATTTCAAGAAATTTTACTGGGTGCCTGAAGCTCGCCAAGTCTGTGCAGCATTTGAGCCATGGACCACCATTTGATGACATTTAGCCTCTCAGAAGGGTCCATTTGGTTACATGTGAGCCAGGAGGTCTCCCCATTGACTTCCAATGGGGTATGTGGTCTTAGTTTATTGCGCATTACGTTGCCACCAACATTCTAATGCTAACATGCTAACATGCTAATACTAACATGTTAACATGCTAACATTTTAATGCTAACATGCTAATGCTAACATGTTAATGCTAACATGATATCAAGCTAAAATGCTAACATGCTGCTAACATGCTAACATGCTAATGCTATCATGCTAACATGCTAATGCTATCATGCTAACGCTATCATGCTAACATGCTAATGCTAATATGCTAATGCTATCATGCTAACATGCTAATGCTATCATGCAAACATGCTAATGCTAACATGCTAATGCTATCATGCTAACATGTTAATGCTATCATGCTAAGATTCTAATGCTAACATGCTAACATGTTAATGTTATCATGCTAATGCTAACATGCTAACATGCTAATGCTATCATGCTAACATGCTAATGCTAACATGCTAATGCTAACATGCTAATGCTATCATGCTAACATGCTAATGCTATCATGCTAACATGCTAACATTATAATGCTAACATGCTAATGCTATCATGCTAATGCTATCATGCTATCATGCTAACATTCTAATGCTAACATGCTAATGCTATCATGCTAATGCTATCATGCTAACATGCTAATGCTAACATGCTAATGCTAGCATGCTAATGCTATCATGCTAACATGCTAAAGCTAACATGCTAATGCTAACATGCTAATGCTAACATGCTAACATGCTAATGCTATCATGCTAACATGCTAATGCTAACATGCTAATGCTATCATGCAAACATGCTAATGCTAACATGCTAATGCTATCATGCTAACATGCTAATGCCATCATGCTAACATTCTAATGCTAACATGCTAGTGCTATCATGCTAATGCTATCATGCTAACATGCTAACATGCTAATGCTAACATGCTAATGCTATCATGCTAATGCTACCATGCTAATGCTAACATGCTAATGCTAACATGCTAACATGCTAATGCTAACATGCTAATAGTAACATGCTACTGTTAACATGCTAACATGCTAATGCTAACATGCTAATGCTATCATGCTAACATGCTAATGCTAACATGCTAATGCTATCATGCTAACATTATAATGCTAAGATGTCTGAGCTGTAAGGGTCCATTTGGTTTCGTTCAGGGGGGCGGCCCGGTTCCGGCGAGCCGCCCTGCTTCTGAAACGGTCGAGAAATGACAGAGTTACATGTTTCCCCGATTTTCTCCATTGACTTTCAATGTGTGTGTGTGCGTGCATGTGCGTTCGTGTGTGCGCGTGTTTGAGAGGTGGTCAACTTGACCTTGAATCATTAACAAAGTATCAATTTCACCTGGGCTAGGGCTAGTCTATGCGAATGCAAACACTATTGAAAGTTAAAACCACACTGACTCAGTGAGAGAACGTATGTCCGAACAAATTGCTCTATCGCAAAAAGTAAACGTCAAATACGATTTTTGTTTTCGCCGTGAGTGACCCGAGACATTGAGGTACGCCGTGTGCGATCGTGGTATTGGTACGATAAAAAACGTGGTTATGAGAGCGAGTTAAGAAATTGTGTTTGTGATGAAAAAAATGCTGACTCATTCTGGCATTTAACATGGAGTTGTATGACACATTATGATGGTACACCTGTCGCTTTCAGGGCTGTAGTTCACGTACCGTATGAATCTGGGCTGTGGTTGTGACATTGGGTGAAAGAGGACGAGTGTGGCTACAAAATTACCGAAACCCATGCGTGTAAAGTGAATATTTTGGCCGTGAGGACGATTTGTTCGGAGAATTTCGCTACAGTTTTCACATTGGCTTGTCCCTCTGACCCGCTCTCTCTCTGGCCGTGCGACACTGCGACTCGAGATTTTTGCTCAGACCACACACACTTTGAACTGCGATAGCGGGCAAACCGTGCAACGTATTCGAATTCCGTCTGAACCACAACAAAGTTGATTGCCTCGTGTGCTGTTTGACGTTTAAATCGTGTTTCTAAGAAACAGTATGCCAGAGTAATGTGGCTCCTAAGTAACGTGTCGTTTTCTGTTTTTACCCGCGTTTCCCCATTGACTTTGAATGGGGCATTTTTCGCGTCGTTTATTGCGAATTACGTCGGCACGGTAACCCGAATCGGAAAGAAAAGCACAAACACACCATTCCCGACCGAGCCGCACGTTTCGATGTATATATTGTGGGGCTTTGGTAAACCGTGCGGCCGGCCATAGCGGTCAAAGTTTCGGAACATATATTATTACGATTAAGTATGTGTTGCGAGGCCCAGGCCGTAGCGTAACGGTCTGGGCACCGGACTGGTGATCCAGTCGCGGTGTGCCGCGGGTTCGACTCCCGGACCCGACACGGCCTTTACCGCATGTCATCCCCCCATCTCTCTCCCGTTTCCTGTCAGCCTACTGTCTGTCCCTTAAAAAATCAATAAAAGGCGTAAGCCGCAAAAAAAAAAAAAAAAAAAAAGTATGTGTTGCGGATTTCAACCTGTGTTTCTGCCATTGCATGGCAGGCACCCAGAATTAAGTTCTACTGAGACGTGATTATTGCTAGTTGAAAACTTTACCCAATACCCCGCCAGGATGACATGAAATATAGTCAGCCATGGCAATTTTTGTTAGTCTCTCAGGAGACTTTACAACTGTGAAATGTAATACATTACAATGTGTAAAGCTATTCCCTTAGTTTGACCCCTAACATGATACTTAAAGCATAATTAAAAATTAAAAATGTTGCCAGTATAAGGTGGTATCACAACTTTCAACCTTTGTAATGTGTTACTAGACAACTTTACAAATGCATCGGTGAAGACATTTCTTGGCAAGTGATGTATTCACCAGATTTGCCGTTTTTCTGATAACATTCCCATACTAGAAACAAAATTTCAAGAAATTTTACTGGGTGCCTGAAGCTCGCCAAGTCTGTGCAGCATTTGAGCCACGGACCACCATTTGATGACATTTAGCATGCTAACATGCTAATGCTATCATGCTAACATGCTAATGCTAACATGCAAACATGCTAATGCTAACATGCTAACATGCTAATGCTATCATGCTAATGCTATCATGCTAACATGCTAACATGCTAATGCTAACATGCTAATGCTAACATGCTAATGCTATCATGCTAACATGCTAATGCTAACATGCTAATGCTATCATGCTAACATGCTAATGCTATCATGCTAACATTCTAATGCTAACATGCTAACATGCTAATGCTATCATGCTAATGCTAACATGCTAACATGCTAACATGCTAATGCTATCATGCTAACATGCTAATGCTAACATGCTAACATGCTAATGCTATCATGCTAACATGCTAACATGATAATGCTAACATGCTAATGCTATCATGCTAACATGCTTAAGCTAACATGCTAATGCTAACATGCTAATGCTAACATGCTAACATGTTAATGCTAACATGCTAATAGTAACATGCTAATGCTAACATGCTAACATGCTAATGCTAACATGCTAATGCTATCATGCTAACATGCTAATGCTAAGATGTCTGAGCTGTAAGGGTCCATTTGGTTTCGTTCTGCTTCTGAAACGGTCGAGAAATGACAGAGTTACGTGTTTCTCCGATTTTCTCCATTGACTTTCAATGTGTGTGTGTGCGTGCACATGTGTGCGTGTGCGTGCATGTGCGTTCGTGTGTGCGCGTGTTTGAGAGGTGGTCAACTTGACTTTGAATCATTAACAAAGTATCAATTTCACCTGGGCTAGGGCTAGTCTATGCGAATGCAAACACTATTGAAAGTTAAAACCACACTGACTCAGTGAGAGAACGTATGTCCGAACAAATTGCTCTATCGCAAAAAGTAAACGTCAATTGCGATTTTTGTTTTCGCCGTGAGTGACCCGAGACATTGAGGTACGCCGTGTGCGATCGTGGTATTGGTACGATGAAAAACGTGGTTATGAGAGCGAGTTAAGAAATTGTGTTTGTGATGAAAAAACTGCTGACTCATTCTTGCATTTAACATGGTGTTGTATGACACATTATGATGGTACACCTGTTGCTTTCAGGGCTGTAGTTCACGTACCGTATGAATCTGGGCTGTGGTTGTGACATTGGGTGAAAGAGGACGAGTGTGGCTACACAATTACCGAAACCCATGCGTGTAAAGTTAATATTTTGGCCGTGAGGACGATTTGTTCGGAGAATTTCGCTACAGTCTTCACAATGTCTTGTCCCTCTGACCCGCTCTCTCTCTGGGCGTGCGACACTGCGAGTCGAGATTTTTGCTCAGACCACACACACTTTGAACTGCGGTAGCGGGCAAACCGTGCAACGTATTCGAATTCCGTCTGAACCACAACAAAGTCGATGGCCTCGTGTGCTGTTTGAGGTTTAAATCGTGTTTCTACGTAACAGTATGCCAGAGCAATGTGGCTCCAAAGTAACGTGTCGTTTTCTGTTTTTACCCGCGTCTCCCCATTGACTTTGCATGGGGCATTTTTCGCGTCGTTTATTGCGAATTACGTCGGCACGGTAACCCCAAACGGAAAGAAAAGCACAAGCACACCATTCCCGGCCGAGCCGCACGTTTCAATGTATATATTGTGGGGCTTTGGTAAACCGTGCGGCCGGCCGTAGACGTCGAAGTTTCGTGTCTTAATAATAATAATAACTAGAAACTAAATTTCAAGAAATTTTACTGGGTGCCTGAAGCTCGCCAAGTCTGTGCAGCATTTGAGCCACGGACCACCATTTGATGACATTTAGCCTCTCAGAAGGGTCCATTTGGTTACATGTGAGCCAGGTCTCCCCATTGACTTTCAATGGGGTATTTTGTCTTAGTTTATTGCGCATTACGTTGCCACCAACATTCTAATGCTAACATGCTAACATGCTAATGCTAACATGCTAATGTTAACATGCTAATGCTATCATGCTAACATGCTAACATGCTAATGCTAACATGCTAATGCTAACATGCTAATGCTATCATGCTAACATGCTAATGCTAACATGCTAATGCTATCATGCTAACATGCTAATGCTAACATGCTAACATGCTAATGCTAACATGATATCATGCTAACGCTAACATGCTAATGCTATCATGCTAACATGCTAAGGCTAACATGCTAATGATATCATGCCAACATGCTAATGCTAACATGCTAACATGCTAATGCTATCATGCTAACATGCTAACATGCTAATGCTAACATGCTAATGCTAACATGCTAACATGCTAATAACATGCTAATGCTAATATGCTAACATGCTAATGCTAAGATGTCTGAGCTGTAAGGGTCCATTTGGTTTCGTTCAGGGGGGTGGCCCGGTTCCGGCGAGCCGCCCTGCTTCTGAAACGGTCGAGAAATGACAGAGTTACGTGTTTCCCCGATTTTCTCCATTGACTTTCAATGTGTGTGTGTGCGTGCACATGTGTGCATGTGCGTTCGTGTGTGCGCCTGTGTGAGAGGTGGTCAACTTGGTCTAAGTGCATGGAAAGTTTCAAGACTGTAGCATGTTGCAAACAAAAGTTATAGCTGTGTAAAGGCCAGCCAATAGGAATACAGAGGGGCGGGGCTTAAGCAATTAAGCCATTACAGCTTGTTCCTCTTGATGGTCTACGTCCATGTACCAAAATTTGAGGCTGTAGCATGTTGTAAACAATAGTTGGAGCTGTGTAAAGGCCAGCCAATAGGAAGACAGGATTTGTGTGTTTATGTGTGTGCGTGTGCGTGCGTGTGTGCGTGTGTGTGCGCTCAGGGGGGCGGCCCGGTTCTGGCGAGCCACCCCGCGTCTGAAACGGTTGAGAAATGACAGAGTTACGCGTTTCCCCAATTGTCTCCATTGACTTTCAATGTGTGTGTGTGCGTGCACATGTGTGCATGTGCGTGCGTGTGCATGCGTGGGCGTGCGTGCGTGCGTGTGTGAGAGGTGGTCAACTTCACCTTGAATCATTAACAATGTATCATTTTCAGCTGGGCTACGCTATGCAAATGCACCCACTATTGAAAGTAAAAAACACACTGACTCAATGAGAGAATTTGTTCAGACATACGGTCCGAACAAATTGCTCTAGCGCAAAAAGTAAAAGTCGAATGCAATTTTTGTTTTCGCCGTGAGTGACCCGAGACATTAAGGTATGCCGTGTGCGATCGTGGTATTGGTACGATAAAAAACGTGGTTATAAGAGCGAGTTAAGAAATTGTGTTTGTGATGAAAAAAATGCTGACTCATTCAAGCAGTTAACATGAAGTTCTATGACACATTATGATGGTACACCTGTCGCTTTCAGGGCTGTAGTTCACGTACCGTATGAATCTGGGCTGTGGTTGTGACATTGGGTGAAAGAGGACGAGTGTGGCTACAAAATTACCGAAACCCATGCGTGTAAAGTGAATATTCTGGCCGTGAGGACGATTTGTTCGGAGAATTTCGCTACAGTTTTCACATTGGCTTCTCCCTCTGACACATTGGCCTCTGACACATTGGCTTCTCCCTCTCTCTCTGGCCGTGCGACACTGTGAGTCGAGATTTTTGCTCAGACCACACACACTTTGAACTGCGATAGCGGGCAAACCGTGCAACGTATTCGAATTCCGTCTGAACCACAACAACCCGAAACGAAAAGAAAAGCACAAGCACACCATTCCCGGCCGAGCCGCACGTTTCGATGTATATATTGTGGGGCTTTGGTAAACCGTGCGGCCGGCCATAGACGTCAAAGTTTCGTGTCTTGATTATTATTGCGATTAAGTATGTGTTGCGGATTTCAACCTGTGTTTCTGCCATTGCATGGCAGGCACCCAGAATTAAGTATTGGTTGCGGATTTCAACCTGTGTTTCTGCCATTGCATGGCAGGCACCCAGAATTATAAATTATATCAATCAATCAATCAATCTCACATATTATATCAATGTGTGACACATCCATGTGTCAAAAATAATGAAATAATGTTTGTGACCTACAGGACATGACTTTGGTGATTGGTCTGTTTATAGGTTAGTCTAATATAAAGCTGAAAATCACCCCCCTAGAACAAAATATTGTAGGTAAATTATACATTTCCTGAATCCTTAGAGTCATATCAGTATTCCAGATTCTGTGTTTTGTGTCACTGATGTTTCTTGATGGCACAGGACTAATAGAAAGAATATGATTTAGGAAAATATTGTGTAAAAATGTTTTATTTTAAGTTTGAAGAGCACTGGTAACCACTGTACTTGGCCCACATACACAAAAAAGGGCTTGAATGAAAGCTTAAAGTGTCCTCTTCAAAATGATTCCAAACACTATAGCAAACCATATTGATTATGTCCTGAAAATGAGCCAATATCACGATATGCACCTGTATCTAAAATGGTATTTTTTAATGGGGGAGGGTACCTTTATCAGCTGATAACACCAATTTAGCTACCACTTAGGAAGGGTTATCATACCAAAATATTATCTACAGACATAGGGCTTCTCAAAAATGATAAGTAGCCTTTGCCACCTTTCGGTATTGTCACATCTCATATGGCCCATGGACTACATGGCTTTGAGAGGTGCGCTATTGCCTATCGACCTTTATTACAAACAATATTTGTCACTATCAACTGCACCTAATGTCCCCCTAATGTGAGGGACACATTGCTGGCTGTCTATTTTGACCTGTGACTGTTTTCCTTAATAAAATGTAATTGACGTAATATTAATACCATGTTGTCATCTCTAAGTTTGTTTTCACACAAACAACCTACCCATCGTCTGCCAACAATGTTGGTAATATTGTTGTAATGTTATGATGTGTAGACCTATATCAGCAGAAAGTTATTGGTGAAACTAACCTTTTCTAATGGACTTTTCTAATGCCTAGAAAAATTTAATATTTTTAATGTAAAATGTACATGAATAAATATTGATTCCTTAACGTTGATTCAATATAAAATCAACCCAAATCTACATGTAGATTATGGTTGAAATCAATGTTGATTCCTAACATTGATTCAATATAAAATCAACCCAAATGTGCATGTAGATTACCATTTAGATGATGGTTGAATCAACATTGATATAGTGTCAGTTATGGTTGAAAACCTAATGTTGATTCAATATGTAAGGGCCGATTCATACTCCTATTTTGAGGGAGGGCATAATCCATTTCTTCCGACCCACGGTCGGTCGCGACGCACCCGTCGCTCCGTCGCGACGCACCGCCGAACGGTCCTATTTCGGTCCGTCGCTCCGTCGCGACGCACCGTCGGTCGGTCCGTGGCTCCGTCGCTCCGTCGGTCCGTCGCTCCGTGGCTCCGTCGCTCCGTCGCTCCGTCGGTCGGTCCGTTTTTGCGTCGCGACGGACCGCCGGTCGCAGGTTTAGGGTGGATGGATTCTGCCCTTGCTGCCCAAATGGTAACTCTGTCATTTCTCTACCGTTTTGGACGGGGGTGGGCTCTTTGGAATCGTGTGGCCCCCCTGGAGGTTTCTATGGGGGTCTCGAGGTTCGGGGACCCCTGGGGACCCCCAGGGACCCCCAAATGGTAATGTCACCTGTGGACACTAACTGTAGCCTAATTGTCTCGCTGTCTCGCTGCTGCGCTGCGCCGCACAGACAGCAGCTTGTGTGTAACATGTGCGTTCGTGCCGTGTTGCTGGTATATTATTATTATTATATTTTTTGCGCCGCCGCGTTGTCTCGCTGCTGCGCTGCACAGACAGCAGCTTGTGTGTAACATGTGCGTTCGTGTAAATGTTCGTGTAAATGTTTTAGGTCGGCCGGTCGGTGATTTGGTCTGTCCTTCATATATTTTTTTTTCTGCTCTCGTTGGACTTAACTTTAAAAGTCCAATGGAACACCTCTTTGTAACGGGCCGCTGTAGTATAGTGGTCTAATCCGTCGCCTCTCTACTCTTTTTTGCTGAGGACGCTGGTTCAATTCCCGCTCGCGGCAGACCAAAATTATTATATTTTAGACAGACACACAGACAGACAGACAGACTGCCTGTCTGCCTGCCTGTCTGTCTGCCTGCCTAATGTATTGTAAATAATGTATTCATTCCATACGGCTATTTTTTTTTAATATAAAAACTTTTGTCTTTCGCGTGATTCGAACCAGCGTCGTCAGCACCAAAACATTGAGAGGCGAGTGATTAAACCGCTAGACTACAGCGGCCATACGTTACAAAGAAGTGTTTCATTGGACTTATAAAGACAATAGCACCCAGCTGCAGTCTCGCAAGGGGAGGGACCGGAAGTGCTTTTATTTCCGGCTTCCACGTGCACAAGCGCACATACACGCACGCGAAATATAATGCAATATGTAATAATCAGCTCATACATTATAAAGACATTATTGCATTATGAAGTTTTATTACAGTATGAGTCGCCTATGTGGAGGTTCTTAATGTAACACATTATTACATTATAGAAAAATCTATTAAGTTATGTGCTCGTCTTTTAATTACATTATGAGCTGATTATTACATTATGAGGTCAGATGTAGAGTTGCTGGCCGCCTCAGCTCCATATATGGAGATCTAGGTGATGATCCAGTCTTTTCAATGTATGGCTATCCAGGGTTTGATGAGGTCAGTGTCGGGATCTTATATCATATGGAAACGGCCATATATGGTGGTGTGACGTGTCATGAGGCGTGACCATATATGGAGGCATGACACGAGGCGTGACATGACACACTTACTGACTGACTGACGGGAAATGCAGGTTTTCATAGTAAATTAAGGCGAGACACGGTAGGTGAAAACCTGCCTTTTTTTTTTTTTTCAATTTTGAGATTTTCTGCTATTTTGCTTCCTATACATGTCTTCTTTCAAACTAATGCAAAATAAACATTAAAAATAAACATTTAGGTATTTATTTTAGTATACTTTGTCATGCTGCGCCTGTATATTTCACCCACATTTTACCAAAACTTAGTATTTTACGCAGCGCTAAATATCCGCGACGGCAGTCAGCTTTCCCCGCATGTCATATATCATTGGAAAGGTCTGAAATACGAGCTCTTCATGGTGTGTTCCAAATAAGGTAATTTTCTTTGTACTGTGATTCGTTGAGATGTATCACGTGCTCTGCTCAGCTGCTCTGACGCGGGAAGGAGGGAGCTCTCTCGCGGAAAAATGCCGAAGACTAAAAGGAGAACGTCTGCCGGCATGAAAAGATCACGACAGTTATGTCAGTTTAGATATAGAAAACAAAAAGAAAACATCAACATCGTGAATGAGACAGGGGGTGAAATCCCCTTGCCCTTACAAAGCGCATCGCTAAAGAAGCTGTCACTTGGAGAGAAGGTGATAGACGAGAATGTTGTCTCACAGCAGTGGCTTGTCATTCACATCGCGCGTTTGAACGAGTTGATTACAGATTTTATTTGTCCTAATTGTGCAAAGAATGGGCTTCAAATCTGTATTGATCCAGTGAATCAGGGGTTCTGCAGCTCTCTGCTCCTTCAGTGCACTTTGTGCACGAGTGACGCTAAATACAACAAAAGTGTCTATACATCCACTCGCATCCACAATGAAAAGAGGAGTGATGTCGCATTTGACATAAACGTGCGCATGGTGCTTTTAGCTCACGCAACCTGGTCGCAGGCCAACTCGTTGAAATAGAACGGACTGGTACACTGCCGTTCCGTTCATAGAATACTAGTAGGTACCGCAGTCCGTTCATATCATACTAAAAGTCCCACCAGTGAAACCTATGGATTCGTGTCCCGGATGATGTCACGTGACTTAAAAAAAAAACCCACACCGCAAGTCCGTTCATAGCGTACTATTATGCCCACCATTGAAACCTATAGGTTAAAAAATTGAAAAAAAATTGAAACGATCCAAGCTGATATCGCTTCTCTCGTGCATTTTTATGTATGTATGGTATTGTATTTTAATAAACATAATTGTTATTGACTTTTTGTAATTCATTTTATAACATTTAAGGCTCCGCCTGTAATACATATTTGGGCATGGCTATGAAGCCATCGTTTACTTCCTCCACATTTGGCCCTTACTTCTACATAAACGTTCATCTTTAGGCTTATCCCAAGGCCATAATTGTTACAATATTTGACGGGCTCACGGAAGTACCCGTTCCTTCCGTATTGTTTAATAAAAAGCATTTTAATCGGATCGAACGCAACTTTCTAAAAGAACGTTCACTGTATCAGCATGCAGTACACCTACTAAACGATAGGGTCGTAGTTGAAAGAAATAGGAAGAAATGGCAAATCGATGGCATCGATCGGATTAAAATGCTTTTTAATTGAACAACACGGAAGATATGGTTAATTCTGCGGGCCCGCAAAGCATTTTAACATCCATAGGGTAAGCACTTAATTTTTTTGGATGCAGACGTAATCCACTCTTCCAGGTGCTGTCGATATGAAATGAGCAACACGTAACTTTTCAACGAAATTAACAGACTTCCCTCCCAGACCACGATAATAATAATAATTATTATTAGTTGATCGACCGTACATAATTGTAACATCAGTGGGCATGGGTTAATAACCTTATATTTGAAATCCACACGGAATATGTAGATATGGATGTTTTTATTGTATTATTTAATTTATCTTAGTTTTGTCCGGAAACCGGAAGCATTCTCTTGTTTAAGATCCGGTTTTATATCCGTCTGAGCGTCTACTAGTAACTACTACACCACTACAGTACTATGCTAGTACCTTAACTGCAGTTGTCTCACTAGAAAGGTAAGGTATATTTTTGTATCAAAGTCTATATCGATCTAGTTGTTGTGTCTTTTTTGCCTCACGTTAAATGACGGGGCCATGTGACATAATTATTGCATTCAGTTCAGATACAAGTTAGAACTAAAGACCTACCTAGCTAGGGTTAGCATATGGCTGCTAGCTAACAATAACATGGACACAGTAGGTTCACAATAGGTTTACAGAAAGTGATCAAGACTATAGTTCACACCGCTTTTTTTGTTTGATTGATTGAATATTTTATTAACAGTCTGTAGTCCGTCAGCCGACAGGCTTCTTTTGTTTAAAGTGAGACACGTGGTAGGCTATATAGTCTTTTTTGTATTGGCCTAAAATATTGTCTATACATGCATTCATGGCCATAGCAGTCGTGACAAATGTGATGAAGTCGATCAGCACATTTTGGGCAAGTGGCTATGGCTCTTTATAGCCCAAGGAGTATTTTTTGTGCAAAACGAAAGCTTGGTTCAGAATCATGAAAACCCCATAGTTTTACATGTCACATGCTACTTGAAGCATAAGGAAAGTTTGGGATTTTTGACATATACCGACAGCCGGTCAACAAGTGGATTCATGAATGTATACGTATATTATATATATATATATATATATATATATATATATATAGACAATATTTTAGGCCAATAAAGAATACTATACCAAATTTCCCACCCGTGCACCACAGCTGCCGGACTATTGCAGAATTACAGTATATTTCAAGCAGAACTCAATACAAAACTGTTAACTGTGAGTGGACGACACCATAAAGCATTTAATACTTGTTTACAATAGAGCCCACCATTTTCATTTAATCAAAATATTACTACTTGGGGGCACGGTGGAACAGTCGGTAGTGCTGTCGCCTCACAGCTAGAAGGTCCTGGGTTCGATTCCCACTCTGGACGCTGTGGGTGCTGGGGGCGTGTTCCCTCCTCCGCGTCATCAGTGCCCATACCCGAGGCAAAGGGACCTTTCTATGTGGAGTTTGCATGTTCTCCCCGTATCCCCTAGGGTAGGTACCCTCACAAAAACATGCAGTAATCCTGGTCTCTAAAACTACATCCCCCTGGCCAGCTGGGCCGCCTGATGGAGGGGAAAGTCGGAATAAAGTGTTCCTTCCACACGCTACGTCCGGCCGGGGAAATTCCCCCGTCAGGTGAAAAGAAGCAGCTTGGACTCCTCATGCATAGGAGGAGGCATGAGGTCAGTCCGCTGCCCCCCCAGGTTGGCAGAGGAAGTGTAGCACCCAGGATAATTGGCACTGGGTTAAAAAACTGGGATAAAAATAAAATAAAATATTACTACTTATGCTCATGTGCGACTTATTTACTTGCTGGAGGATGGCCCGGCACCAACCAGAAATGTTTTTGGTTATTATATCCAGCACATTGATTAAGATTAAGTATCTAGGAATCCAGCAGGGTGTAGTTAGGAATACAGTGTAGTTGGCATATTGCCCCGCACTGTGGAAGAGTACTAAACCAAATACTTAATCTCTCAAACTCTCTTGTCATTCTTAGACAAGCCCTCCATTGGTGTCTCCAGAGTCCAGTCTACGTACAATCTACTTTTGGCCAGCTCTTTTCTGTTTTGTGTTTTTTGTAGCCTACATCCACATAGGTAGGTGTAGGATGTCCTACTGATTGACGCCTGATTGATTTATAGTTATTCCACAGGTTCATACAAAAACAGTTACTGTGGAAGATATCACCATGATAAAGCATTACACTTGTTTCCATTCTAACAGGGTCCAACCGTTTACTAATGACTAACAACTTACACATTTTTTTATTGTTTCAGTACAATGTCAACCCACATAAAGGCAGACTCTGTGTCTAATAAAGCCAGATTGGAAGGTCTTGCTCTGGTCGGGCAAGCATTAATGAAGGCAGAAGTAAGTTACATTCTTGTACATCAATGTGTAGGCCTAATTAATTTAACTTCTGTTAGTTGATGCCTATTTCTCTATATTTCATGACGTGTGTCCATCTAGAAGAAACTGCCAGTGACAAAGAAACCTGAAGTCTCATGCCCTGAAGTGATCTGGTTGAAGAGAGACGCAAATGGGGTTCCTCTTCCCACAGGAAAGAGACCAAGGAAAAGGACTTCAACTAATGGTTAGTCTCCATCTCAAAACGTATGGCAAGGACTTCATTCATAGAGAGTGGTCTTTGATTAGGTGTAGGGTAATCGTTTGATAGTGTTATTGTTGTGATATTTATACTGCCTAAGAGTTTGAAATTATTTGGTCTAATGTGGTTTTTGATATTTTTACTTCCAAATAGTTACATCTACATCCACTGCCTCTGTCAGTAAATCTGTCTCATCTCCATGTCTTGGCTACCAAGAACCTGGTAAGTATAAAAACTACTTAAAATACACTCCTCAAAAGAAAGCTGTGGCAGTGGTGTTGCAAATTACGGTATGTTTGTTTTTCCATTTCCCTCCCAAAGATTTTAATTTGCAGAGGCTCGAGGAGCTTATACAGGACTCGGCAGGCATTGATGTGCAGGATCATGGTGTAGAACAGCCCAATTGGACCCAAAGACAGAAAGATGCACACTTCTCTTGGCAACAAGCAAGAGAACACAATGTCGACAACTTGCTGTCTGCAGAGACTATTGTGAAGATGGTGTGTCAACACTGTCGTTTGAGAGAAGCAGTCATCCGTTGTGGGGACTGTATGCCGTCAGAGTGGTTTTGTGTGGAATGTGACCGTTTGGTTCATGAACATCACATTCTACACAATAGGCAAACCACAATGTTCGGGTATTATAAATACATTCCCCCAACGGAGTCAGTGAAACTCATCGATGGTAAATACACCATTTGTGAACAAGGTTTGTGTCTCTTTTTTAAATTAACATACAACATTGTCTCCTATATTAAAATGTGTTATCCATGTACCTTCATTCAAACCAAACATTTCATCCAGATTGTCCTCTTGTCTTTTCAGACTGTTTGCTGCCAACCGCCTATCCGGCAAATATATGCACCTGCGACACATTTAATGTTGCAGTATCTGTCGGTAGACCCATCATACTGGTTTGCATAAATGGTAGGAATTTATGTCTATCAATCTAGATACACACACACGCGATGTGGATAGGTATGTGTTTAAAGGACAACATAACTTCCGTGCCCCCTGTTACTTTTGTCTCATGTACTCTCAGGCCGTTATGATCTTCACGTTCCGTTGTTATCATGCAACCAGTGCAGTAAGCAGTGGTCTCCAGAGGTCAGGGACTTTATAAGAAGTGGCTACTGGCCTACAACAATGCAAGGACAGACCCTATTCCACAAAGACATCTTCCATTCCTTTGAAGCTATGAAGACTACAGCTCCAGGAATGTCGAGACAAGCCTTCACAACCCTGTTAGACCAGAGAACAGTGCATTTTGGAAGAGTGAGTAATTCGTTTGATAATGTTGTACGGTTGGACAGTTGTACAGATTTTTTTTTCCATTATATTATGTATTTCTTTCAGACTGGAAAAGTGAATGCAGACTCTTTTCAGAGGAGCTTTCTGCAGTACACTTACTGCAACTCTGTAGAGAACCGGCTTCTGGGAAAGGAACTGTTTGTCTGTCCGGCCTGTAGCCCTGAAATGGTGGCTGTGGCTGTTGATGGGAACAGAAAACTTTACAGGTTCCAGAAAGCAAATCAGTGAGTTTTGACCTTCCTATTGGTGTGTGTGTGTGTGTGTGTGTGTGTCACTGACTGACTCACTCTATTGTTTTAGGAGTCAAGATCCTGGGTTCTTTGATGGACTTTTCTTAGCAAAAGACTCCGACGTGTCCACTTTTGTTGAGGAGGTCAGAGGAGTTGTAAAAAGTGTAAGTTTTTAACAGCCAATAAAGAGTAATTACTGTAATAATTTTGTAGATAGCCCTGCTATCTATTGTCTTTAATCAACTCCTAATATCTTCGAAATATGTACTTTGCAGACTGCAGGGAAAGCCATGTGTGGAGATTCACATTGGAGAGCTGCTCGAGAGTCATCCAAACAGGCCAACAAGTTGGATGAAGAAGGTGTTGAAATTGCTGTTTGTAGGCATGGCTTCCTTCTCAAAGGTTGGTATTAGTATATATAATCCTGATGAGTTCAAATTAAAAAAATGTAGATGATTAGAGGCCCTTCATTGTACTATGCTCTCTAATATTAATTTCCCCCCAAAAAAGGTCTCAATATGTATAGAGGGGAAATCTTTGCATATCCAATGTTTCTCCAAAAAGAGTTCCAGAGTGCTACATATTTGGCCATGGATGTGACCTGCCGATATGTGCCATACTTGGAGAAGGTGTCTGAGAACCTGAGTCATCTTCAACCCCTTCAGCAACAGAAACATTGCTTGTCAGTGATGCATGCGAAAGCACACAATACCAAGTGCGAGGTGATGCTTCTTACATTTTTGTTTATGACTTAAATTAAATTATTCATTTAAATTCTCAAAATAAATGATTAGCCACACAAACCAAGTGACCTCAGGATATGCATCAATTGTGATCATGCTAGCTTCCACACTGTTAAACAATTCCATACTTCCTGTAGATCCAGTGGAATGCAAGGAACCAGGAAGGTATCGGAAACAACGTTGGGAGAAGAAGTAGAGCAAGTCAACAGTTATCTCTCCCGATGTGCTCTGACCACTAAATACATGACAAAGTCAGGTCTGTAAGCTTATTTAACCCCATGCTACCCTGCAAAGTTACACATACAACATTTTCAACACATTCTTATTAGCATTTGTGTTCTTTACAGTAAGAACTGACATGCTTACTGTGCATGCAATGGGTTGGAATCTCCGCAAAGAGAATGGCCTACACATTGCTTTGTCTTCGAGATACAAAAAGGTATGTTGATGAAAAGGGGATAACTATTTCAAGCAGCTACATGTGAAACTTCAAATACTATGACATGTTTCTGTATTGCAATTTTGCAGACACTAGAGAAGACTTTGGAGGTAGCTGAGAACTTGACAAAGTTGCAGGAGCAGTTCCATTGTAGCGATGACATGCTACAACAGTGGGTTCTTGATGTCAAGCAGTGGGCCAAGACCGGTAAGGAAGAATCTTTTACACAAACACTGTCAGACTCTTTGGCTGTAATGCATATACTGTAGCTGTAGCCTATATGTTATGGTGCAGGGATGGGTACTGTAAGTAAATCACTTTTTCACTTCACTTTCAATGTTTCATTTTGGTCTCATAACGGTATATAAATAAAGATACATTGCTATGACCAAAAAAGGTGTAGGCTGAAGCTAATTAGCTTAATTTGCCTACCCTTACCAAATAATTACAAATAATATAGATGACAAACAAAGAAAACTAAGTAATAAGTCTGTCGGTAAACAGGAAAAAACTAAAACAATGTGTGTGATTATTTATTCTTTCTTAGGAAGTGCAGCGGCCAGTGCTGTGAATGTCCATGCTTTGCAGCTCTCCATTGAAGCACTTTTTGTGAGCATCTGCCAAAAGAAGCACTACATTTACAGGGATAATGGTATGTATAGTACCTATAGTTTAAGCTTAAATGTTTCAGCTGCATACTTGCATGATTGTGTTTGTTAAGACAGTGGCTCGTAACAGACTGTCTACTGAAGAATTTCTTTGTCAGCTGAAAATGACAACACGTGTTGTGTAAACAGAGCTATGTCACATTGTGTCGTTATATACAGGGTATATAAAGCTTTTTGAAATAAATAGCATCAGTCCTTTGCAGTTGCTTTGGAAGAAATGGTAGCATAGTATACAAAAAATATATTTAATATTGGTTTAAAGGTAGCAGCTCTGTTTATAATTGCAGTAGGTCAATCAATGGTTTGTTATCCTTGGGGTGGTTGTATTCCATTCGCAAGCCGCCTTTTATCGCAAGAGTTCACAAATCTTGCTTTGTTTGGATGGTGTTGTATATCTCCTAGTAGGTTTGGGAGTTTTTTTGTTATTGGTCATTTTTTCAAACTCATGTTGGGTGAGTGTAATCTGAAGTATGTGCTCTGATGTTTTGGTAGGTGATTAGAATCAAATGTGTAGCTGTTTCCTACATTTCCTTGGCTTGAAAGCGGGGGCTGTCTCTGGTGGCCTTTCTGTATTGCAATACTCTGTTCGCTGAGTCTGTACCTAGTTAAGGCTGGTTTTGGTTCTCGTTTGGTTTTATTGCTAGATAGAACTACATTTGCTTTGGGTTTGGGTGTCTCTTTCCAGTATGTCAGGTAGCTTTCTTTTTGTTTTCTATATGGTTATCCGACTGGCAGAGTCCCTGGGCCAGCTGTTTGAGGGGGGCATCCCCCCTAGGTTTGCATTATGGTTGAGGGCAATGTTATGAAGCATATCTTGTTTGATAATTTAATTTAATTTAGATAATTTAAAACGATTTGAAACCTACACATTGCCCCGTAAAATTTAAATAATAAATAAATACATTAAACGTTAATTCATTCATTCCTTTGACAGAGCCCCATCACAGCTTTTTTTTGTAATACTACTCTTTTATAGATCGCAATAAAAGGCACCAGAAGATCAGCCAGAAAATTGGCCAGGAGAAGAAAAGGTTGTTGGAAGAGCTCGAGAGATACAACCAACACGCTGACGCAAGCCCTGTGGACATGAGCTCTGTTGTGCAGAAGCTGTCCAACAAAGCTTCCCAGAGCATGATATGGCCTTGGCAGGAACAGAACGCAGGTATCTAAACTAATACATTAAGGTGTGTGTGTGTGTGTCTGTCTGTCTGTCTGTCTACACGCCAAGCCTCATTGCTCCTGATGTGCTGGTTGGTGCCTTGCATGGTTTCCTCTGCCATCGGTGTATGAATGTGTGTGAATGTAATGCACATCTATGTAAATATAAATGCACCATTTACCATAACAACACTGACTCCCATGCACTCACAGCTGTATGCTTTTGGATGCCAATGTCTCTTGCTCCATTTCACCTCTAAAAAAACCCACGACTAATCATGTTGTCATTCCTTCACAGATGGTGTTGATATCCTGACCAAGAAGCAGCTCTTTGACCAACGCATGCTTCTTTCGCGGCTGGTAGAGGAAAAGCACATCATTACAAAGGAGATGATGCAGCACCTTGCTTTCCTCAAGGACTCTCAGTCAAAGGTCCAGACACAGATGGACACCATTTCAATGAGCACACAGACAAGAGGTAAGTGAAAAATGTCAGGTGACTGCTATCATGTTAGTATTTTGTAACTAATCTATGTTTTATTTGTTGCTATGTATTTGAGATCTCTACTGTCAGAAAAGAACACTTTATATTAACGTCGTCTTTATAATGCGTTATAATGTGCTTATAAGGCATTATAACACTTATAATCATGTATAACAACATATAACCACGTTTATAACATAAGTGCTGGTCATAATGCATTATTATGCTCAGTGGAAGTATAAAGCACATTATAACGTAGGTGATTATAAAGACACATAGAGAAGTGCTGTAATGTCTGTCAATGCATAACAACCAATGTGTATTAAATGGAATAATGTCGTATAAGCATAAGCATCAATAATATGCATTATAAATGAGCTTATAATGCATTATAAAGGCGACCTTAATATAGTGTTATCGACAAAGTTTAGTGTGAACTTTATTCCACTCTTCATATACATTCTAGATTTTCCAAATGGATTGACAGAGGAGGGTTCCCAGGGCCTCATCTGTCTGCTGAAGCGAAGGTTTGAGGACCATAAACTACAACAGCAGACTGCAGCGAGAGCATACAAGGCCATTCTTGGACCAAGTCCAATGTTGTTGGAACAGGAAGTGGCGATGGAGGATGAAACACACTGGCAAGAACACAGCTCAGATGAGGATGAGGACGATGACGATTAGACAATGGAGAATCTCTACCAACTTATGACACCACTGCTATATCAAGGACAAGTAGTCATTACTCATAAGCATGAGTGACGGCTTTCGATGGTGACGTATATGTCGATCAGTGTCGGGTGGATTAAAGGAAAGGACAGCGAGAGAGACAGCGAGAGAGACAGAGAGAGACAGAGATGCACAATTGTCCAGAACCAGCCCAAAAGCCTCTGCCCGGGCCTGTACCTGCACCCCTATATCTCCATATATGGAGCTGGCCCGTTCTGACTGTTGACATCACTTCAGTTCATATTTGGGCATGCCTTGACACAAAAATCCATAGAATGAAGGGACAGAGAGAGACAGATACAGAAATCTTCATATCTGGGCATAAAAGGGACACAGAGTGGAACGGGTACTCTGACATGGGTATACGTGACTGCTATGTGAAGGAACGTTTGAAATGTTGAATTATTAGGTTAAGCTATTTGCTACATACCTACTTTATGTATGTAAAAAAGTAGTATTATGAAGTATGGTACAAGTTTCTATCTATAAAAGAAATACAGTTTTAACGATTTAGAATTATTCTGGATCCCTCTTTAGTTTCTCAAAGAGAAGAAAAGGGTCCCGCACACTGTCTTTCACTTATAGAGTAGTAGTTAACTACTACTCTATAAGTGAACCCTTTTCTTCTCATGAATTGCAGTTGGCTCCGACGCACCTGTCCTTGTAGGAGTGCACAAGGCCTTTTCGTTACGTAGTTTCTCAAAGAAATATAAATCATCTATCTGATGGAAAAAAAAGGTATATAAAATGTTACCACGTATACAGTATCATTATTTATTTTAAATTGTCAATTGCTTTCAATTTACTTAATCTTGGGCTATAGTGATATTAATACTAAATGCATCTGTGTATATGTATAATGTAATTTGTAAGTTGATTAGCTGTATACTGTGGTTACTTTGCACCACTTTTGATGCGTATGCACCGTCCCAGCATATTTTGATGCGTATGCACTGCCCCAGCAAATTATGTAATGACTACTTGTGCCTGATACAGCAGTGGTGCCAGATTACATACATGTATACATAGGATTTTGTTTTGTTTTGCCATGTTTTTTGTTCCTGCTATTTTGTTCCTGCTATCCTATTGTTTAAAACATGAGTAAAATTATGATTCTCATACCATGTTTGTCGTATGTTTGCCTTTTTCCTGTGACACATCTGCCAGGCTTATTGGCTGTCAACATTATGACACACTTAGGTGGTTTTCGGTGGATGCTGAAAGTGCTCTAGACATTATAAGATGTCTATCAGTCTATAATTGTATATGAACTAGGCATAATCTGTTTATAACACTAATTACACTTATAAAGCAGTTAATGACGTAGAACATCACATGTTGCTGGAGACTATACAGGCATTGTAGTTATAAATCATAAGGGTTCATTTTTTTAATGGTGCAACCACTCCCTTACGGAGATATGGGTGTCTGGCTGGGTATGAGCACAACAACATCATGGTTGTTTTTCACCACCTGTGTGCAACCTAACACACACGCACATATTAACTGTATATATATGATTTCGGGTGTACCAGTACAGTGACAGTACAGTAGAGGGACTGCCACACGGTAACTGTCATTTCTCAACCGTTTCGGACGCGGGGCAGCTTGCTGGAACTGGGGTTGGCACCTCAATGAGCCTTGTAGTGACTTATCACATCAATGCATTAGAGCAGTGACAACAATGAGTCCAATTACCCAATTATAATCTATCTATAAATGTGCCTTGTCTCTGTACGTGTTTATGTCTGGAATTCACATAACTCCAACCATCCACACCGACTTCAAATTCGACACACGTTCCACACCACCACAGGGAGTGCAGTGCTTGGCCTTGAGTGAGAGAGACAGAGAGATAGAGAGAGACAGAGATGCATGATTGTCCAGAACCAGCCCAAAAGCCTCTGCCCGGGCTATGTACCTGCACCCCTATATCTCCATTTATGGAGCTGGCCTGTTCTGACTGTTGACATCACTTCAGTTCATATTTGGGCATGCCTTGACACAACTCCATAGAATGAAGGGACAGAGAGAGACAGATACAGAAATCTTCATATCTGGGCATAAAAGGGACACAGTGGGTGTACGGGTACTCTGACACTGGTACCGGGTATTGCATAGCCAGGTGGGGCATGGATCTCCAACTTCCATCGTTACAGAGTAGATGCTCTACTTAAGGTCAAGTATATAAGTCATAGGCAAGTAATAAAGAATGTGTAATAAATACCTACTCATGAAGCATTATGAGTATAGTTATTGGTTATTAGTAAAACATTGCATGGATGCACCTGGGACGTATCCTCAGTGATGTATCCCAAGGTCATCTCTCGAACATCATACCCCTCACTCAGGCGACCCAGCTGGGGTGATCAAGTCCCAACTTACGTCCCAGTAGCTACCCTCAATCAGTCCCATTAGGGAAAACCCTGGGCCACACAATCCGTTGGAACTACTCCTGAACTACTCTGCCAGGGCTGGGAGGTACACTTCTGGCTGGAAGGATTAGGCTTTGTGGGTTGACTCCTCCTCCTACGTCTCACCAGGTCCACTCCTGCTCTCAGGCCCAGGACCTGTGCGTTTCACCAGAGTCCCAGCATCAGACACTTCATTCAGGAGTGGTGGGCAATGGTTAGAGTGTCCGCCCTGAAACTGGGAGGTCGGGGTTCGATCCCCGGCCGGGTCATACCAAAGACTGTAAAGATGGGATCCAATGCCTCCCTGCTTGGCACTCAGCATCAAAGGGTTGGATTGGGGGATCAAATCTACTATTCAAATGATTCCTGAGTGCGGCACGGCTGCAGCTCACTGCTCCTCACCGTTCCAAGAGATGGGTCAAATGTGGAGAACAAATTTCACTGCGGTAACGTGTGTGACAAATCAAACGACTTTGATGCAGACTCCACCCGAGCGATTAGGTGGTGCTGAGGCCTCACCGAGGGTTTGTTGGGCTTCCTCCTCACGGACGACACAGACTGGGGCACTAACCCATACTGCTCACCCGGGTGCCGTCTACATTCCAGCTGTCACCCATCTCTTTGGTGGTCACCAGACTATACCTGGTTGTCACATAGTCTATTCCTATGAGTCACTATACATATACCATAGTTATAAATGCATTTTAAGTATATTCATAAAGCTTTTTAGATGGGATGCATAGCATGTGTTACCCTGATATATCAATGTCAAAGAAGTGTCAATATAGAAATATCAAATGGGCAGCCTATTACAAGAATATTAACAGTCTGTCCTAATTTCAGTAATGGAGAATATTCCTGCTTTTAATAACCATAATCAGTACCAAACCTGTCCAGTTGTACAGTAGGCCTACTGCATTTACCCATTTCTGTTGTCCTTTCCTGTACTTCTCTGACGTATATATACAATCAAATATGCGCTGGAATGGGAGTGAAACTGGTATACCAAAAGAGTTCATCCAGGTCATCAATATGTCCTTACACTATTACACTATTGCACTTATTACACTATTACACTACTATTACACTACTATTACACTTATTACACTATTACACTATTACCCTACTATTACACTATTACATTAGTATGGATTAGTCTTGCTCAAGGTCACTTCAACACTAACTCTCGGGGAGCCTGGATCAAACCGGGTTACCTTCCAGTTTCCAGTAATCACACCTGCACTGGATGTGACTTAATTGTCCAATTCAACTAGGTATACTCTTGATGGGGATGTACATTCTGTGCTGGCATACATAGTTATGATTATGAAGAAAATGTATGTTCATTGCAGTTATTTTTGTTTCCAACTACTTTAGAAAGTTTGCACCACACTGTACAGTACACAGACAATAGCTAGAATATAGACAATAGTAGAATGATTATGGAGGCAAAACCAGGTTGATGACAACCGTCATGTTAACCAAGTGTACAGTCTAAGCTCCATGACTGCAGGAACAATAGCAAGGTCTTCACACATTCACAGGTTGAACTTGAAAATCTAACAATATGAGCAGTAGAACTGTAAAGACTTTTGAAATACTGTGTCCCATTTATTTAATTGTATGCATGGCGGGCCCCTTGCCAACACCTAGTCCTACTGAGCAAATGATGAGGCTGTGATTTATAAACAAATACTTTATTACAAAAGTTATGAAAATAAGAAAAACTAACAAAATAAATAGCAAATTGTGCAAATTCCAGAAAAAAAATAAATGTATAAACAAATACTTATGAAAACAAAAAGTTATGAAAATAGTGCAAATAAGAAAAATAAACAAACAAACAAAATAAATAGCAAATTGTGCAAATTCAAGAACAAAAAACCCCCCATTCAATTGGTGTTCTCAGTGGCCGTCTCAGTGGCCTTCAGCTGGCTGAGGATTCCCTCGGTTGGCTCCCAAACCGAGGCAAACTCTTTCTGGCTGAAAAACACAAAACAGATGATAGTTGTGAATAATACCAAGAAACTGGAGTATATTAAATCCTTCCACTGGCTCCCTGTGTCAAAGAATGTATTTCAAAGTAATACTGTTGGTATATAAAGCCCTGAATGGTTAGACGCAAAAAGTGGAAGAGTCAATTGATGCCCCACATCCCTGTGATTCACAGACACTGAATTAATTTACTTGGTTTACCTGACTGGGAAAGGTCTGCTTTCTGACCATAAAATCAAAAATTAATTTGGGGAAGCATTTTGTTTTTATGCACCACATATCTGGAACAAACTCACAGAAAACTGCAGGTCTGCTGCCTTTCCTTATTTTAAAACACAACTAAAGACATTTGTTTGCCTCTTTGATTGACATAATTTTCTCTCTTCAGCTCTGTAACTTTCTTTTCTTTTGTTTCCTTTGCTTGTTGAACTGTGTATAGACTGAATTGCCTTGTTGAAATGTGTTATACAAATAAACAGCATTCCCTTATAAATAATAATATATTTCTTGACTTTTAAATCATGTTAAGCATTTACATATTTCTTATGTTTCAAGAGCATCAATCACTTTACTCTGCAAGACAAGTAACTAACAAGTTAGAGAAACAAAGTTAAAGGGTTAAAGTTACCATGTGGGGCATGGAGCCCATTGAACCAAGGACTGCTTTGTGCCCTTTGGAAGAGGGAAAACAGGAAAAATAATCACAATTTTATTTTTGATTGAATAATGACTCCCAGCTTCTAAAATATTCACAACACATCAGAGATAATACGATTACTAGTCAACACTCATGCTGGAGAACAGGAGCCTCTACTCTCAACAGTAAAACGTTGTAAACAGGCCTGGTACACATCAGAGGTAATAAAATAAAATTCACACCTGTGTGAAGTGAGGGGCGCTCTTATCATCTTACAACATCAATTACAACATAATGTTTGTTTAAGCAACGGGTGCTAATGTTTGTTTTAGTCCTCAAAACAAACATTACATTTCTCTTTATTAAACAAGCATCGTTGAAAGACAAACATTAAAGCTGTACCGTATATAGGAGAAAAATTTAAGTAATTATACATGTTCCAAATACTGCTGCATTTCAGGCAGAAGGCAAGATTGAAAATAGTAGAGCAGATACTAACTTTTCTCTCACGAGTCTTTTCGGCAACAGACTTAATGGGCCAGGGGATCTCGGAGGACCAATGCGTGCAATCTGTGAGAGAGAGAGAGAGAGAGAGAGAGAGATTGCAGCACTGTTTTTTCCTTAAAAAAAAAAAGAAAATCAATCAATAAAACATATTTATGTAGACAGGGTTCATTAGACAAACATAAAAAACCCACTATACCTAGAGAAAGAACATCGCTATACCATAAAATAAAATAAAAACATCTATAATTGCACTGTGTATAATTGCAAAGTCTGTGTGTATGTACGTGTGTGCATCTGTTCCACGCAACTTGAAAACCGCTCGCCACACCGACTTCAAATTAAACACACGTTCCACTACACCACAGGGAGTGCAGTGCCCGGCCTTGAGTCGGTCAGACCCACGGTTATCCAGAACCGTCACAAAATAACTCTGACCAGGCTCTGGACAGGGCCCAAATTAGCCAATTGATCACACCTAATCTCACCTATATCTCCATATATGGAGCTGGCCTGTTCCGACTTCACAATGATATTCTGACATCTGCATAGACTCCATATTTGGGCATGCCTGACAAAGAACTCAATATATGGGCATAACAGGGACACAGACATAATAACTGGGTGGACATGCATTTCCAACTTGCATCATTCCAAGTAGGCCAGCTCTAGGAATAAAAATTACAAGACACAACGGTACCAACGTTTCCAAAAAGTAGACCGATATCTGATAACACCATTAGACAGCAGCATAATAGAATTCTGACTTACTTCTTACTACTCACACATTGCAAAACAACTCACTTGCCTTCCTGAACTTAACCAACAAGCGTGCTCAATTGAACATGAGAAGAAATTCCTCCTCAGCATCTTGAGAAAATATTATACAGCACTGCCTTTACAGATCACCAACCAACATCACAATGAACGGGTAAAGACTGGATGAAGTATAGGACTTCAGGTTCTTTGTGAGTGAGGATGGCAGCTCCACAAAGGAAATAAAAACAAGAATCAGCATAGCAACATCAGCCATGACAAGACTTGCCAGATCATAAAAATGGTCTATGGTCTAATTTAATGGAATAAATGGATGATCAAATGCAGGAGTTTTCACGACTCATCTAACTGTAACTAGGGCCGTCACCTTCCCCCCCGCCCCTCACTGGTGCGAAACTCGGTAGGAAAAACGGGGTCGCTTACAAGTAACAGGTGCTCTTCACCATACTCTATGGTTGTGAGAGCTGGACACTCACAGCGGACAGAGAGCACAGGATACAGCCCTTTGAAAGCAAGTGCTTCAGAAGGATGCTTCATATTTCACATAAAGAACACCGGACAAACGATTACTAGTCAACACATGCTGGAGAACAGGAGCCTCTACTCTCAACAGTAAAACGTTATAAACAGGCCTGGTATGGCCATGTCACAAGACATATGTCCCTGCGAGTGAGAGTGAGCCTTTGGTCAGTAGATCTGTTAACATGTCCCAGATACCTAGCTTTGCTACACACAGATAACACATGGCCTGAGGAGAGATCATTATACCCTCTTGTCCTGCAAATCATTACAACACTCTTTGACATTCTATTTCTCATCAAATGCTGCACCATATTGTCAGCTCCAGAGACACCCTCTAGAGCGTCGCAGTCCCGCCCCCTACCAGGGCCCAGGAATTGATTCCCCGTTCATTTTCCTCATAGACTTTTCAAAAAGTATTTATTTAAAGACCTTTTAAGCCTCGTACAAAGCCAACTCGAGTTGTGAGAAATCATCACAACAGACGGCAGGTTACAACACTTATGTTGTTTTTCTTCTTTGTAACTTTTGGACTGCGACGCTCTATGGTGCAAGGTAATAGAGTATTACTCCTGTTCAGAGCTCAGAGCTTATGACCAAAGAGCTTTTCAGCCAGAGTAAGCTCTCATAGTCCCTTCATTTTTTACTAACATAACGTAGTGCATAATTATACCTGGCAGGAGTTATCTTTTTGTGGTCCAGGACAAGTTCCTGTCTGGGCAGAGCCAGTAGTACTAAAGCCATGAAGGCCCTATTTGACTCTACATGGCGATGTATGTTAATACAATATAACTTATACTATTTTGTCTCCCTGCTCTTATATTCAGACAAATATTGTCAAAGGTCGAGTCTCACCTCGACAAAGGATCTGACACAAATTTTGACTAGAATGTCAAGATTCAATTTATCCCCTGAGCAGACAGGCTATATTAACTCAATGGTAGAAATAGAAGCATGTGCACAGGAAACCAGGTGCAAATACAGGGTAAAAGAGGAGAATTAGGTAGTGCAGCTTTAATTATACAAATAATAATAATAATAGTTATTCATACCAGTATCTACATTTTTCACCTTCCTGTTCCCAGCTCTTTTCTTGGCCGTTTTCGTCACCGCAGGCCTGTATGGAGGAAAAGAACATAAATAAAGGCCTCTGGTCTTTGCATTGCAGGCCAGGTTCTCTGACCCCTTCCCACATTAAATGCCCTTAACAATAAAGATAATGTAATGTTTGTTAAGCATTACATCACCTAATCATAGCAACATGAGTTAGACTTTAATATATTAGCGCCTCTCAAGTGAGGGGTTATCTATTTCCATATGGGAACAGGACATTTTAACTGTAATGGCCTTGCCTAGATGCATGCCTGGGAAAACAAGTGTTCTTGTACCCAAAGACTGACCACCTATTCTGCATAGTGACGGTCAACTCTATTGCTCAGCATCTTCTATCCTGTATCGGCACGTACCGTTTAGTCCGTACCACCGCCGTCTTCTTCTTCTTCTCTCCTTCCCCATCTATGTTCTCTCCCTCCTCCTCTCCTCTCTCTCTATCCATGTCTTCCTCCTCTCTCGCCATCTCTCCCCCCTCCTCTCCTTTCTCTCCCCCATTGTCCTGTCTTCTCTCTCTATCCAGGTCTTCCTCCTCTCTCACCATCTCTAGACCCTCCTCTCTCTCCCCCCTCCTCTCCCCCTCCAGCTCTTCCTCCTCCTGTTCTCTCTCTCCCGACATCTCTCCCCCCTCCTCTCCTTTCTCTCTATCCATGTCTTCCTCCTCTCTCGCCATCTCTCCCCCCTCCTCTCCTTTCTCTCCCCCATTGTCCTGTCTTCTCTCTCTATCCAGGTCTTCCTCCTCTCTCGCCATCTCTAGACCCTCCTCTCTCTCCCCCCTCCTCTCCCCCTCCAGCTCTTCCTCCTCCTGTTCTCTCTCTCCCGACATCTCTCCCCCCTCCTCTGCTTCCTGGTGCCCCCCCTCTGCAGCCGCCTTGTAATTGCATGCTTTTGGGGGGAAAATGGGAACAAACAAAAAAACATGGTATGTTAAAACATTTAAATCTGCTCCATCTGGGCATAATATAGGACCAATATAATGAATAGATATAATGAATGCTAGTCTAACCTACCTTTCAAAAAACCCTCAAACGTGACCAAGAGCACTTCCAGGACGTCCCTTGCCGCCTGAGGCAGTTTGTGGAATGGGAAACACATTTCCGCCCCCCATTCCGCACTCTTCCCTTGTTTCTTTTTCCCCATAAGGAGAAGAGGGACATATCCAAGGGCCTTCAATTTCTCCACCTTAAAAAAGAATATATATGTAAGATAGAGACCTACAAAATTACAACGCCTCGCATTGTGAGGCAGTATCAAACGATTGGTTTTAATCTTTGCAGCCCATAATAATAATCTCTGATAACATTTAGACAAAACATAGGATGTGCAGGTGCTACATTGTTTAATTTCTCTCATTTATAAGATCAGTTTGAACATGTCTGGAAATAGTTAGATGCCTTTTGCCATGGTCCTTATTAGAGCTCACAGGAATTAATTTAGTTGAGGACCACACTGGTCTCCACAACAGTAGCGACATTTAACTACATTAAGACATCACAACATCAGGGTGAACATGGTCAAATAATAACAAATATAACAAAAACCAAACTAACTCGAACTAACTACGAGAGCACATCACTGCATGCCTGGCTGACATCTCACAGTGGATGTCCTCCAACCACCTCAAGCTGAACCCAGACAAGACTGAGCTTCTCTTCTTCCCAGCTAAGTCCTGCCCTATGCGGGAGCTAACTATTTCCGCCCTGGTAACGTCTGTCCCAACAGCCAGGAACATTGGTGTTGTCCTGGACAGTCAGCTCTCGTTTCAAAACTCACATCACAGCTGTCACTCGATCCTGTAGGTTCACACTCTATAACATACGACAAATTAGACCGTTCCTCACCCAGGAATCAGCCCAGCTCCTAATCCAGACAACAGTCTTGTCAAAACTCGACTATTGTAACTCCCTCCTTACTGGCCTACCGGCATGTGCACTTAAGCCTCTCCAACTGATCCAAAATGCTGCAGCTCGCTTTGTCTTCAATCAGCCAAAATTCTCACATGTCTCACAAAACTCAAAGCAACCAAAGTTATGGCTCCCCCATATCTTGCAAGTATGATTGATCCCTACAAACCCTCCCGCGCACTCAGGTCAGCCAACGCAGGGAAGCTGGAAGTACCCTCACTAAAAACGCCGGGACAACGCTCCACACGTCCCAAACTCTTCTCCCTTCTGGCTCCAAAACTGTGGAATGCACTTCCCGTTGCAGTCAGAACTGTAGCATCACTCCCAATCTTCCACCGTAGTCTGAAAACCCACCTTTTCAGACTCCATCATGGCACCCTACCCCCTTAGATAGCATCTTTGTAGACTTACAAAGCATTTGATACAGACTTATTGCATGTTATGTAGACAGCACTATAATTGCATTGTATGTAGTCATAGCACGTCATAGTACATATGTATAGCATAGTAGGCCTATAGTATATGTATAGTTTCATTATATAGATATTCCACTGTTATGTTCTTAGCTTACGCACGTTTCATGATAAATGCTTTTTATATATGTGATGTATTCCCATGTTTTTTTGTTCTTGCTAAATGCCTAAATTGTAACTCTGCCGAAGCATGTCATCATGTAGCTCTGGTCAGTGCTACTAAGCTAAAACAACATTTAAGTCAACAAACCCAAGTCCCTAAACAAGACAAACATTCGTTTAACGGCTTTGAAAAGTTAACACTTCTGGGTCCATTTGTTGGGTCTATACTGTATATGTGAAAAGGCCCTTTGAAGAGATTGGGCCAACTGGAACTTGAAAAGGCTAACGAAAATGGACAGAAAGAAAGAAAAATAAAATTGTATCACCTGTATGTACGAGCGGTCAACAACCTTCGACTGGTTGCCATCGGCTATGTTTTTTTTGGCCCATTCATCAGCCCGAGCCCGGAACTCTAAAACATCCTTGGTGTGCCTCTCTTTATGTGCCAAAAGCTGGCCACACTGTACAAGTGAGAAAGAGCCAGAATGAGAGCGCTACAAGAGAAAGAATACAGTTCCAAATGATCTGTGATACTTTTCTAGATTTTAAATACACTAAATAGGTATGCTGTTGAGTTAATGCACCACATGTTTTAATCATATTAAAGGTAGGGTGGTAGAAAACAGGAAAATGTCAATGGTCAGGTTTCCCAAAGAGATCCTTACATGCTGTATATGTATGTATGTGTGTTGTGGTGGTCGCTCTCTTTCTCTCTCTCAGTATCAAAAGCAAGCGCGCTCTACACAACAGACTGAGACGAGAGAGAGAACATGGCCAAATTAAACACACGTGTTTGTAGCTCAGCATCACATTTAACTTTAGTTCATTTCGCATATACCTTATATTTTTATAAGATGATTGGATCATTCATGAGTACATTTTATAAATGTCGGGTGCACGTGCCACTCTCTCTGTCGCATAATTAATATAGTATTATAGCCAGTGTGAACACTGACATCCACTTGTCATCTATTTTTAAAACTATACTGTAAAGGTTATAGTTATAGTAAAGTTATAGTATAGTATAGTTATAATGCTTTGCTTCGCTGCGAACGGTGTAAGGGCGCTCCAGGTCACTCTTTCAAAGGCCTTCGTAGGACAGGTCTGCGTATAGGCTAAGAAGGCTTTCAGGAAACAGTTTTGCCGCTACAAAGGGCCTCTATGAATGTGAATGTGAGCTACAATTTTTCTCAAATCGCTTTGGGAAACCCGTGCCAAAGTCCATTGTCTGGCCACAGCAATAAAGCCATAAGTTGTCATTAATGCAATGCTAGTGGAGATGCTGCCGTTTTCATGAATTAATAACAAAATATGGATAATCTCAATAACCATAGTGACAGTTGAATACTAACAGACTCGATATCCAATTTTAGCAATAATATGATGCAATTTATAAAAAAGAGTCCAATTATATTTCAACAGGTACCTATCCATCAGTTGAGAGATGTTTAGAAAATACAGAATATAATGACCATTGGTGAATGCTTGGTGTAATAAATAAATGTTTTTTTTTTGGGTTTTTTTAATAACTCATCACAGTATTTCTCAACAAAGACTGGGGTATTTAATGCCAAAATGTAAGTTCATTTGAACGTATAATGGATGTTCTGGTCATATTAATGTATGAAAATGGGGATTGGCTATCCTGTATGACCTACCTCTGGAACTGGGCAGGATCTATGCCCACATGCCACTTTGGCTTTGCAATGAGGGCATGTGCGTCGGTTCGGCATTCTCACTTTTTAAGGGAAAAACAAAACAAACAAAACAAAACATACTTAAAGCAGCACTATGTAAAGAGTTGTTATGAATAGCATGCAATTTTATTAATACAATATAACTCATACAACGAACTCAATTGGAGTGGTTGCATTTGGTCTTCTTGTAGTGTGTAATGCATGTTGTACATTGTAAACAAAAGGAGCTTTGGATTTAAAAGAAGGTTTACAGTAACGTCAAATTGCAGCTGCTATTGCTAACTTGCGTTGTTGTCCAGAAGCCCTCTCACACTAGCAGCTAGTATGCTAAAGCTAGTTAGTTAGTTCTAACCATAGTGTATATATATCTTAAATATCTATATACTCTAACGTTCTAACCTGTATTAGATCACATGGCCCCATCATTTAACGTGAGGCAAAAAAAGAAAAAAGACGGACACAAAAAATACATTGATATCGTGACTTTGTTACAAACATATAATCTTACCTTTCCCCAGCCAACGAAGGAGTAGAGTTGTGCTTGAAATGTACTGTAATTCTGCAAACTGTACCTGTCCTGTGGCTACTGTAGCCTACCTGTAGTCAAACAAGCGAATGCTTTCGGGTTCCGGTTTTCGCCCAAAATTAAAATAAATTAAATAATACAATAAAAACATCAATATCTACATATTCCGTGTGGATTTCAAATATAAGGTTATTAACCCATGCCCACTGATGTTACAATTATGTACGGTCGATCAACTAATAATAATTATTATTATTATCGTGGTCTGGGAGCGAAGTCTGTTAATTTCGTTGAAAAGTTACGTGTTGCTCATTTCATATCGACAGCACCTGGAAGAGTGGATTACGTCTGCATCCAAAAAAATTAAGTGCTTACCCTATGGATGTTAAAATGCTTTGCGGGCCCGCAGAATTAACCATATCTTCCGTGTTGTTCAATTAAAAAGCATTTTAATCCGATCGATGCCATCGATTTGCCATTTCTTCCTATTTCTTTCAACTACGACCCTATCGTTTAGTAGGTGTACTGCATGCTGATACAGTGAACGTTCTTTTAGAAAGTTGCGTTCGATCCGATTAAAATGCTTTTTATTAAACAATACGGAAGGAACGGGTACTTCCGTGAGCCCGTCAAATATTGTAACAATTATGGCCTTGGGATAAGCCTAAAGATGAACGTTTATGTAGAAGTAAGGGCCAAATGTGGAGGAAGTAAACGATGGCTTCATAGCCATGCCCAAATATGTATTACAGGCGGAGCCTTAAATGTTATAAAATGAATTACAAAAAGTCAATAACAATTATGTTTATTAAAATACAATACCATACATACATAAAAATGCACGACAGAAGCGATATCAGCTTGGATCGTTTCATTTTTTTTTAATTTTTTTAACCTATAGGTTTCAATGGTGGGCATAATAGTACGCTATGAACGGACTTGCGGTGTGGGTTTTTTTTTAAGTCACGTGACATCATCCGGGACACGAATCCATAGGTTTCACTGGTGGGACTTTTAGTATGATATGAACGGACTGCGGTACCTACTAGTATTCTATGAACGGAACGGCAGTGTACCAGTCCGTTCTATTTCAACGAGTTGGCCTGCGACCAGGTTGGCTCACGAGTTGGGACTGGGTTTTGCAGCCCTCAGAAAAATGAGCACGGTTTTGGGCATCCCTGGACTCCATCTGAAGACTTATCAGAAACACAGCAAGAGAGTAGCAGGTATGGAAACAGGATTGAGATTGAGAAATCTGTCTGTCTGTCTGTCTGTCTGTCTGTCTGTCTGTCTGTCTGTCTGTCTGTCTGTCTGCTTATAATGAGAAGGAATTGGATAAAATAATGACCCATCACAATACAATGCAATAGTAATAATAATTATATTATTAATAGCCATTTCATTTCGTATTATATAAGCCTATATTCAGTGGTTGAGCTACGTCCTCCTGCTGCTTAACAACGACACTGTTTTCAAATGACACCTTTTTTCATTCACACACACACACACACACACACACACACACGCACACACACACACACACACACACACACGTATATATATATCCATCTTCAACCGCTTATCCGTACTCGGGTCGTGGGGGCAACACCTCCACCGAGACGTTCCAAGGCCAGGGAGTCGATGTGATTCCTCCAACTGCGCCATATATATATATATATATTATATAATATATATATCATATGATGATATGAATATATGACTGAATAAATAGTCATGTAGCCTATCAATGCCATTATAGGCTACATTACCATTATGCACAACAATGTCATTGTCCCATGTCCTTTCCAAAACACATAGGCCTACTTCATACTAATTGTATATTATGTGTCTGCCCCTAAAATAAAATAAACAGTTTACTGTATCAATGAAACTTGATCATGTACAGTGACTGATTTGCCATATTCATATTTAATTTCAGCGGCAGAAGTTGAGAGAGGCCTGGAGTCACTACATACGACCAGGGAGCATATCAGGCAGGCTTATGCAGATGTTGACCCAGATGTGGCAGAGTTGCTAATGCAGGATGCAGATGCTGTCATAAACATAAGTGTGTCTTTTGATGGCACCTGGCAAAAAAGGGGGTTCAGTTCTCACTATGGAATCGGCGTGTGCATTGACATCCTTACAGGACTGGTGATAGACTATGAGGTCCTATCCTCATATTGTCATGCCTGTGCACTGAAGGAAAACGCCAAACGACACAACAAAATAACTGAGCAGGAGTTTGACAGCTGGAGAGAGCAACACAAAGACTGTGCTAAAAACTTTGCAGGGTCAAGCAAGGCAATGGAGAAGGAGTCAGCTAAGAGGATGTGGGCTAGGTCTGTGAATCGCCACCAGGTGCGCTACACTGAGATGCTGTCAGATGGGGATAGTACAGCCTTCAAGGAGGTGGTTGCTCTGGACCCATACCCTGGGCATGAAATTGTGAAGTTGGAGTGCATCAATCATGCTCACAAGCGCCTGGGTACAGCACTAAGAAAGTGTAGTACAGAGCTTAGGCTAGGTGGGAAAGGTGTGGGGAAGCTGACAGCCAAAAAATGTAAAACTTTGCAAAATTATTACAGGGGAGCCATTCTTGATAACCAGGGTTCAATAGATCAGATGAAGAATGGAATTTGGGCAGGTCTCCTACACTCTATGTCCACTGATGACAACCCTATGCACACCAGGTGCAGTGTCTCATGGTGTTGGTATAGGAAAGCAGAGGAGGAAGGAAAAACACCTGAAAGCCATAAACAACATGCTGCGAACTATCTTGCACGAGACATTGGCCAGAAGCTTATCCCAGTGTACCACCGTATGTCATGTGACAGCCTGCTACAGCGAATGCAGCATGGCGGCACTCAAAATGCAAACGAGTGCCTCAACTCAGTTATATGGTCACGGTGCCCAAAAACGGTCTTTGTGGGGAAAAGAAAGGTTGAGGCAGCAGCTAGTATGGCCATCACCACTTTCAACGAAGGGGCCTCTGCCATGCTAAATGTTATGGAGAAGTTGTGGCTTCAGAGCACTCATGTTAGTGTCAGTGCAATGAGGGAAACGGATAGGGTCAGAATAAAAAAAGCCCAGGTCGTCACAACCGCCACTGCAAAAAAAAGGCGTAAGAAGCTGAGCACAGCTAAGAAAGTGACACGACATCAGCAGGAAATGAGTGAGGGACCTTCATATGGGGCAGGCATGGACATTTAGGACAGGAGAGGGATGACTAACTATAGTGGTTACTGTATATTTTCTATTTGATCAGTTTTATTAGTTTTACTCACATGACATCACTCACTGATGACATTGTGTCATATATGGACATTTGGACATGATGATATTATGGGCCATATGCAATCAGTTATTGTTGTTTTTGATGATATTTATTTGGTTCATATGATGATATGATGCTATGTTATTGTTGTTGACAAGTGAGAGATGAGATACTGTGTCTCAAAATAGTTGATTCAAATAAAAAGTTTTGGAATTTTACAATACAAATCTTTAAAGTCCGTTTTCTCAAAATGAGTTTTTCCTCATACTTGGGACAAAGAATCTCCAGTTCTGTTGCACATACATACACCAAACTTTCCAGTTTCATTCATAACTATATCCTGCAGATATTTACACATGGGATTGTTGATATATCATTCATAGCCTGATTTACATCACATTTTATACCTAAAAACATGGCGAAAATGGGTTTTTTATGCCTGTTGACAGTATTTTCTGATTTGTGGAGTGATAAATAGAGATATCTAAAATCCCATGTGTAATTTTCTTTGTCTCTAATGTGTCAAGAAAATGAAACAATAATTTTGAACCTGGCTTTATCCAATCTTCAGATTTATCGTCCCGAAATATATGCAAATTAGTGCATATAATGCCTCATTTGCATATTTAAACATATAATTTCAGAAAAGTTGTAATACAAAAAATCTTATTTTTTATATAAGTAATCAACTGGAGAAGTTTCATTGTGATAGCTATTAGTTAACTTTTTTTCCCTATTCACCTGGGGTGTCTCGCCTAAATTAAATGCATATGGTCGTGTGTCTGTGGTCTATGGTCTGGACATGGTGTGTGTGGGACAGGGGTACGGGGTTATAGCAACTTATTACATTACTTAAATGCCTTGATATCATTATGTTATAATCGACCATATAGGCCTAGCCTATTATTGCATATCATTTTATTATTGTTAGATTTGCATTTCTTCAAATATGCACACTTATACCACCAACTAATAAGCTTTCAATTAAAATATTACCTACAACAAACTACTTCAAACTTTTCCAAACCGACCACGTAATTATGTTTAAGCACAGATGGTACTATATACACCCGGCATTTAAGCGCGCACCAGCAAGTGCGTGTCGTGCACGCGCATTATATTTTGCGTGCGTGTATGTGCGCTTGTGCACGTGGAAGCCGGAAATAAAAGCACTTCCGGTCCCTCCCCTTGCGAGACTGCAGCTGGGTGCTATTGTCTTTATAAGTCCAATGAAACACTTCTTTGTAACGTATGGCCGCTGTAGTCTAGCGGTTTAATCACTCGCCTCTCAATGTTTTGGTGCTGACGACGCTGGTTCGAATCGCGCGAAAGACAAACGTTTTTATATTTAAAAAAAATAGCCGTATGGAATGAATACATTATTTACAATACATTAGGCAGGCAGACAGACAGGCAGGCAGACAGGCAGTCTGTCTGTCTGTCTGTGTGTCTGTCTAAAATATAATAATTTTGGTCTGCCGCGAGCGGGAATTGAACCAGCGTCCTCAGCAAAAAAGATTAGAGAGGCGACGGATTAGACCACTATACTACAGCGGCCCGTTACAAAGAGGTGTTCCATTGGACTTTTAAAGTTAAGTCCAACGAGAGCAGAAAAAAAAATATATGAAGGACAGACCAAATCACCGACCGGCCGACCTAAAACATTTACACGAACATTTACACGAACGCACATGTTACACACAAGCTGCTGTCTGTGCAGCGCAGCAGCGAGACAACGCGGCGGCGCAAAAAATATAATAATAATAATATACCAGCAACACGGCACGAACGCACATGTTACACACAAGCTGCTGTCTGTGCAGCGCAGCGCAGCAGCGAGACAATTACAGTTAGTATCCACAGGTGACATTACCATTTGGGGGTCCCTGGGGGTCCCCAGGGGTCCCCGAACCTCGAGACCCCCCATATAAACCTCCAGGGGGGCCACACGAGTCCAAAGAGCCCACCCCCGTCCAAAACGGTAGAGAAATGACAGAGTTACCATTTGGGCAGCAAGGGCAGAATCCATCCACCCTAAACCTGCGACCGGCGGTCCGTCGCGACGCAAAAACGGACCGACCGACGGAGCGACGGAGCGACGGAGCCACGGAGCGACGGACCGACGGAGCCACGGACCGACCGACGGTGCGTCGCGACGGAGCGACGGACCGAAATAGGACCGTTCGACGGTGCGTCGCTACGGAGCGACGGGTGCGTCGCGACCGACCGTCGGTCGGAAGAAATGGATTCTGCCCTTGCTGCCTATTTTAGAGCCGAATAAAAGTCGGTTTGGCGCTGTAGAGCCTACAATTTGACGTCATTTGAGGTTCGGGGGGGCGGGTACCATCCTAAAGTCGGCTCTTCGGTGCTACTGAAAATTTCTGACGAGCCGAAATCATTTCGGCACTACAGCGCCGAAACAGCGGTAAAATAGGAGTATGAATCGGCCCTTACTCTCTTTGCACTTTTTATATAATTTCAATGTCAGGTTTCAATGTTGATTCAATATTTCTGCCTAACCACATTTCAACGTTGATTCACCCATATTTTGCTATCTGGGATGTCTCTAAATGTTTTGATGAATTGAACAATGTGGACCCTGTTGTAAACAAGTGTAATGCTTAATTGGGTCGTCCACTCACAGTTAACAGTCTCTGTATTGAGTTTGTGCTTGAAATGTACTGTAATTAATATTTCAATCAGTTGCGCCAGCTGCTTATCCTATGCAGCTGTTTACATATTAACATAGTGTTAGTTCACATATTAAGTTATTAATATAGTGTAACTATATTAACAACGTTAACAACGTAACTAGATAATAATAATAATACACTTTATTTGTATAGCACTTTTCATACATAAATGCAGCTCAAAGTGCTTCACAGGGCAGGACACAAAATAAAATACAATAAAACACAAGTAGTTAAAATGATAGCAGAGAACAAAACCGAATATAAGAACATAAAATAAATAAAAACACATAAAAAAATAAAATAAAAAATAAAATAAAACTCAACTAAAAGCAAGGGTGAAGAGGTGAGTCTTGAGTTGAGATTTAAAAATGTCTACAGAGGGTGCGTGTCTGAGCTCGAATGGAAGTTTATTCCAGGCTGTTGGGCCATAGAAGCAAAAAGCTGCCTCACCGTACTTTTTTGTGCGACCGACGGAGCGACGGAGCCACGGAGCGACGGACCGACGGAGCGACGGAGCGACGGAGCCACGGACCGACCGACGGTGCGTCGCGACGGAAATTAAATTATAAGTTAAAACGTGGACCTACCGTATACGTCTCGTCCATAATGTGAACGCCGACTTGTTCTTCGGGAAAGTGTGGAAACGGCAAATATTGACCCCAGGCCGGTGGTTGCAGTCGGGAACAAAGCACTGCACCATAATTATGTTATGGTACAAAAGGACAGACACACACGACAGATAAACTTTTTAATGCAGACTAGAATCTAGAACTATAATCAAAGAATACTACACGACTGACGACTCCAGTGCACAACGCGGGCAACTTCTCATTCCAGGAAGTGAACGTCAGTCGCAATGATTCATGGGAGTGTAAGCATTTTTGACAAAAAGTATGTACAGTGTTGTACCCTGCCCCTTTTTTCTTCTTTCTGATTATTTAGTGGAAGATTTAAGGGACATTTGACTTCAAGTCATGATGCAGAGAAACCCTTTGGTATGGAATTACCTTAGGGTCATAATAAAAGATTTATCCAAAGACACAAGCTGCATCACCCTTCATTTATGAAATATACACCTTTTACAAAATGGCCGCCGACAATAACCCACTATTACACCATACCCCATATATTTGCTTCTGTTAGAGCTATAATAATAATATTGGTGTCAAAGTATACATTTTTAGGGTCAAGGAATCCAATTAAATAGATTTCAAGAATAAAAAACCCAATAGTTTTCTCGTTACCATGACAACAGGGGTAAAATATGCAAATTGAATTCGAAAAAATACGTTTTAACAGGGTAACTTTACCCCCCCTCACCCACTAAAGCTTTCATTTAGTTTCCTCTTTGGCATGTAAGTACCTTAGGATCATAGGAAAATATTTATCCAAAGAGACAAGCTGCATCACCTTTCATTTCTGAATTATACACCTTTTTCAAAATGGCCGCCACCATTTACTTCAATACAGCATAGCCCATAGCTTTACTTCTGTTAGAGCTATAACAATAATATTGGTGTCAAAGTGTATATTTTTAGGGTCAAGGAATCCAATTAAATAGGTTTCAAGACTAAAAAACCCAATATTCTTCTCATTACCATGACAACAGGGGTAAATATGTACATTTCATTAGAAAAAATATGTTTTAGCAGGGTAACTCCGCCCCCCAAACCCCTCTAAAAAATATATTTATATTTTCCCTTTGTTATGGAAGTACCTTAGGGCAATAGGAAAGAAATGATCCAAAGAGACAAATAAGATCACTTTTTATTTCTGAAATATATGCATTTTTAAAAATGGCCATCACCATACAGCAATACAGCATAGCCCATAGCTTTACTTCTGTTAAAGCTAATGATACAATTGGTGTCAAAGTTCACATTCCTGGTGTCAAGGAATCCAATTCAATGGGTTTCAAGACTAATAACCCTATAGTTTTATCATTACCATGACAAGAGGGTTAGTTTTCAAAGGTCTACTTGCTAAAATATGCATATTATATTATACGGATGCAAATCCTATGTACTGAGTAATGAATACGACTATGAGACAACTTTGTAATTATGTTTTACATTTTCATCAATATTTACAATTAAATATCTCCACTGTGGGAGCAATAACCATGACATCCGCAGAGAGTCATGCAGGGCTGCCTCTGCATGCAGCATTTGCAAGGTGCCTTACAGTCTGTTTTGCACTTGCAAATAACCAGTTCTGGCAAGTCCCTTGATATAGTTGAAGTCACAGTATACACCGGTGTTGGTGCAGTGTCTGGGGAATCCTGCCGCCATCCCCACTGTGAGGGTGAGACAGCACAAGCGTCTTTGACCAGCATATTGCCCCAAACATGTCCACTCTGAAATGAAAATAAAAAATAAAAAGAGATTATTAGCCGTCTTCCTGCCATTGCCGAAGCCCTTCGGCAATTGAAGCATTAATTTGATATTAACGCTTGCTGCCATTGCCGAAGCCCTTCGGCAATTGCGCTTTTATAGTGCATATGATTGATCATGCCATAATGCTACTCACGTTAGCCGGTTAGCTAGCAGTGTTGTTAGCACTGCACTGGATCGTTCATATTAATTCACCGTCGCCATAAGAATCCATTCTATCCGTTTCTTTCAATCGCCTGTATCTCCTATTCCTTGTCCCAGATGGCATTTTTGGTCAAAACAGCGTTTCTTTGACGGCACGAGCCGACGTTGTGGAGTGCTAAAATGTACCGGCATGATTCGATCATGTAAACAAAGGTTGTCTTGGCAACGTAAAGCTGGCAGGGATAAGCTCACTTCCGGTTGAGGCAAAATGTGGCTTTTCAAAATAAGAGCTCAAATTAAAAAAATGCTGGCATGAATTAGGTCCTAATTTCTCAATAAATGGCAGCAGTAAAAGGGTTAGTGATATACTGTACTGTACATAATGGCATTTAAATAGTATGGCCTTATGCATGTGTGTCTTACCTGATAAGCTACTCTGAGGAGGTGTTGATGGAGTGCATCACTGCTTGGCGGCATGTGATCAAAGTCTCTTCCTTTGTGAAGGAAGAGAAAGAGTCGAGCAGCATCCACAGTCCTGATGTCGTCCCCAGACACACCATACAGCTTCAGGACACATTTCTGGAGTATGGGTGTGTGGGTTGCAATCATCTCAGTTGTGGGGCTAGGGCCAGAGAGCAGCTGAAGAGGTAAGGTCAGTTCAGGCATGGACTGCCACACAGACCAGGCTGTCTTCTTGCCCTTTCCAAAAAAGGCAGAGGTGGTGTCGCACCCCGTAAGCGCATGAAATGCTGGCAGTGCCATTGCCTTGGATGGTCCCAGACTGTGAGCAATGGCATGTGCTGGAATGTACCTGGTAAGGGAAATTTGTATTTGTTACTCATGTGTGTAATGAAATAATAATTATGTGAATATAACATACATGATTGTACCTGATACATGATTGTACCTGAATTGACGGCGTACACCAAACGCAATCCAGAGCTCATCAATCCTCTGTCCGAGGGCCACAAAAGCAGCAATGGCCAGCACCACAACATCACTGTCACTGCTGCGGACAATCACTCTATGATGTCCAACAAGTGTGGCTGCAGCGACATGTAAAAATATCCGAGTATCGGCTTCTTCCTGGGTGCAAGGGGCCAATGCATCAGTGACGCCAGCTGGTGATGTTACACAGTCCTCAAGCATTGTGGTGAACAGCTCCTTGCCCTGAAATTAGATAGTGTAATTTAAGATAATCAATGAAGTCAGATCTATTGACTACATCATGTACAAGCATGCACTAATTCAAACAGCAATACCTGTGGAAGTGTCATGAGCTTCAAGCTTTTGGCCAGCTCCACAAACAACTCCTGCTTATTAAGATCCACACGTAGGAAGGCAGCCCAGTTGCCAGGAACTTTGGTTGAGAGAGTCACTCTCCTTCTTGCACCGGTGCCTCTTTCCTCTCGGGTTCCTGACTTCAGACTTGTCTTGGAGTAGACATCCCAGACAATGTCAATGCGGTCATTGTTTTGGAACCAGGAAAGGACATATGGCGCAAACACGTCAGTGAAATACTGTCCAATGGTCACAGCACTTACAGGACGAAGCATTTGGACAAGTACAGCACCATCCAACACAGCTGCAGTTGTCGCTGGTCTTTGCTTGTCGAGATCTCTGGGAACAATGCAATCTAGAATCTCACTCTTGTTACCGTGGTGCATTTTTCCCTTCCGAGTGAGAGCGGGTGGATAGGGGGAACTTTCGTGTGAAAACACTCCCTCATTGATTTCACGACCAGAATGGACAGCCAGCAAAAGTTGGGTCACTTTAGCTTGTTGGTCCTTGACAACAGCGACCTCAGATTTGTTTCGTGGTTGGGAAAAACGAGCCTTGAAAACCTTCAACCTGGTGTGTGGTACTGGAGCAGTGAATGGTTCCTTCTGTGACCTGATTCGGTTGTCGACAAATTCATTGTACCTCTTAAGTCCAATTCCTTTCACCTTCCTTACTTCCTCAACCACATCTGAGGGCATGATCATGGATTCGTCTAAGTCCAGCAGATCCCCACTATCCTCCATGAAGGGATTTCCTAGATCCTCAAAGGCATTCACCAGTGCCAGCACATCTGTCTAAAAATATAATACAAGCAAAATAAACAAATCTTACATCACTCATATGTCACTGAAAATAATTATGCAATCTCTGAATGTTTAATACATCAGAAAGGTTCCTTGTAGTTAGCTTGGTATTTTTGTATTGTTCATGATGGCTCTGTTCTTCAGACTTATTGGTGCCCTCAATTTCTTGCACTAGGCGTGCCAACTCAGGGCAAACAACCTGCTGTCTGCAAATGGTGGCTGGATCGTCCAGGTTCTCTATGACACCACCATGATTCTTGAGCCAATTAGTTGCTCATGCATCTGATCATGTGGGATCTTGGAGAATGCTCGCATTGACTTCTGCCCCATGCAGTTACCATTCTGGAACTCCACAAACAGAGCAGGATGTTTTTCTTCCAGTGTTGCCATATCACGGAGATGGATGGGCAGGTTCTGTGCATAGTGGGTATGATCTAAGGCTGCAACAACGAATCGATTAAATCGATAAAAATCGATAATTAAATTCGTTGCCAACGAATTATCTTATCGATTATTATCGCGGGTGTTTTCCAACATTAAAATGTAACGTAAAGCTGCTTTCTTTTTACCGTTCAGTAACGGCACTAGGCTGAACGAACAATATGCAACGGGTCGGTAGATTGTCTTGAACGTGACCAGAGCGCTCCGCATCTAGTCTCTCTCTCCCAACTTCAGTCTCCCACACACAGTCACACACACACACACACACACACACACACACACACACAGAGAAGGAGAGCGTAGGCTCTATGGCTGCGATGCGCCCAAAACAGCTGATCTGCAAACTCATCAACCGGTTTCAAAATGCCCCAAACAGGTCCCAAAACATGGCATTTGTGAGCACGGCCACTGTCCATATTTGTTTGTATTATGACAAAAAATGCTCCCCAATGTCTGAATCTGTGAGCTTGCATTCTGGCTACGACGAGCACTAGCAGTGTAGCTTGCTAACGATCGTTAGCTCCTCAAATTTGTTCCACCTGTGTGTAATCTCAGCAGCGCATTGTGGGCACAAGGCAAAAGCAGAATCTCCGTGAACGTTTTTGCTTAACAATGATTTATTCAGTGCTGTTTAACTTTGGCAATATGTGATACTAGAGCCTAGACCCTATCACCTAGCATGCTACTTGTAACTTGTGTGCATACTGTGTGTGTGTGTGTGTGTGTGTGTGTGTGTGTGTGTGTGTGTGTGTGTGTGTGTGTGTGTGTGTGTGGCTGTGAGCGTGCGTGCGTGCGTGTCCACACAGACTGTGTAGGACAGTGGTTCTCATAGTGGGAGTTCCAGCTACATTATAGATAGTTAGGAAGTAAACCAAGTGGACCCTAAAGGGTCTGTAACAGAGAATGCAAAAATGGAACCAAATGGACTCTCAAAATTGATTTTACAATAGAAATAAAATAATAAAAATTGGGGTCCCAGAGATAGAAATGGAAAGAAAGACAGTCAGCTATACACGGTCAACATTACAGATTACAGTATCATTACAAGTAGGAATGGCAATGAAATCAAATTGGATAAAAAAGGGGGTAAAATATTAATTTTTAAGGAGTTTTCATTTTTATTGTCTTTATTGTTAGTTACAACATGCCTAAAATAACTTGGAGCTAATTTTTTTAAATAATTGCAAAAAGGTGCCATAGCCTAATCCGATTAATCGATTCATCGTTTAAATAATCGGCCGATGAATCGATTATGAAATTAATCGTTAGTTGCAGCCCTAGTATGATTCAGTGCAAATACCCATGGCATCAGAGAATCCAGTGTCTCCATGTAGAGCGAGAAGTCAGCCGAGCGACAGGACTTGACAAACTGGAAAAATGAAAACAAATGTGATTTATATTAAATGCTAGGATTCTGAAGCTGTACTCTTGACTAAATATAAATTGGCAAAGAAGTGAATGAGTTATATGATGTTAACACTAGGGCCGGGACTAATTGTGATTAATTTAGATTAATTAACTACAGAAAAATTAATCGCGATTAACTACAGATAAATTAATCGCACCTTTTTTTTCACCGCGGAACGTTTCTCACTGGGCGCTTTTCTATAGTACTGAAAACTGGAAATAATAAAAAGTCACCCCATTTTGTGTTGCCTAGAACTGGAGGTCTGACAAAAAACAGTAACAATATGAAGTAAGTACAGCTTTGTGATGTCACTGAGATGTACTTGTTACTGTTACTAATTTATTTTCAGACCTCCAGTTCTAGGCAACACAGAATGGGGTGACTTTTTATTATTATTTCCACAACAGGTATATTAATGACAGTAACATGTTGAAAATGAGTGGTATCCTGTAGTCACTATTCGTTGATTCACTGGGATACCAAAAAACATTTAAAAAAAAGGTTTCTCGCTGTTCTCGGGTTGAATATTGATATGCGATTAAAATGTGATTAATCTAGATTAATTAATCGCAAAGCCTCTGATTAATTAGATTATTTTTTTTAATCGAGTCCCAGCTCTAGTTAACACATGACTTACTTGAAGAATGAGAAGATCCAGCTCCATAGACTTAAACCAGAAATCTGCTTGTGGTTGTGAGGCACACAGATTCTTGAGCCATTCATCAAAGGGCAAAACGATGAGGGGGCTCAACTCATCATTTACAGTTGCCTTTTCCAAATGCCGCTCATAAGCCTTCATCATGAGTATATACAGAGCAGCTACAGAGACCTGGTGCATGTAGCGGGTGGTGCATGTAGCGGGTTCTGCAGATGTGGTGAACACCAATGAAAGACTGAGCTTTGCCGCTAGTTGCAATACCACTATTGGTTAGAGCTGTAGTCCATTCACTGCCATCCAGCCAGTCTCCAGACACACTCCAGAGCATCTTCTCTGTATGCATTGCCCCCAATATAACTAGGAAGGAGTCCTCACCAAGTTCTGACTGGGGGAACTTCCACTGAAGTTTTTTGGCAAGTGTGAATAAGGGTTGATCAGCTACCATGACTGGTGTCTGGCCTGGATTTAAGTAGTTGATTGCTTGACGGAGGACAATCATTGCATGCCAAGCCATAGTGGGACTGGTAGGAGACTCTGTGAACAGTGGCAGCATGTATGATCTGGATGGGGGTGATGAACAAGGCTCTGTAATGCTTGCATAATATGCAGCCCATGAGATCCATTCTTCACCCTCAAGGTTGTCTTTGGTGTCTGACTCTCTCTAACCACTGGTAGCCTTCTTCAAGTATGTTGCTGAGAGGACTAGAGGCTGGCTGAGGATGACTGTTGGTATTAAGGGCAGGAACATATAAGACCTCATCATTATGGAGTGAAACATCCAGGTCCATCGTTGTGTAAAAAGCTGGCAAAGATTTGACATGCTGCTTCCCCATCTCAGCTGGAACAAGGATGTCAGAGAGATTGGCTGTTTGTTGGTAGTCTGACGAGAAGTTCTGCTGAATGCTAATGCATGTTCCATGGAGGGCTGATTTTGCTGTTGTTGATGATGGGTTGTGATCAATGTTGTCAAAAGCACCAGTGGTGAAGACACCCTTAACTGCCTGAGGTGGTACCACCACACCAATCTGCTCCCACTGATTGATCACTGAATTTGCCATATCTGTACTCAATGATTTCAAGCGAGCATATGATACACACATACCTCAATTATGCATGACATCCACCAGGTGTCTACTGCCAGTATGCAGGTGCAGATTCATTGCCAGATACAGTGAAGCTGGTGTTTCCCTCTCTCTCATGTGACGACTGACACTACTGTCACGTTTCTTGGATCTTCTGCATTTCACAGAGTTGTAAATAATTTGCTGCCCAATTGATGTAACAACCTGGCACTTCTCTGGTTCAGGGGCTGGCTGGTCAATACCTGATCCATCCAGAAGCATCTGTAAGAACGATCGCAGCAGGGGAGGGACTGAATCAGCTTCACAGGAGGCTGTGAAGGAACCTGTAAATGATTGTTTCATCGGAAGATATTCTTCCCGGAGGATTTTTGCTGCCCTGAAGACGATGGAGACATCATTTGTTGATGTGTTGCCAATGACAGCTTTCAGGTCATCATCAAACAACAGGGACCAGCCGGATCTGTGATCCATTCGCACAGATCTGATGTCTGGGATTTGGCGTTCAATATCCTCACGAAGTCGTGTGGTGTTACATTTGATATCTGGGAATCCTAGGTCAGCAATACGTTTCTCATATAGGGCTGTCAGGTCAGACATCATCAATGACTTTCCTGAACAACGTTGATGATTGATTGACTCGATCAATTCATTGAGGACTTGTGCTCTGATCACCCGTGTTTCCTTATTTGCTGTCGTGCCACATCCTGCAGTTTCTGCTTTTCTATAGAGCCTAGTCAGGCATGCGCGATGATACATTGCTTTCATAGCTACCATGTCACCAGCAGCAAGTTTAGCTAACAGATGCTTGTTATGGAGCACCTGAGCACATTCTTTCACTTTCCGATCCACTCTCAGGTCGGAAGCCTCCCTTAGTTCCTTTTTGTTGCCAACTTCACCACAGAAGAGACACGGTGTGGTTTTTTCACATGAGGATGATGATGAGCATGAGGGTATAGCCCAGAGGTGTCGAACTGAACTTGGGGCGAGGGCCGCATTGGTCAAAAGGTCACTTGATGGGGGCCACAACCAGTTGCGGTCGATATCTCAGTCAGTCACTGCTAGAATATAATATATTATAATATATATTATATATAATATATATATTATATATTATATATTATATATTATATATTATATATTATATATTATATATTATATATTATATATTATATATTATATATTATATATTATATATTCTACTGTAATTAATAAACAATGCAATAAGGATCACCAACAAAACATTTGAAAGTAAAACATTTCAATTTGAAGTAAAGACATTACTTGTCTACCTTGTTTACCTACATCTGCTAATATGCAAAATATCTGCAGTTTCTGTTCAGTCATGTGTGGCTTTTGTTCTTATGTTTCAGGTGTTGATCACCTGAGAGCTATTACCATGTCAGCACAATATCTGCAGTTTCTGTTCAGTAATGTGTGGCTTTTGTTATGTGTCAGCTGTTGATCACTTGTCAGCAAACATTTACTTCATGCATGCATATTGCATAATCAATTAAAAAGTAAGGGAAAAAACCCAAACAGAAAAAGTTCAGCTCAAAAAATACAAATAATTGTTTTACTTCTTGCCTGACACCTGGGTTCTTTTTGCTTTAACCAACTTGTCAACATCAGGGACCAGCTTCTGAGTAGTTGAAACTTTCATAATGTCATTTAGATGTCTGTTTGTCAACTGTGAGCGCAGTTTGGATTTATTGATATTCATCACAGAGAAAGCCTGCTCACAGAGATATGTTGTGCCAAACATACTGAGGATCTTTGAGGCAAACATTTGAAATGCAGGATATTGCGGTCCCAGTTTTGTATAGAACTCCTCCACAGTGCTATTCCTAAATAATATATTATATTATTATAATTTGAGAGATGCTAGTTTTGTTTAAGAATCAAAAATCTGTATTTATAGCACGTTTAAAACAGAAGCTGACCAAAGTGTTGTAGCCTCAGGCATATAGCATATATAAAACCCATGACACAATCAGAAGCACCAATAAACATTTGAATATAGAATAATTCAATCATCAGAATCATCTTTATTGTCACATCACAGTTTTACAAGTAAAACAGTAGATTAAATTTGTTTTTGTGCATTGTTACCATCATGTTATTTTTTTCAAGAAACAAAGAGTGTTCCACACACCACAATGCCAAATACTTTAATTTGTAAATGGCTACTACAACCTTTTATTTTTATGCAGTAATACAGGCCGTTTTTAGACCTGCATTACTTTCTTTTCTTTGGCGCCCCCTAAAGTTTTTTTTGTCTTATGAAGCAGGAGGATGATTGTTGTGGTTATGCAACATGAGGAAAAGAGTGAATTCAGACGCTAGTTTGACACGTGGAACACACGTGGTGTTTTTTGATGTCCCGTCTTGTTTTTTGGAATCTAAATCACTAAACTCCATTATCGCTGCCTGAGTCTGTCTGTGAGTACTGTTTATCATGAGTACAACGCATATCATGGAACTCTGTGTGTGAGAGAGAGAGAGAGAGAGAGAGAGAGAGAGAGGGAGGGGGGGTGTCTTAACTTCACAGCTCGGCTGTAGCAATGAGAGAGAGAGATAGAGAGAGAGAGAGAGAGGGGTGTGTCTTCCGGTACTTCACAGCTCAAGTAGCAGAGACCAGCATTCCACAAATTCTTGATACTTAACACCCAACAGCTGGAGCAATTAAGGCACACGGGAAGGGAGGGGAGGCGCGCTCCCTCCTCCCTCTCCCCCTCCCTTCTGTAGCTGCTGCTCGCCTCAGAGCACTGGCTCAGAGGTAGTGTTAAATCAGGTTTTAGACACCAACCCCCGGGCCGCAGTGACATCCCTGGTATAGCCTGTGTAGTGAGCTTGCCATCACTAGTCATGTGCCGGGTTTTTACTGGGCTCACATACTCTTCATGTCTTTTTCTTGCTCTGTCCACTTTTTGATCATCAATGGCACCCCTGCAGTTTTTGTGCCACACTACTGGATGTGAAATCATCAGCTGCACAGCATCCTGCACACCACCATCAATAACCTCATCCACTACCACAAAGTCAGGCAAATCACCCAATTCTTTCAGCTCCTGAATGTTGGCAATAACTTCTGTGAAACATCGGTTCAGTTGTTCAGGGCAGTTTCTTAGCTTTATAGATGTAGATGGACATGAAGCTTTTTCATTAGCTTTCCTTTGCTGACATAAAACATAAACTCCAGTCACGAGTATCCATGATGGCTACTCTGAAATAAGAAATAAACTTGTTTATTATATATATATATATTATCTCTAAGCATTCACACGTAAAATAATTCTAATTATGTAATTCATTAATAAAAAAAACCTAATAATTAGTGATGATTTTGTCGACTAAAACTATGACGAGAAATGTTCATTGACTACCTTTTTTCACAGAGGAAAACTGAATAAAAACGAAATAAGATCTATGCAATGATGACTAAATATATTGACAATTTCAAAATACAAGTCATTTATTACTTGGTTGCATGCTGAAAATAGCCGATCTACAAGTTCACAATGCGTCGCAGAGTGACACATTGTGAGCTTGTAGATCGGCTATTTTCAGCATGCAACCAAGTGTAAAATGTGTCATTACACCTCCATCATAGCATGCCAAAATACATTTTAGTCGACTAAATCAACAGATTTAGTCGACTAAAATATTATTTTATTTATCATATAAAACTAGACTTAACACAAAAACATTTCAGGTGACTAGATGTGACTAAAAGTTGCTGCAGTCAAAATCAACACTACAAATAGGCTATAACCTATATATAGCTAGCAAATGTTTGCATTAGACCACAGACCACAACTCTGAGTGTGTGTAACCAAATGGACCCCAATAGTCAATGTGGTTACATTTGTACCCAGTGTAAGTTAAGTTGGTTAATAGCTACTGTATAGCTAGCTAACTAACTAATTAGCTAAATAGCTAGCTAGCTAGCTAGATAGCATTACAAATGTTCTGTAACTTCTGTATTCAATGAGAAAATAAACACAGCCCTTGGTGCAGAATAAATGTATAGCAACTATCTACAGCAGGTGTAACTCTCATGCAGTGAGGGCAGTCAGACAGATAGGCCTACACACAGAGTCAGACTGACACACAGAGTACTAGAGAGTAGGCTACAGACATGGCATGTACAAAGAGGTTGTAGCCTACTTCATAAAAAGAAAAGAAAAAAATATGTGGGGAAACTATCATTTTGTGGACACTTATTCTGTTAATGAAATGTGTAACCCTGTTGCCATGGTAACGAAAACAGTATTGTTTTTTTTGTCTTGAAACCTATTAAATTTGACCCCAGAAATGTACACTTTGACACCAATTGTATCACTATAGCTCTAACAGAAGTAAAGCTATGGGCTATGCTGTATTGCTGTAAATGGTGGTGGCCATTTTGAAAAAGGTGTATAATTCAGAAATGAAAGGTGATGCAGCTTGTGTCTTTGGATAAATATTTTCCTATGACCCTAAGGTACTTCCATGCCAAAGAGGAAACTAAATGAAAGTTTTAGTGGGTGAGGGGGGTAAAGTTGTGACCAGTGCCAGCAGAATATGCCTCAACTCGTTGGACAATTGGACAATAATTGAAGGAGATATGACCATCTAAAACTTGTTGAAACAGAAACCCCAAAGCAGAGAATAAGCCATGCAAAGAATCCTGAAATTTTAGCACCACTTGAATGGGTGTGACAATAGATATACTTGTCCACACCCCTAATTTCTTGCATAATCACTCCCCCACCCACTAACCACTCCCCCACTAGGTTAGCTGTCAATGACAGTTGAGTGGACACTTAGGTGTGGGAAAGTACATGAGTACTTGAGTTAAAGTAAAGAAATATAGGACTGAAGTTGTTTAGTGTATGTTTTGTAATAATACAATCTAAAAAGTAACTAGTAGGCTAACAGAGTTTTCAATGGATATAGGCTATGTAGTTTTAGACCAATGCTTTAACATGTGTGCACTGAAACAAAGGGCAGAAGAATGAGATCTTACACCTTAGGTGTCCCAATAAACCCTTTTGAAAGTACAACAATTCAATTTAACTTATACACTACCTGGTTGTAAATAGCTGCAGTACAGAATTTTATGCAGGTCTACTTTAAGCAATCAAAGTCAGACAATTGACCCAGTATTTTAAATAAATAAAACCGACGCATCAGGCTATGATGCGTTGTGCGCTTGTAGATTTGCTATTTAAAAAAAAAACAGATACAGCAAACAGCAAGTCATAATTAGTCAATTGATACCATTTCGTAGAGACGGCCTACACAAACGTTATATATACCAAATGAAAGCCTGCATTTCATAGTTTACATAGTATATAACCTTTTTTTTAAATGAGCAAGAAATGAGCGAGTTATGATTAAAAGAAAAGACGCGTGATCTTGGCTCTTTGCTGGGTGCGCGAGGGAAAAAATAAAGCGATTTCCCGACATTTCCTTTTCAATTGATACCGTTTCGTAGAGACGGCCTACACAAACGTTCTATATACCAAATTAAAGCCTGCATTTCATAGTTTACATATTATATAACCTTTTTTTAAATGAGCAAGAAATGAGCGAGTTATGATTAAAAGAAAAGACGTGTGATCTTGGCTCTTTGCTCTTTAACACACGACACAGACGGCTAGCTAACTAGGCTAGCTAGCTTCTAGCCTGTTGTTTGTTGGTGAAAGACTCCAAGCTGGGAAGTGTATTTCAGCGAGTAGCTATACGTGGTTTTGTTTATTTTCTGTAAAGTATAACCCAAATGCTCCTCCATACTACTATAGCCATGTAGAATACTTCTGTGTTTACAAACACAAGCACGCTAATGGGCGGTGATCAGAGCGTGAAACCTGAGGACAAAGAGATTCCAGGACCAATCGAAAACAACATGCAAATCTCGGAACCGCGCTCTTCTGCCCCCAAAAACTTGTTAAAAAACAAGCCCACTTTGACGTATAAATGTATACATTTAATTTGCCCAAATGAACAATCTGTTTGAATGAAAACCTTCTTCAACATTCAAACTGTATTAATATGAAAAAAAAGAAAATCACATAAAAAAAAACGAGTTTATTTATTGATTCAAGGCATGTTCATTCTGGCGAGATGAGGCATATTCTGCTGGCACTGGTCACAGTTACCCTGTTAAAACGTATTTTTTCGAATGAAATGTGCATATTTTACCCCCGTTGTCATGGTATCGAGAAAACTATTGGATTTTTTTGACTGGAAATCTATTTAATTGGATTCCTTGACCCTAAAAATGTATACTTTGGCACCAATATTATTATTATAGCTCTAACAGAAGCAAAGATACGGGCTATGCTGTATTGCTGTAAATGGTGGCGGCCATTTTGAAAAAGGTGTATAATTCAGAAATGAAAGGTGATGCAGCTTGTGTCTTTGGATAAATATTTTCCTATGACCCTAACGTACTTCCAATTTTTTTTGTTTATTGTCATGATTTATCACGACTCGAGTTGGCTTTGTACGAGCCTAAAAAGGTCTTTAAATAAATATGGCCTGAATTGGCTATGAGATAAATTAATGGTAAGTTACTTCCTGGGCCGTTCGTCCGTTCTGAGAGGGGGAGGGACTGCGGCACTCAATTGCCTCTTGTCAACAAGTTGGTCTTATTTTCCAAGCATTCTTCAGCGATAAAACCTCACAATGTCCACTATATAGCAGGATCTCACAGCTGTTGCAAACTGACTATCTTAACCCTTTTACTGCTGCCATTTATTGAGAAATTAGGACCTAATTCATGCCAGCATTTTTTTAATTTGAGCTCTTATTTTGAAAAGCCACATTTTGCCTCAACCGGAAGTGAGCTTATCCCTGCCAGCTTTACGTTGCCAAGACAACCTTTGTTTACATGATCGAATCATGCCGGTACATTTTAGCACTCCACAACGTCGGCTCGTGCCGTCAAAGAAACGCTGTTTTGACCAAAAATGCCATCTGGGACAAGGAATAGGAGATACAGGCGATTGAAAGAAACGGATAGAATGGATTCTTATGGCGACGGTGAATTAATATGAACGAACCAGTGCAGTGCTAACAACACTGCTAGCTAACCGGCTAACGTGAGTAGCATTATGGCTTGATCAATCATATGCACTATAAAAGAGCAATTGCCGAAGGGCTTCGGCAATGGCAGCAAGCGTTAATATCAAATTAATGCTTCAATTGCCGAAGGGCTTCGGCAATGGCAGGAAGACGGTTAAAGTGTCCCTAGGCTTATTTTAGTGACTTGCTGACTTAATGACCTCTTCACCCAGGCTCCCCTGCCTGTGAACTATAGGCTGAAGTGATTTTACATAGTCTGAAACTTAACCAAGTGGTCTTCTCGTTGAAACAATAGTATGCTAAATTTCTCCCACAACTGGCAGAGCCAGGTTACTTGACTATGCGTGATTGCTTTCAGACTTGCAGTCAGACAGACTCCAACATTTGTTCACAGACATGTATGATATAGTAGGCTATATAATTATTGCCCAGATACGACACATATAAAAATGTCAATTTGATCTTAATTCATTTATTTTCCCCCATAGTCATGTCAAACACTCGAAAGACCACACGCGGAAGGAAGGTGACTGCAGTGACTGCACCAGAGGAGAACCCTGCACTGGAGTCCCCTGCACTGGAGGAGTCTGACAATGAAGGTAATCTTTTTTTATCAAATCTTTGTTTTTCATACAGTGGTCTTGCATGGCAGCAGGTAGTCAGGTGCTTAGTTCACCCAGACAATTATGTGATTTTCATAATGTTTCTGATGTCTGAGGTGGGTGGATCCGGGTAGCTTCATGGTGCTCTGTGAAGGTATAGGTTTGTTTCCCTACCCACATCCCTGTTTTATTTTTTCCTACAGGCAGGTGTTTGAGTTTTGAGTAAACATGGTAAAATAACATTTTAGGTAATACATATATCTTTCTGTATCTTTTTTAGTTGAAGTAATTCAGCAGCCATCGTCGACCATGGCCAAATAAAAAAATGACCTGCACAGACTGAAAGGGGAGAACCAGCTTCTGAAAGAGGCCGGACCCCCAAGTACAAAAGGTTCCTCCCAAAACCTACATGTAAAGGAGTCTTGATTAATTTAAGGTACAATTTGTGTTTAAATTGCTTTTAAATGGCTCAATATTCTTTGAAGCCCCAACACAGCGGAGGAATGTCCATCTCTCTTGTAGTCCTGTTTGCAGGGTGGACGTATCACTGTAACTGAATATTTTTTTAAAACTTATATTAAAGTTTAAATCTGCTGCTCTTCGACCCAAAAGAGCCCCCAAGCTTATTTTCTGCACGCTGGAACTCCTATACCAACCCAGACTTGACCTTCGCCATATGCCGCAGTAGCGACCTGAAACCAGAAAGACGTGTCCTGGACAGGTTCCCCCGTTCACACCACCGGCCGTCCATCATCAAAGTACCATCACTGGTACAGCCGGTAGCTGGCCAACCGGTCAGGAGATGGAACTTCAGGAAGGCGAACTGGCAGTCGTTTATGGCGGAAACGGAAAGAAGGACTGTTGGTCTCCCAGACCCAGAAGCAACTGATGTCGATGCTGCATACTCCGCCTACTGTGAAGTCCTCCTGAGGGCAGCAAAGCATAACATCCCACGTGGCTACAACAAGAACTACATCCCGGGCTGGGATGAGGAGTGCAGCTGCCTGCTGCGCCAACACCAGCAGGCGAGCTCCAAGGAAGAAATGTACGCAACAGCAACAACTCTTCTGCAGAAACTGGACGACACCCGAAAGGCTAGGTGGACTGAAGTAGTGGAATCAATTGACTTCACCCACTCTAGCCGGAAGGCGTGGCAGACCATCAACCTGCTCTCTCTCCAGGGCAGCCAGTGCCGATGCTAACCTCTCTGGAGACTTCACAGCGGCCAAACTAACGGCAGCAATTAAAAAACTGAAGCCGGGCAAGTCACCAGGTCAAGACAATATCCACCCAGAGTTTGTCTTACACCAAAGTGAAAGAACATCTCACTGGCTATGCGCGTTCTTCACATCATGCTTCCGGAGGTCCAAGCTCCCAAAGACCTGGCGCCGTGCTTCCGTCATAGCCTTGCCAAAGCCGAACAAACCCGCTGAAGACCCGAAGTCCTACAGGCCCATCTCTCTGCTCAGTGTTCCATACAAGATCCTGGAGAGGCTGATTCACAGCCGCATCGAGCCAGTGGTGGATCCACAACTCCCACCGGAACAAGCTGGCTTCCGCCGAGGCAGGTCTACAGTTGATCAGGTAACGCTACTCACTCAGGACATTGAGGACAGCTTTCAGGATAACGAGAAAGCCGGAGTAGTATTCCTGGACCTGACAGCCGCCTATGACACCGTGTGGCACCGTGGGCTACATCTGAAACTGTTAAGGACAATCCCGGACCGGGAAAAAAAAAATCATCATGGAGATGCTTCATCCTACAGACCAGCGATGGCCAGACCAGCAGGCTCAGAAGGTTGAAGAACGGTGTCCCTCAAGGCTCTGTCCTCGCACCAATGTTGTTTAACATATGTATTCATGACCTGCCGGATACAACATCTTCCAAGTATGGCTATGCAGACGACTTGGCCATCATGCTTCGACGCCCAACATGGAAGGCGATGGAAGATGGCCTCAACCGAGACATGGGCATCCTGGCAGACTACCTCCAGAAGTGGCACCTTCAGCTCAGCATGGGCAAAACAGTATCTGCAGTATATCACCTCAACAACCGGGAAGCTAGAAGGGAACTGGACGTGTATGTTGGCAACAACCGCCTGGAGTTCCAGCAAGCCCCCAAGTACCTCTGTGTACGCTTGGACCGGACTCTGTCCTACAAGCATCTGGATGAAGTGAAGGCCAAGACAACAGCAAGGGTCTCGCTCATCCGTCGCCTGGCGGGCTCAACTTGGGGAGCTTCCCCTAAGACCCTACGCGTATCCACACAAGCCCTGGTCCTACCTGTAGCAGAATACTGCGCCCCTGCCTGGAGCAGAAGCCCACATGTGAACAAGGTAGATACTGTCATTAACAGCACACTCCGGATAGTAACTGGTTGTCTGAAACCCACACCGGTGTCCTACCTGCCAGTCCTGGCTGGAATTGCTCCAGCCAGTCTCCGACGCGATGCGGCTACGCTATCCCTGGCAAGAAAAGCCCAGAAATACGACTGGTACATCTTGCACAAAGCCACAACAACACCGACACCACCAGGCAGGCTCAAGTCTCGCCATCCCTACAACGAGGCAGCTCAAGAAATGCTACAGTCGATTCCTGAGGACTTGTCCAGAGACGCCTGGCTGGCAGCATCCTGGAAACAGTCGTGGCAGACGACCGGGCCCTCCCGGATTTAACAATACATCTGGGACCCAGCAGGTGGCGTTAAAGGAGAAGACATGCCACGCCATCTATGGACATCGCTGAACCGCCTGCGCTGTGGGGTGGGACGCTTCAAGTCATCTATGAAGAAGTGGGGCCTATCGGACAGTGCGGCATGCGAGTGTGGCGATCCTGAACAGACTGCCGAGCACAACATCACAGACTGCCCCCTATACAGCCCACCCTCAGAAGCTGGCCTTTTTGACTAAGGACCAGAGACGAGGGCATGGCTGCATGGCACTGAGTTGGCCATCTGATGATACACGAAAGAAGAAGAAGTATTATAGCATGGTCATGTGTCTTATTTTTTAGATGAGGCATAATGCTAAGGTAACTCCCCCTCCACCCACTCAGTCTGATGCTACATTTACCATAGTCAAGGCTGGCCCAATTATGAAACTGTATCCAGGACTATGGATTCAAGAATACCATTTCGGCCTGGCGTCAAAATTAGTATTTTCTGAAAACCTGAGTTTCTGTCAGTGGTGCTCAGCCTCTTTCATGTTAAGGACTCCCAGAATTACCTGTTTTTGGCTGTGGACCCCATCTGAAATTATATGTAGTTCCAGGGACCCGTCCAGAAGCAAAGATTTTAGTTTAAAACGTTCGCTCAGTCTGAACGAATGTTCAGATATTTGTGCCACATTTTCAGGATTTTTCTAAAATGGCAGATCTACAAACTCATAGTGTGGTGCATGGTGAGCTTGTAGATGTGCTATTTTTCAATAGCTAAAGTATGACATAATGCTTAAAACACCAAAGGGGTTCCAGTCCTGAATGGGCTAAGACTTAATCCATTCAGTAGTGATTGTCATGTATACTACTCATTTGGAATTATCTGATCAAAGTGTTTTTATAAATTTTCACACATGAAAATATCATACAACATTTTTCGAACTTTCTTTTTTTTTCTCTTTTTTTCCCCCTCCCCTCCCCCCAGAGTTCCCGCTCTGAAAGAGCCACAACCCCGGTATCTTGCACCATATGAAATAAAAGGCACATACAAATATACATAGACATAATAGAATAGAATAATAGAAGTATGCAAACATGGTGTTTTATTTATTTATTATCTGTCTTGTAGTTCAGAGCCCGGAGGATGTAGTACACCGCTACAAGGCCATCTTAAAGGTGGCAGGCTTCGGTTCTGCCGGAACACCGCTGTTTTTTTTCACGGATTAAACAAATTCAAATCAGCCTTTCATTGGTCATACAATATTTTATATTCATTCGTATATCCCTGTGCGTAATTGGCACTAATTCAAGTCTGTCTGTCATTGGTGAAACTGCGCAATTACGCACGGCTGAAACCCACTTGAGTTCAGTCCAAAGCTTTTAACACATCGATTGCGCAAAACACTCTAAAGCGTTTTATTAATCTCGAGCGCCGTCTGCGCATCACGCTCTAAAGCGTTTTATTGGTGTTTTTACTGTATACTGTACATCAACTTCTCTGACGCCCGGACAACACATAATGTAACACCGATCATCTCCAGAAAGATCCGCTATGAGATCCGGGAGTTTAAAAGCCCCCCACCTCCTGAAAAGAGGCCTGGTCTAACCACATTCCAGGCATGCCGTATCCATTACGACGTACTGGGGAGGCGGCATCGCCGTCCTGCACACGGCATAGACCAACGCAGATCAGGGGATCTAAAATGGAGCTACCCATTTTCTAGTGTGTGTGTGAAATTTGTGAATACACTCGATTCCCCTTCCCCTCCTGTTTCTACATGGTTTCTCCCGAGGCATCTCTCCATCGCATTACAGTTTCTTCCCCCCCCCCCCACTCATTCACACAGATCCACTCGACACAGCCCTCTCTAATTCTTTCCAACGACAACTCACCGGTCTGCCGCCTCATTCTCGGAAATATAAACCCGTATATAAACCAAGAATAATCTCCAACGGTCGATCGCCATTTCACGCACACGGACAGGTATACGCGAAACGAATGACGTATTCTCGAAGGACCGCCATAGGAGAAGCAGTATACATCTGACCAACTGTCTTTTTTTCGCCGTCGCGTCAGCCATGTTTGGACAAAGAAGCAGTATACTAGGCTAGCAGATATCACACCGTGGAACCCCCCCCACACTGCGAGTTGCGATCGATCGTTTTGCAGTTTGCAATGCTACTCTCATTCTCGGAAAAAAGATTCTCGGCAGTTGATCACCATAATCGCCATAGCGCCTTCGCCAGCCAATTGCAGTGATAAGGCGTCTGGGACGTAATCGACCCGTTTGTAATGGATAACTAATACAATCCTAAGCTGCGGAAGCCATCGTGTTGTCTGTCATTTTGTCGAAATCACAGCCAGCCGGGCTACGCTTATCGCTCCTGTGGTTCATGTCCAGACATGTCGTGGAACCCCCCCCCCCCCCCCCCCCACTGCGAGTTGAGTCGCTCCTGTGGTTCATGTCAACCTCTCAAGTCACTGTTATGCTATCGTTCTGAAACGATCTGTTGATTTTGTTTACTGAGACAATGATCACATATGTGCATAGAATCATCATCATGACGTTATCATGACAGGCAGATATAAACATAAATAAATTATCATATACATACTACACACTGAATGAAAGCCCTAAATGTCTAATTTTAGGAGGAAAACAAATAAAATACACATATCCCATATACTGTTTGTCAATACTAGACTATTGAATCCATTTCATTTATAAAATTCTCTTTTTCAGAGAGAACTTTAGCCCATTCTGACCTGAGATCAGATTCATACGAGGTTTCCACTGGACACACACTGGTCTGATTAGAGAAAGCATGGACCTATAGAACTATTATTCACAAAATAAGGCATATAGCGACATGTACATACTATATACCGTATGAAACAGAAGACTCTCTGCTTTCATAAGAAAAAAACTAATACTGTAATAATAATAAAAATCACACCCATGTGAAGTGAGCAGTGCAATGTTGTGAAGTGAGCAGTGCAACATTGCACTGCTCACTTCACAGGGGTGTGATTTTCATTATTATTACAGTAGAAGTATTTTTCTTATGAAAGCAGAGAGTCTTCTGTTTCATACGGTATATAGTATGTATAGGCCTTATTTTGTGAATATTTAGTTGTCAGTTCCTTGTCTTGTCTAAAATACTCTGAGGATTTCAGAAAATGCATGGACCTGAAGAACCATTATTCACAAAATAAGGCCTATAGCGACATGTACATACTATATACCGTATGAAACAGAAGACTCTCTGCTTTCATAAGAAAAATACTTCTACTGTAATAATAATACAAATCACACCCCTGTGAAGTGAGCAGTGCAATGTTGCACAACATTGCACTATATATAGTATATAGTAGGTACATGTCGCTATAGGCCTTATTTTCATTCAGGGCTTTGAGCAGTGCAATGTTGCGCAACATTGCACTGCTCACTTCACAGGGGTGTGATTTTCATTATTATTACAGTAGAAGTATTTTTCTTATGAAAGCAGAGAGTCTTCTGTTTCATACGGTATATAGTATGTACATGTCGCTATAGGCCTTATTTTGTGAATAATAGTTCTTCTGGTCCATGCATTTTCTGAAATCCTCTCTGGTGGGCGCAAGCTGCATTCAATAGCCAATTACTGACAAACTATATTTGAATATATTTGTATATTTGTTTTCCTCCTAAAAGTAGACATTCAGGGCTTTCATTCAGTGTGTAGTATGTATATGATAATAATTTATTTATGTTTATATCTGCCTGTCAATCTCTGTGACTTTAAACCTTTATAACTCGCTATGATAACTTCATGAGGAAATGCTCACTTCACAGGGGTGTGATTTTTATTATTATTACAGTATTAGTTTTTTTCTTATGAAAGCAGAGGGTCTTCTGTTTCATACAGTATATAATATGTACATGTCGCTATAGGCCTTATTTTGTGAATAATAGTTGGACCTGAACAACTGCATTCAATAGGTACTGACAAACTGTACATGGGATCAATATTATGTATTTGTTTTCCTCCTAAAAGTAGACAATTAGGGCTTTCATTCAGTGTGTAGTATGTATATGACAATAATTTATTTATGTTTATTTTTATATCTGCCTTCAGAACGATAGTATAACGGTGAGATGCGTTACTGGATCGGTGAGTTTAGTGGTTGAGGTTGACATGTCTGGACATGTTTGAGGAAAGAAGCACAGGAGAGAGAGATGATCAAATAACTGGCCGCGTTGTTGGACAACGCCATCGCGTCTTCACTTTGTTTGTTTGTGCAAAGAAGCACGATCAGCGATGGAAAAGAGCTTTATATCCACGGCAGATAAGTAATGACGTATTATCGAGGGACCGCCATGATCAACTAACTGCCTGGGACCGAGGCTACGTTGTCACCAGCCAATGCAGCCATCGCTATCCGTTGTGTGATTGTAGCCTTTTTATTCATTATAATTGCAGTGATAAGACCTATATCACAGCCGGGCGTCTCTCTCGATACCGTGGATATAGCCTACATCCACAATCACACAACGGATAGCGATGATGGCTGCATTGGCTGACGAAGACGTAGGCAGTAAGTTGATCATGGCGGTCCTTCGATAATACGTCATTACTTATCTGCCGTGGATATAAAGCTCTTTTCCATCGCTGATCGTGCTTCTTTGCACAAACAAAGTGAAGACGCGACGGCGATGCACACAACGGATAGCGATGGCTGGTGAAGACTGAAGACGTAGCCAGGCAGTTAGTTGATCATGGCGTGTGCCGTGTGCGTGTTGAAAACGTTATGAAATGGCGATCGTTGAAGATTATTCTTGGTTTATATACTGGCAGAGGGCAAATCGACACGACTGCGTTATATCTTTTTCCGAGAATGAGAGAGCGGTGCAAGGCGATTGCAAGGCGCAGTGTGGCCTGGGGCCAGTGGGGGGGGGAACTCAAACTGCAAATTTGCAATGCGATCCGGGCAGAAGAGACTCCCCCCACAAAGATTCCTCGGGAGAAACCATGTAGAAACAGGAGGGGAGGGGGAATCGAGTGTATTCACAGACACTAGACTACTACTAGAGTATGGGTAACTCCATTTTAGATGCCCTGACATCTGCGTTGGTCTATGCCGTTGCCGTGCAGACCCATACGTGTAATGGAGGCATTGGAGGAGGGAGCGTCTTCGCCACAGACAGACCTCTTTTCAGGAGGGAGGGGCTTTTTACTCCCGGATCACATATTGGAGCTTCCTGGAAAGGATCGCTGTTATTTTCTTCGGTGTCCTGGAGCATAGGACGTTGATGTACAGTAAGCAATAAAAAAACGTATAAAACGTATAGTTACGCTTCGCGCGTACGGCGTTCGATATTAATAAAGCGTATGGATACGTTTCCAGCATTTTTTGTGTTAATATTCATATTAATATTGTTTTACTATTATTATATTAACCCATTCTGACCTGAGATCAGATTCATACGAGTTTTCCACTGGACACACACTGGTCTGATCAACCCATTCTGACCTGAGATCAGATTCTAAAAGTGTCTTCGATTTTTCAAAAATAGCAGACCTACAAGCTCGTATCGCGCCACTCGGTGGCGCGATATGAGCTTGTAGATCTGCTATTTGATATGTAGATCTGCTATTTGTTGTATTGTTTAATTGTGATATGGATCTCCCTGGATCTGAAATAAAGATTGATTGATTGATTGATTTTCATTTTTTTTAAGGTTTTCATCAGAGATGGAATTCTACAGTGCAGAGGAGGCACCCATCCCTGTGGATATTCCTGCATCATCTCAAGGATGAGCAACGGTTGGTGGAAAGCACAACAGCAGCTGCTGAGAGGGGAGAACCTCGGCCACGGCCCAAAAATAAGTGGAGGGACTTGGCTGAAAATAGTAGATCTACAAGCTCACAATGCTTGCAGCCTGATGCCTTGAGAGCTTGTAGCTCTGCTATTTTCACTGAATGTTAGCCCCAGAATAGGGATACTTAGGTTCTAGTGGTTAAATGAACAGACAATTCATCTCAGACCTGTTCATGTCGTTATCCAAAGGAGTGTGTTGCACGTTCTGAGAGAGCACATTGATGAGGTTCTGTGCAACCGAAGCGACGTTGGTATAGTCAGCATTCTGTCAAAAAACAAAGACAATACATTAATTTCAATTTTATATAGCACCAAAGCACACATTATATCATGACACTTTACATATACATGGCACAATGACCTATTGCATATTATCAAAAAATAGCACCAAAACTACCAGTTCAGCAGGGTTGCACCTAGCCCTACAAGCAGAACCCAATGGTACTGAAGTTTCTGACACGAATCGATTGGGCTGACCCACGGGGTTCCGAGAGGGGCTATGTTGCACCAGAAAAACCGAAAACAATAATAATAATCTGAAGCCGAAAAAAAATGATTTGAATCCGTAAAAAAAAGATTTGAATCCGTAAAAATAAGATCTGAAACTGAAAAAAATAATCAGTAAGCGAATAATAAGCGAATCAAAAATACATTTGAACTGAAAAAAACCTTTGAATACGTTTTTTTCAAGATACAAATGTGAGACTTTCGGTTTCAATTCTTATTTTTCCACTTTAAATTAAATGTTTTTTCGTCAACTGTTTTTAATAAATGATCAAAACATATGGCCCTGAAATGGCTCCATAGTTTTCTGCCCCCCTCAATGTCCTCTCTCTGTGGCTCTGCCCTGCTGGAGCCTGGAGCGTGCACGGTGCATGTACCATAAACGGTCACTAGGGGGAGCCATGGTACAGTGTAATACAGTGAGGAGCAGCTATGGAACAGCTATAGAGCTGAAAACTCTCCCATAGAGATTTACTAAAATATTTATGTGAGGGGTGGGACTTTAGGACCTGGGAGCTCAGAGCAGGCAGCAGCAACAGCCTTTATATAGTAAGAGAAGCTCTCGTGAGAGCAGAGAGAGTCACGTTTGTTCTCGTCTGTCAGGGTGTGGTTCAGTCCTGGGTCGACGTCATTCACCGGTGGCCAGCACCGTGCGCCCAAACTTTACTAAAAGAGGTATGTTACAATGCGGGTTATGCTTTATTTTGTTTGTTTTTATGAGTAGTTTTATATGTACTTATTACTGTCACTGCACTCCACAGTTTCTGGTGGTGCTGTGCAGTAGGACGGCTGGGAACCAGCAAAGTACTGTTTATGCACTGTAACAAGAGTCTGAGGTAGGAGTTAACTTATATGTTGTTTAATAGCAACCAGAGGTTCATGTATATACTAGAGTTTATTGCATTCACCCAGCATGGTGTTTTATGACTATTGTCTGGAGATGTGTAAATAATATGATTTTCTGTATTGTATTGTAGTGCCAGACAGACCCTGGTCAGCCCATGCTCCTGCCGTTTGGGTGTACATACCTCGGGCCTATAGGTAGGAAGATGGGCTTGCCAAGTTGCCAGTATATTGTATGTATTGTGTGTAATGATGATGGTGCTCAAGGAGTAATTCTATTTTTGTATATTGTAGGCTGACACTGGTGACGCACGGGATCGTGGTCAGCAGGCAGCCGCTGCTCTTTTCCTCCTGTTCATTTTAGTGATAGTTCATAGTTGCTACTCAAGTGCCTCACCTTAGGTCCAGTGTATATACAGAGTCAGATCAAGGTAACCTCACAATGATGACCGTACTGTTCCCTTCTCCCCTTGTTTTAAGTGTGCAGTGTTTTAACAAAGTGTAATTTCAGTGCTTTGTGCGCATATTAAGTCGCAGTGATTCTAACCTTTTGTAGTGTTCTAGTTTTATCAGTGTGCAGTGTTATCATTATTATTAAAGTCTTATTGTCCCCGGTCATTGGATGTGTTGGTACACAACCATGCAGTACTCTTGATAAACCTTATGCTGATATATTTAAATAAAGTGTTCAATGGTTGTACACACAAAAGCCTCTGTCTTGTTAACCTGAGTTTGGTCACCACAGTAACCGTAAATGTATAGTTGGTTCAGGGTCTCTCCCCTTAAAGAGAGTGGCGTAGTCACATTGATTTATCCCAAAGTATTATCAGTGTCCATCTGGTCACATTTATATAAATTATTCTGAGCCGAGAATCAATCCATCCAGGATCCTGGTGAGTCATGACCATAACACCTCTGATTCTGTGAGAAAACAAACAACTAAATTTCATATTTAATTATATGATTTACTACATTTACTTTCATTTTCATTTATTCACAGAATCAGAGGTTTTATGGTCATGATTCACCAGGATCCTGGAAGGCTTGATTCTAGGCTTATATTAATTTATATCAATATTTGAATACATTTAGGTATATTTTTTAAATAAATGTATAAATATTATTTTGGGAAAAATGAATGGTCGATTTTTTTGTGGGTCCAGAAAACCCACTTATATGTTCTTTACTGTGATGTTTTCAAAGTCTATCTTTACTAAATCCTTTTAAATATAAACTTAAAACCATTTGATGAATCACATCTAACAATTCAATGTCAGTCTCTTCCACACACACTACACATTCACTTTACATTTCTACTAATATGTATTTTTACTTTTTCATTTATACTGTGTATCCATTGTTGTATTATTTATGTTTGATTGTTATGATTTATTTGTTTTATTGTTAAATTAGATTAACCTTATAAATCCCCACAGGGTTTTCTAAATCTCACCCTTCAATATGTTGTTGTTCCAAATGTGTTGTTATAAAATGTGCAAAAAAAAAGAAAAATCCCTATGCATCATAGGAATTGTATTATAGCAAATAAATTACACCAATATTCCCTTTATTCTTACTCCAGCTAATCCAGTTTTTTTCCATTCCCTCCTTTCTTCTGTAGGGAGGATGGGGGAAGATGAACCACTTTTTACTTAAGTTGTCCTGGAAGCAAGGCAAAATGAGATGTCAGTCAAATCTAATGATCTACACATATTTCAGGATGTCCTCTATCAATTGAAATGATGAGTAAGCAGCTATGACAAAGGGCCATGAAAATATGACCTTTTCAAAAAAAAGAAAAAAGTGGCTCAATTTGCCCCAGGTAAGGGGTAAGTTGATCCAAAATTGAACCACATGATATTTTAATGTAAAGAGCTTAAACTTGAACAGATAATGTATTCACGTATTGAAAATAATTTAATAACAGTTTTCCCTTTTGCAAATAGTCTTATTTATCTGTTTATTTATTATTTAAACAATATAAAGACAATTAAATAAAGTTTGTTATTCAGAACCTTATACTATTTGCAATATTGTTAATACAATATAGCAAATTTGCAAACATTTGCAAACATCCAAATTAAAGGTCATTCAGTATAATTTGAGTAGCTAATACTTAATACAAAAATATGAATGGTGATTCACATTAAGAAAATTGGTTCAATTTACCCCAAGGAATTGGTCCAACTTGCCCCATGGCCACTTTTTGACAAAACATGGCTAGCTTAATGCTCCAGGCTAATGTTTAGATAAATGATTCACATGGGTTTTATACATTGGTATATCACCAACATGCATGATATATAAGTTTAGACCTGGGTGCTTTTGCTTTAATATAAAAATGATTATTCCAGAAAAGTTATTTTTTTTACTTTGACCAGCAAAAAACACTTTTTTGTGTATAAATGTACTTTCCACTTTGTCCATGTGTCTCTCATCTTCACAGTCAGGTTGAAATGGTGGGTGTGTCCTGATTTTGAGGTCACATGACAACTCATGTGTGTAGTTTTAAAGATACAGGGGGTGGTTCAACTTACCCGACGGTTCATCTTCCCCCATCCTATACTTCCTGCAGTACAGAAATATACAGATTTATTGATGAATTGAAAATGGAGGACCCTGATGTAAACAAGTCTTGATGATGTGTCCAAATTCATGCTGATGCCACTAGGACACAGGACAGAGACAGTGGGGACTGTAGTGTAGCATGCTACAAGGAAACAGGACAGACAGTGGAGGCTGTAGTGTAGCATGCTACTAGGACACAGGACAGAGACAGTGGGGGCTGTAGTGTAGCATGCTACTAGGACACAGGACAGAGACAGTGGGGGCTGTTGTAGTGTAACATGCCACTAGGACACAGGACAGACAGTGGAGGCTGTAGTGTAGCATGCCACTAGGACACAGGACAGAGACAGTGGGGGCTGTAGTGTAGCATGCTACTAGGACACAGGACAGAGACAGTGGGGGCTGTTGTAGTGTAACATGCCACTAGGACACAGGACAGACAGTGGAGGCTGTAGTGTAGCATGCCACTAGGACACAGGACAGAGACAGTGGGGGCTGTAGTGTAGCATGCCACTAGGACACAGGACAGAGACAGTGGGGGCTGTTGTAGTGTAACATGCCACTAGGACACAGGACAGACAGTGGAGGCTGTAGTGTAGCATGCCACTAGGACACAGGACAGAGACAGTGGGGGCTGTAGTGCAGCATGCCACTAGGACACAGGACAGAGACAGTGGGGGCTGTAGTGTAGCATGCTACTAGGACACAGGACAGAGACAGTGGGGGCTGTAGTGTAGCATGCCACTAGGACACAGGACAGAGACAGTGGGGGCTGTAGTGTAGCATGCCACTAGGACACAGGCCGGGGTCTGATCAGCCATGATTGAGTCGCATGGAGGGTGTATGTTGTAAGACGATCCCAGGTTTACAACACTGATGATGTGTCCAAGTTCATGCATCAGTAGATGTTTAATTAACTGTATCTGCTGCTGCTTTGTGTATCCATACTCAGACTGTATGCCAACTGCAACATGGAGAGACGTCAAGGTGTCTGATTTCAATACACATCATGTACCATAGAGTCTATGGTACCCTTAGATAGCATTTCTGTTGGATTATATAGCATTTGATACAGACTTATAGCATGTTATGTAGACAGCACTGTAATTGTATTGTATGTAGTCATAGCACGCCATAGTACACATGTATAGCATAGTAGTAAAGATGTATAGTTTATATGTATAAGTGTATGTATAGTTTGTATGTATAGTATGTATAGTTTCACTATATAGATATTCCACTGTTACTTTCTTAGCTTACGCATGTTTCATGATAAATACTTTTATGTGATGTATTCCCATGCTTTTGTTTTTGCTCAAATGTAAGTCGCTCTGGATTAAGAGCGTCTGCTAAATGCCTAAATTGTAAATTGTAAATTGTAAATTGTATGGCATAGACTTACTTTATCCTGTTATTCTATTTGATCATTAAAGGCAAATGTACTCTGGAATAAATATACAAATTGATTCATTGTCTAATAATAATAATAATAATATTTTGATTCATGAATTGATTTACTAAACAGTGTAATGAGGTTACAGCACTGCTTTGCCTGTTAGAGTAAGTAAGCACGTGACTTCCATTGGAAAAGCATTTCATGAAACACAGACGGAACAGATCACGTCCGTCCGACATGTGTGTACGAGGCCTTTGGAGGCACTCTGTTGCGGTCAGTTAAAACAAAAGGCCTTTATATAAAACGGTATCATCTCTGCAAAGAGCATACACAAATGTATAATGTAATGTAAATGTAATGTGCAAAAAATAGAAAAATATTATAGCTGCAAGCAGCGATAAGGCGGGACCAAGAAAGAAGACAATACGCAATAAGAACAATATGCACAAATAAGAATCACAGGCTGAGTTGTCGCTACCTGGATACTGACTGAGCTATGCAGACACAGTTAGTTGACTCATTCTAAACAGTAACATGCAGAATTTTTTGTAACAACTGTCCTGTTCTTTATCCATTACTACAGTGTGTTTTCACGTACAAACTTATCTGTGTACGCTTTCAGTGCTATTTACAATTACAATTTACAATTTAGGCATTTAGCAGACGCTCTTAATCCAGAGCGATTTACAATAATCAAGAACAAAAGCATAGGAATACATCACAAAAGCATTTGTCATAAAACATGCGTAAGCTAAGAAAGTAACAGTGGAATATCTATATTATGAGACTATACATATAAACTATATATATATATATACTACTATGCTATACATATGTACTATGGCGTGCTATGACTATATACAATGCAATTATAGTGCCGTCTACATAACATGCTATAAGTCTGTATCAGATGCTATCTAAGTCTACAGAAATGCTATCTAAGGGGGTAGGGTAAGTGCTATGGGCCATGATGGAGTCTAAAAAGGTGGGTTTTCAGACTACGGCGGAAGATTGGGAGTGATGCTGCAGTTCTGACTGCAATGGGAAGTGCATTCCACAGTTTTGGAGCCAGAAGGGAGAAGAGTTTGGGACGTGTGGAGCGTTGTCCCGGCGTTTTTAGTGAGGGTACTTCCAGCTTCCCTGCGTTGGCTGATCTGAGTGCGCTGGAGGGTTTGTAGGGTTCAATCATACTTGCAAGATATGGGGGAGCCATACCTTTGGGGGGAGACATGTGAGAATTTTGGCTGGTTGAAGACCAAGCGAGCTGCGGCATTTTGGATCAGCTGGAGAGGCTTAAGTGCACATGCTGGTAGGCCAGTAAGGAGGGAGTTACAATAGTCGAGTTTTGACAAGACTGTTTTCTGGATTAGGAGCTGGGCTGATTCCTGGGTGAGGAACGGTCTAATTCGTCGTATATTATAGAGTGTGAACCTACAGGATCGAGTGACAGCTGTGATGTGAGCTTTGAACGAGAGCTGACTGTCCAGGACAACACCGAGGTTCCTGGCTGTTTGGACAGATGTTACCAGGGCGTTGACTACGGAGATAGTTAGCTCCCGCATAGGGCAGGACTTAGCTGGGAAGAAGAGAAGCTCAGTCTTGTCTGGGTTCAGCTTGAGGTGATTGGAGGACATCCACTGTGAGATGTCAGCCAGGCATGCAGTGATGCGCTCTTCCACCTGAGTGGCAGAGGGGGGGAAGGATAGAAACAGTTGTGTGTCATCGGCGTAGCAGTGATAGGATATATTGTGAGCAGAGATGATAGTGCCAAGGGATTTAGTGTACAGTGAGAAAAGGAGAGGACCAAGTACAGATCCCTGTGGGACCCCAGTTTGGAGGGTTCGGGGGGATGATAACAGACCTTTCCAGGAAACCTGGTAGGTCCGGTCGGTGAGGTAGGAGGAGAACCACTTTAGTGCCGTTCCACCGATGCCTAGGTCCGCTAGGGTGTCTAGGAGCAGCTGGTGGTTCACTGTGTCAAATGCTGCCGATAGGTCTAGGAGAATCAGTACTGCAGAGTGGGAAGCAGCTTGGGCAGCATGCATTGCTTCTGTGACTGCCAGCAGGGCAGTTTCTGTGGAGTGGGCCTTCTTGAATCCGGACTGGTTGGGATCCAGCAGATTGTTCTGTGAGAGATGGAGAGAGAGCTGGTTGGAGACAACACATTAAATGGTTTTAGAAATAAATGAAAGGAGTGATACCGGTCTGTAGTTCTTGACATCTGAGGGGTCAAGGGTTGGTTTCTTGAGGAGTGGTGTTACTCTGGCTGACTTGAGGGCAGATGGGACGCAGCCTGAGGTTACTGAGGTGTTGATGATGGAGGTGATGAAGGGGAGCAGATCAGGTGCGATGGTCTGGAAGATTGGAGACGGGACAGGGTCAAGAGGACAAGTGGTAGGTCTAGAGGATGTTACTAGTTGTAGAACCTCGTCTGGGGAAAGAGGAGAGAAGGAGGACATGCATGGTATGATGGGGTTAGTGTTGGTTGAGTCAGATGCCGCTTTATGTGGGAGGGGAGGAAAGGAGCTGCTGATATCATCAACCTTCTTCTCGAAGTAGTTGACAAAAACATCAGCAGTGAGGGATGAAGGTTGAGTGGGGGGAGGGGGTTTAAGGAGGGAGGAGAAAGTGGAGAAGAGCTTCCTTGGGTTAGAAGTACAGGATTGGATTTTGGTGTCGTAGAAAGAGGTTTTAGCAGTGGTTAGTGAGTGGGCGAAGGCAGAGAGGAGTGAGTGAAAGTGGGAAAGGTCATCTGGTATTTGGCATGACCCTCTACCATACTGTACAGTTGCAAAAGCATATGACGCTGCATGTAGGTATTAGGGACAAAAGGATAATTTTCACAAACCAGCAATTTCCATTGGCTCATAAAAACATTTTTGACTTAAAATAAATGTACTACGGTTATTTGTCCGTATAGGTCCAAAGTTCACGTGTAGACGTTTTTGTGCATTTTGATCAAAGATCCTGGGAGGAGATACATTTGAACAGTTTTTCATATAATGAAAAATGGCGGTGATCTAAAAGGTCAGAGGTTAAAAGTCAGAACACGAAAGTTGTTCGGCATGAGGAGACATATTTGTATCAAAGTATCATTGCTAACGGTCAAACGGTTCATGAGATATTCACGTTAAAAGTTTGCATTTTCAATTGAGTGTTATAGCGCCACCATTTGGCCAATCATCATGGGCTTCGCATAGTCACCGTTTGGCATGGCCCTCTACCAGATTACCGTGTTTCGTGAAAACCGACTGCACCGATCAGTCAGAACTACATTTTTTGGCGGAAGAAGAAGCAGAAAAAAACCCACAAAAACAATAAGTGACCAAACTTGTTAGTGACTTCTTGGTCCCTTAATAAAAAGCAAACTGAATACAGACCCACAAACCTCAGTAAAAAGCAGCAGTAAACAGAAACGTCTTGGGCTTTGAGTGTTGTAGATGTGACAGGAGTTGGGTTGGGTAGAGGTTCAGAGGACAGTTGAACACTCAACATTGTTTTACTTACTTATTTTTTTAATTCAATACATTTTTCACACACATTGTTAACAATACATTTTATCTAGGGATGAGAAATATTTTATCAAATCGTTATGGGTCGATGTTGGCCTTAAAATGCAATATTGGTATTAGCTGATATTTTAAAATGAAAATACTACATCGAAGCTGTTTATATTCGGACATGGGGTAATATTGCAATGACTGTGAATCCCTATAGTATTGGAATAAAATTCACTGTTTTCCAGAATGTCAGTTTGTCACTTCCCTCTTCACATTAAATAGATCCCGTGATCTTTTGTGGCCAGATGTAATTTCCTGGGGTCTAGTAGGATTATAGAAAATGATAATTAAGAAATCGCTGTACAATTTAGTAAAACAAATACATTTAATGCCCCCGCCACCTGCCAAAAAAGCTAAAAGTGTTTAAACGAAATAAAGCAGCAAATGAAAATATATATAACAATCATCTTTTACTTTCTCTAATAACCCAAAACATGAACCTTGGTTGAAAAACAACCAAAGTTGTCCTTTAAGGTTTAACATGTCTAACCCTAACAAAAGATCAGGAGAATGGAGGCCTCTATTGACAGGATTGATTGAATAGTTGTTTCCCTCAACAAAAATTCAATATCATCAAAAACAACAACAAAATATATCATTACAGGAAATAATAAAACACTAAATGTACAGAGTGGGAGAAAGTTAGGAGGGGGCGTGGTCACCTGTTTAAAGGAGAAGTGATCTTTTCCTCTCCATTGGGCCTGCTGAAAGGTGGACTTTCAGGCATGTTTTAAAAGATGTAAGTGATCTGCATTTTTTGAGGGAAGGGGTCAGGGCATTCCACGCCTGGGTGGCCGTGCTGTAGGAGACTTTTGCCATATTTGTTTTGAAATATAGGAGCAGTATAATAATCCATAATATTGTCCTCGTCTATCGACCTCCCTACGAACATACAGCTGTTAAATTTGATCCTCCCAGTGAGCTAATTTTTCATTCATTCTCGAAATTATTCTCGAAATTACACTGAGTAATCAAACTCATTTCCAGTGTCGTCGAGTAATACAATATGATATAGAAAAAACATCACAATACATCAGAAGATCAGGAAAAGAAAAACAAAAGCTATACATGTGAATTACATAGGTTCACAAATAAAAATATAAGAACAAATTCAAAATCTAAAAACAGTTACATATTGTGGGGTTCTGTATGCTCACCAAGGTTTTAAAACGACTTAACACTTACTAATTCACACCAGCATTTTCCCATTGAACTCTTGAACACATTTCCAGACTACCGGTACTGAACATAAACTATTAAGTCAAACGGGTGGGTGATTATGGCCACAATGATTTTAATGCTGCGATCCTGTGTTATTGAGAGCACCAGCAGCAACCAGATGCTAACTTAAAGGTATTATGACATGATTTATAACATAATTTTAAAAACATTAAAAGTCTTGGCCATGATCCTTCAAACGTGTCTAAAATGTTTGAACACTCAACTCCACTCCAGTATTTCTTGAAAGGGGTTTTTGTGCATGTGTAAAGTTCACCTTGAGAAGCCATGGAAAAACACATTATTTTAGCCTGTAGATGTCGGTAATTCCCCCTTTCCTGTCAACCCAAGATGCGCTACTTTGACAACTTGGTAGGAACGTCATCGTCAAAAATAAAAGAGTCATCTAGGCCAGTTGGTATCCAGTGTAAGGACTTGTGTTGATTGACACAGCCAACAACAGAGAAGATTGATTTTTCTCTAGAAGCCATTATTAGTAAGTATTACAAAGAAACAAAGTTGCAGTCACAATGAGGAAGCGGAGAAGAGAGGGTAGGCACTAGGCAGGGAGCAGAGTGGAGGGGGCGGAGGTTTAGCGGAGATCTACGTATATCTCTGCCGTCCAACCAGATGAGACATTTTTGCATAATTATTCACAAAAGTCCAGACAGCAGAGAATACACTGAATGTTCAAACTTCGTTTTTTTTTGGTGAAATTGATGTCAAGAAAAGCCAAAAAAGCCAAAAAATCTACAAAAATGTGTTTTAAATGTCACAATCCCTTTAAGTATAACATTATGGCTTGATCGATCGAAAGCACTATAAAAGCGCAATTGCCATTGATAAAGCAACAGCGTTGAGGGTTTTATTAAATGCTAAGCTTTAATTGACGTATATCTTGGCCAATGGCACTCTAAGTAACTTAACTAAGTGTTAAGAAAGGGTACCAATATCAGTTTCAATGTCGTTTGCAGGTCATTCCATGTATTAGGGCCGAAACTACTTGACCGGGTGCGGGTGTACTTCAGGAAAGATGAGATGTATTTAGGACAATCTCCAAGCATGGCTTTATACAATAACAGGTGCCAATGCAGTTTTCATCTCTCTGTTAGGGAGGACCATCCAACCTTGTTATATTATATAAGATACAATGGTGAGTACAACAGCTATCACCCGTAATAAATTGAGTCGATGAGTGATAAACAGAGTCTATGGATTTAAGAGTGGATGCTGCTGCATGTCTATAGATTATGTCTCCATAATCCAAGACAGAAACTTTATTTTTTTTTACCCCATGGTGTGAATGCAATGGTGTCTTAGCAAGTGACCGAGTTATTTAAACTTAGGTCACACCGTTTTAAGTGGACATATTTTTTATTGTCCTGTGAGAACTGAGGACAAGAAGGTGGTAACGAAGATTACTTGAAGACTTGAAACTCTTGTCACAATGTTTACATTGGAAAGGTTTTTCTCCAGTGTGGGCACGAAGGTGCGTTTTCAGGGAAGATGATGCAGTAAAACTCTTGTCACAATGTTTACAATGGAAAGGTTTTTCTCCAGTGTGGACACGAAGGTGTGTTTTCAGGGAAGATGATACAGTAAAACTCTTGTCACAATGTTTACAGTGGAAAGGTTTTTCTCCAGTGTGGACATACTGGTGTGTTTTCAGGTGAGTTGACCTACAGAAACTCTTGTCACAATGTTTACATTGGAAAGGTTTTTCTCCACTGTGGACAAGAAGGTGGCTCTTCAGATGACTTGAACTATTGAAACTCTTGTCACAATGTTTACATTTGAAAGGTTTTTCTCCACTGTGGACACGAAGGTGTTGCTTCAGATAACTTGAGCACTTGAAACTCTTGTCACAATGTTTACATTGGCAAGGTTTTTCTCCAGTGTGAACACGAAGAAGGTGTTTATACAGATTACTTGAATCCTTGAAAATCTTGTCACAATGTTTACATTGGAAAGGTTTTTCTACACTGTGGACACGAAGGTGACTCTTCAGATAACTTGAGTACTTGAAACTCGTGTCACAATGTTTACATTGGAAAGGTTTTTCTACAGTGTGAACACGAAGGTGTTTATTCAGATCACTTGAATCCTTGAAAATCTTGTCACAATAATTACATTGGAAAGGTTTTTCTCCAGTGTGGACACGAATGTGTGACTTCAGATTACCTAACTGACAGAAACCCTTGTTACAATGTTTACATTGGAAAGGTATTTCTCTAGTGTGGACATGAATGTGGGACTTATAATTACCTAACTGACTGAAACACTTGTCACAATTCAGGCCAGAAAACTCTTGTCACAATGTTTACACTGGAAAGGTTTTTCGAGAGACAGCGAAATCCATTCACGGCGGACGACCTAGGTTGTGACTGAATCATTTTGCGTTGTGGCATATCATTTTCCGTTGTTGGCTATATTAGAGTACGTCATGGCGTAAATATCAATTCGTCCCGACGTTTTATTAATTCGCCCCAACGTCGGGGCTATAAAATAATTTGCCACGACTTAATAATAATTCGTCGCAGCGTTAAGAATCCGTTGTGGCGTGAGGACTCGTCGCGGCATATAACGGGACTCGTCGCGGCTATATCTACCCGTTTGCGACGTAATAGGTTGACTTTGGTATATTTGCGGTGGTATTGCCTTTTTCCGCGCATCGTGCCCGGGGCCCGGCACGTGCGCCTCGCCGGTCCGATTCCGTGGAGCTCTCCGCCGTCTCCAGGCGAGCCTGCGTTCCGCACTTGTGTGTGTGTGCGCGCAACGCCGTTTCTATATGTCAGAAAAGCCGCAAGGCGTTTATAAGAGAGAGAGAGAGAGAGAGAGAGAGAGAGATTGGGGGGGGGGGGGGGGGGAGTGACCGGCTGCCGCCACCGCGCAATCAATCAATCAATCAATCACTCACTCACTCCACACCGATCAGCAACCCCTCTCACTTCCCCCCTCGCTCTCTCTACCCCTGTATCTCTCTCTCTCTCTCTCTCTCTCTCTCTCTCTCTCGTTATGTTTAATAGTTAATAGTGCGCATTGTATTATACATTGTATATATAGTAGGCTAGTATATGTTTTTCGTTAATAATATTTTGCTAATTATTATTGAACCATTTCAAATATTTATATTTCACTATAGAATTTATGCTCCATTTTACCGATCTAGATTGTCTGTCTGTCTGTCGGCATCTGATCTGCAAGCTCACGCATCGCAGCGGACAGCGGTTGATTATCGCTGGGCCGCAGCGGGTCTATATCCTATATATATTGCTTGTCAAACATTTAAGGCTTATAGCCTATTTAATCTGATTGGTATAGCTCTGCATGGTTGCTGCTTCTGATTAGTTACTAACTTTACTAGACCAATTTAAAATAGTATTAGATGTTTTTCGTTAATAATAACTTATGCTAATTATTACTGAACCATTTTAGATGTTTATAGGCATGATATGCATTTATAAATTATTATGCATAGGCATAATAGGCCAGTGGCCACTGGCCGACTCCATTTTGCGCAGTACGGCGCAATCACAGCTTAGTCCATTTTAATATCATAGCGCTCACTTATATATAATCAAATCATCTACTTGTACTCATGGCTAACAGGGCTTGGGCACTACCCTACCATCTCTCTATAGTGGGGCACCGACGATCTGCCAGCTCACAACGCGCTGCATGTGGACGCAACACTTGGAGCTTGTAGATCCGCACCACAGATCATATACAGGCTGCATGGCTAACAGGGCTTGGGCACTACCCTACCATCTCTCTATAGTGGGGCACCGACGATCTGCCAGCTCACAATGCGCTGCATGTGGACGCAACACTTGGAGCTTAGATGCGCACCACAGATCATACAGGGCGTGTGTTCCAGCTAACCCTATAGGGTAGGTCTATATATTTCTAGGGTTAATTAGTAGGACCCGATTTTTAATTTCATTCAGAGGGAGAGTCATGGTATTTTATATATAGTGAAACATACATTTCATCGATATCCTTCATCGTCTTCATTTCTTTCATAGTTAAATCAAATGCTAAGTGGTCTATTGTCTAAAAAAACACACAGACAAGCAACAGTATAGACATCTATTCATCAATATTTATTTCAAATCAAAATACAATGTAATGCACCACTGTCATGAAGTTCGCACGCACGCATGCGACAGACACACACACACTCACTCACTCACTGCACTCTCGTCGCTATGCGGACCTCCGTGATCCCCCAAGGGTCCCCCAGGGACCCCCCCCACCCCCCCAGGGGTTCACGGACGAGGGTCGGGCCATCCCTCCATGGAACCGGACCGGCGAGGCGCACGTGCCGGGCCCCGGGCACGATGTGCGGAAAGAGGCAATACCACCGCAAATATACCAAAGTCAACCTATTACGTCGCAAACGGGTAGATATAGCCGCGACGAGTCCCGTTATATGCCGCGACGAGTCCTCACGCCACAACGGATTCTATACCACCGCAAATATACCAAAGTCAACCTATTACGTCGCAAACGGGTAGATATAGCCGCGACGAGTCCCGTTATATGCCGCGACGAGTCCTCACGCCACAACGGATTCTATACCACCGCAAATATACCAAAGTCAACCTATTACGTCGCAAACGGGTAGATATAGCCGCGACGAGTCCCGTTATATGCCGCGACGAGTCCTCACGCCACAACGGATTCTATACCACCGCAAATATACCAAAGTCAACCTATTACGTCGCAATCGGGTAGATATAGCCGCGACGAGTCCCGTTATATGCCGCGACGAGTCCTCACGCCACAACGGATTCTATACCACCGCAAATATACCAAAGTCAACCTATTACGTCGCAAACGGGTAGATATAGCCGCGACGAGTCCCGTTATATGCCGCGACGAGTCCTCACGCCACAACGGATTCTATACCACCGCAAATATACCAAAGTCAACCTATTACGTCGCAAACGGGTAGATATAGCCGCGACGAGTCCCGTTATATGCCGCGACGAGTCCTCACGCCACAACGGATTCTTAACACTGCGACGAATTATTATTAAGTCGTGGCGAATTATTTTATAGCCCCGACGTTGGGGCGAATTAATAAAACGTCGGGACGAATTGATATTTACGCCATGACGTACTCGAATATAGCCAACAACGGAAAATAATAGGTCGGGACTTACGTCTCCGCCGCAAAAGTATTTCGCCCCACCTGGGTTTTTCTCCAGTATGGACACATAGGTGTTGCTTTAGGTTACCTGAGAGACTGAAACACTTGTCAAAATGTTTACATTGGAAAGGTTTTTCTCCAGTGTGTACACGAAGGTGTGTCTTCAAATTACTTGAATTTATGAAACTCTTGTCACAATGTTTACATTGGAAAGGTTTTTCTCCAGTGTGGACACGAAGGTGTGACTTCAGATAACTTGAAACACGGAAACTCTTGTCACAATGTTTACAGTTAAAAGGTTTTTCTCCAGTGTGGACACGCTGGTGCTTCTTCAGGTAACCTGAGTCACTGTAACTCCTGTCACGCCGTTCGTCATCGTCTTCACTGGTCTTTTCCCAATCGTCACTGTCGTCAGTGACTTCAGTGTCAGATTCAATTTCCACTTCAACCTCAGAGCAGTGGGAAGATATATCTTCTTCATCATAATTTCCATCATCACCTTTCACTGCTAGTAATGTCAACGTTGACCCAACAGGTTCCTCTGGTCTTTGAAGTAGTTCCTCCTGTTCCTCTTTAAGCTCCTCCTGTTCCTCTTTAAGCTCCTCCTCTTCCTCTTTAATGTGTGGAGGCTCTGGTTCCTCCTGGAGCAGACTGGGGCTCCTCTCCTGTTCAGGAGAAACCTTCTCTTTACACACAACCATGTGCAGTATGTCTAGGAGCAGAAACATAACATGATGGTCAACACTGCATTCCTAAAATGTAAATCCTTCCATGTACAAAATGAGCTATTACCTACGAAGATAAGATTGACTACACCATTACTAACTACAGGTTATTACTGTTTTGAAAGTTTTAGCAAAATACATTGTTTCTTCAGGAACAATATTTTCTAGTTTGCCATTGTTACTGTCCAGTGAAAATAAGACATTGTGGCAGCCCCACAGAACAGAACATATTAAAGAAAGGAAGAGAACATGAAACTTACTGAGGTGTGGCTGGTCTTCAGCTTCCTGTTTAATATAAACGTCTTCAGCTTCCTGTTTAATAGAAACGTCCCTGGCTGAGTCTGGAGAGTTCATCTTCACCTGGGAGTGATGCATCATGGGTATTGTAGTTCTTATGAGTCTGAAGAGTTCGTCTTCACCTGCAGTCTGGACTCCGGTCTGAAATCAAGTGAATAAGGAAGGACTTTAATAACTGGAGATCTATAGTCCGGCAGCCAGGGGTGGGGAGTGGGAAATGTGTTCTAATTGGCCTAAAATATTGTCTATATACTTAAAAATACTTAAATGAATGAGTCCACTTGCTGACCGGCTGTTGGTATTGAGCAATTTATTTTATAAGGTTTTATCTGTTATTTATGCTCCCCTTGGGGTTTTATTGTATATCTATCTCCCTGCTCTTAATGTTTTACGATGGTGTTTAATCGTGCCGAGCAGGGAGAAAATGCAGCAGAGCCGAAGCCAAGTCTAATGCACACTTGTATTCTCATTCTCTAATAAATATTGGTTAAATCTATTTGTGAGTTGCCTGACTGAACTAGTGGTGTTAGCCCAACTCTCCAACATTTAATTTTTTTTATTCAGGATTCCAAGCGTGTGAGTGGGTTGTGCGGAGTGTGGTGAGGAACAACAAGCCAATACCGTGTTAAGATGTGTTACAATGGTGTGTGTTAGGGTTACATTTCAATGGTGTGTGTTAGGGTTACATTTCAATGGTGTGTGCACAATAGGACAGTAACCAAAGTCAACTTCATTGTCACAAGTCAACTCGCACCAGGAGAAGTCGAAAAGATGATTAAACTAGAAAGTGCCCCTCGGGGCACAGGTCTCCACCAAGCCAGGTCAGGTTGTGGCCTCCTGGTGGCCAAGCCATCGTGAAAAGGGTGGGATATAATCCTCAGCCTAGTAAGACAGTGTGTGATAGATTTCACGTAAATTGCATGCTGCGTTGCTACGTTCATGATTTGAGGCTTTTTGTTCAAAACGGGCCAATCTTGCAAACTTTGAAAGTGAATTATAGCCAATTAGGATGGAATATGAAATATCGGACAGATCCGACTTGAGCACATGACTGTAGAGATACTGTGTAACGATTTGCGATATTTTTGGAGTATTATATATTTTTTTTTACAAAAGCTGCCTCATGGTGGCGCTATAATAGGCCGCTCTAGAAAATGGCTTCATCGTTGGCATCCAGGGAGTGTGTGTGCAAAGTTTGGCATCGACCGGGTTAACGGTGCTGGAGATTAGCTGGTAACGGATAGACGGACGGACGGACACACACACACACACGGACGGAGTGCAAAACATACTCTCTCCCCATGCCTTTGGCCTGGTGGAGACAAAAATCTGATTGACTAAGATGTACGTGTTAACATTACATTGGACAGAGCACAAATCCTGCTCATTTATACAAACTATGTTTGCACCTTTGACAAACTGCAGCTTGAAAAGGCCTTCAGCTCAGCTCTGAACTCGGTAGAATCTGCACCTGGCTCGCTGATATCAAATTATCATTACACCTGGGAAAAACTGAATCCATTCTCTATGGATCAAATAGTAATCTCAACAAGGCAGATGGCATCTATGTTAGAGTGAGTGACAATATAATCACACAGAAAGATGAAATTACCTAATTAGGTTCCATCCTGGAGGCAAATCTTTCCTGTGATAAAACTCAACCAAAGAACAAGATTCCTATACAGGATCTCCTCACTCTCACTGGTCAACAAAAACACCATGAAGACCCTAACAGGAGCCCTCGTAAAAGGTTTCTTTGAATCCTTTAGCGCCATCTAGTGTTAGAATGCTCACACTGCCGAGGTCTGCTCCCACTCTACGGAGCTTGTTTCCTTTCCGGGTTAAACAGGAAGGTGGGGGCCTCTGTGAGGACCACAACACCACTCACATTAGCTCACAGCCTTTAGCTAGCAGTACAACCAGCTACATTTTATCAGCGATGCAGTACAAAATCAGAAATTATTTACGATCGTCAGGTGCGCGGCGGCCCACCATGGACAGCTCTCGAACCTTTGGAGATACGGCGGTTTGAAAATCATGTTATAATGGAGGCTCAACAGAGCTGGATTTAAAAATCCCATCGCTGATGGGGAAGGAGGAGCTCCATATTAGCCGGAGCAATACTAAGAGGTAAACAGACGGACGGAGCATTCATATACGAACATATGCGTAGATAGCACCAGTAGATACCATTACATTTATAAACGTAGATAGCAGCGAAATAATTAACTATGCATGCACCTCTTGGTACCACAGCACCTCAAAGGCCCTTAAAACAAGGCTCCAGACTTCCCAAAACAAACTGGTCAGGCTACCCACTTGGCCTCACTCCCCGAACCCACATCACCCCTGCCCATTTTCATAGGCTGCCTCTGGAATGGCTTAGGTTGACGACAGAGTACAGCATTTTGCAATGGGCCTGGCCTACACAATTCACTACCACCTTAACCCATTCTGACCGGGCACCCATTTTGGTGTTGGCATCATGTTATGCTTTAGCTATTGAAAAATAGCAGATCTACAAGCTCATATCGCGCCACCGAGTGGCGCGATACGAGCTTGTAGGTCTGCTATTTTTGAAAAAAATCGAAGAACGACTGACATTTTTAGAATCTGATCTCAGGTCAGAATGGGTTTATCAGACCAGTGTGTGTCCAGCGGAAACCTCGTATGAATCTGATCTCAGGTCAGAATGGGTTAAGATACCCATGTATCTGTCGAAATACTTCCTTCATTTAAATGAAGTCCACAATCTCAACACCAGAGAGAGTTCAACAAACCACATGCAACCCTTATTAGGTTAAAACAATGGATTAAATTAATTTAGCTCCTATGCCACTAAATGTGGAACGCCCTACCAACAGCATTTCAGAAATTGCCACCCCAACAAGTTGCAATATTATTACTGCTGCTAGTATTAACTGCTGCTTATTTAGGATCACATTTATAACAGACAGATTGATTGAAGCGAAAATGGAAGCTATAATCGTTCACGATAATACAAATCGAAACATTTTTGTAAAAAATATCTCGTGGAAGGGAACCCATTTTTGGGTTCTGTACACTGTTGTACAGTATTCAAAAATGTCAAATTTGATGCTTTTTCAGAAAACTTAGGTCAGGATATAGAGGCGTTTTTAGAATCGCCCTCAGGCCTAAAATGGTTTAAAACATTATCTGCCTAATGATGGAGGACGGTTTCTGAACCCTACTATGAGGCACAGACTTGAGTATAAAAATATTGTGCCATTTTATCATGATTATTAGTGAGGACCTATTATATGAAGATAGGTTGAAAAGTGGTGAAGTGGTCCTTTAACAGTTTGCTGAATTACAGTACATTTCAAGTACAACTCGATAGGAAAACTGTTGACTGTGGACGACACCAGAAAGCTTGTTTACAATAGTAACCAAAAACAGGAAATAATCATAAAAGGAGGTAAAAGGGGAAAAACATCTAGGGCTCCATCTTGCGCCAGTTATAATATTATTACTGCTGCCAGTATTAACTACTGCTTGTTAACAAGTTACAATATTATTACTGCTGCTAATATACTGCTTGTTTATAACAAGTTACAATATTATTACTGCTGCTAGTATTAACTAATGCTTGTTTATAACAAGTTACAATATTATTACTTCTGCTAGTATTAACTACTGCTTGTTAAGTTACAATATTATTACTGCTGCTAGTATTAACTATAGCCTACTGCTTGTTTAGGATCATTTATAACTAACAAGCAGATATGAGAGAAATACTCGTTCCATGTTAAAATATGAGTCAATAATATAAAAGATAAATGTAGTTAAAACAAGGTGAATCAGTTCTATCTTACCTGCTGTGTTTCAGGGTTGAGCTGCTTAACGACCACACTGTTTTCAAAGCGTTTCAAACCTTTTACTATTATTATTATTATTATTATTGTGTTTTCAAAACACACTGCTAACAGGCTAACAGCTAGCTGTGTGTGAACGCATGATGCCTGCTGTACAAGCATGCGCACTAGCCCTGCTGCTGCAGAGCCATGTAAGACAGAGTTACGACAACTCTGTTCACGTCACGGGGCTTCAGTCCAATCCTCTTCTACATAGACTTCTATTGAAGGGAAACATACAGGGCTTCACGGAATGCATTGGAGTCTATGGACTCGCGCGAGAACATGAACCACGTGACCAGGCTTTTTATGCCCCCTCAATGTCATAACTCTCTGTGGCTCTGCCCTGCTGAAGCCTGGAGCGTGCACGGTGCACGTACCATAAACGGTCACTATAGGGGAAGCCATGGTACAGTGTAATACAGTGGGGAGCAGCTATGGAACCGCTATACACCGACACGAAAACGCATATTCAGGGCGGAGTCACCACTGTAGAAAGACCAAGGAATACTGGTAACTTTATACAGTCAAGTTCCATTTATTAACAACTGTCACGCCCACACCAGTGTGAGCGCACCTGCACCAGGTTCCACGCTGAGTAGCCAAGGCTACTTATTGTCTGCCGCTACCCATTGTTCTCTGCCTGCAGATCAACCCAGTTTACCCTAGGTTAGCACGCCGTTACTCTTGAACCTGTTATCCAGCCTGTTATTATATCTGACCTTAGCCTGTCCCTGGTTATCCCTTGCCTGACGCCTTGTACCTTTGCCTGTTCCCAGAACCACTGTGTATGGACCCGGACCGAACTCTGACTCTCGACTTGCCTAATCCCTATCGGAACCGACGCCCCACGGACAGCCTTCCAGGAATCCTGACCCACGCTATGAATACCTACTACGCCTCTGCCTTTTCCCCTTGAACTTTAATAAAACCCGTTAAAGGTTTTGCTGCCTGCTTTTGAGTCCTATCCTTTCTGGTGCCTGACAACAACAGTATTGTATACAGCTCCCAGTCATGGACTCGTGTAGCCCAACATCACAGTGTATAATAATAACTACCGGCTTGCGCATGCATGGTATACTTTACTACTACCGTGGCTGCCGAGGCACATACAGAGTGAGCATTGGGTGGATGCTCTACATCCCTCTTCTTTAGCTTACAGTGTGTACAACAAATAACTGTATTCAAATGTGAACAGTCCACAGTGATACTTCAGTATTCAAGCTGCTCGTGTCATGAACATAACGAATAGTAAATGCAATAAATGACCAGTAACAGTGTTCTTTTTTTTTTCCTTTTTTTTTTAAACATAGTAACATACACCAAACGGTGTGTGGCCCATAAAGGCTATCCACAGTCAGAAATCAGAAATTATATCTGGGGTTTGGTCGTTCAGCAACGGGTAAGAGGTGTCTGCGGTTCCTCCTGTAGTCTTTGCCTCCAGACTGTATGACGTAGGACCATGGCTCCTCACAAATCTTCCCCACTGTGCCCATGCGATCGTACCCCCGGGGGGTCTGCATCCTGACCACTTCGCCCTCCAGCAGTGGTCGTAGAGGGCGGCTGTACTTGTCATAGCTCAGCTTCTGGGCAAGCCTCTTCTTCTTGAGCTGAGCTGCGACTTGTTGGGTGTTGAGAGGGGCTGGCTGCAGTAGCTGTTTGCTGATGGGGAGGGTAGTGCGGATCTGCCTTGACATAAGTCTCTGCGCAGGTGAACCAAGCAGTGTGTCGCGGGGGATGTTCCTCAGGTTTAAGAGGTTGAGGAACACGTCTGTGCCGTCCCTTTTTGACTTCTCCATCAGTTGCTTGGCACTTTGCACTGCCCTTTCAGCCAAACCGTTGCACTGTGGGAACTCAGGGCTGCTGGTTACGTGCCTGAAGTCCCACTGCGCAGCAACATCTCTGAACTTTTGGCTGTTGTACTGTCCGGGATTGTCTGAGAGGAGAAGGTGTGGTGAGCCATGAACAGAGAAGTGTCGTTTCAGCTTTGTGATGACTGTGTAGATGTCCTGGGAGCGCGTGACAGGGTGTCGGCCAGGTACATCTCCTCCCCTTTTTTGTAGACCAGATCGATGTTGTACCTCTGGAGCTGCAACATCATACGTTGGAGCCGTGCAGGTGCTGTGTAGATCGGCTTTCTGATGATCGTGGCCAGGGGTTGGTGGTCGGTTTCCACTGTGACCGGTTTACCGTAGATGTAGTCGTTGAATCGTGAGCACGCAAAAACCACTGCGAGGAGTTCTTTCTCGATTTGGGCATAGCGTGTCTCGGGCTGAGTCATTGTTCGTGATGCGTATGCAATCGGTCCGCCCCCCTTGTAAACACGCCGCTCCCAGGCCGTGTTGTGAAGCGTCGCATGTGAGCGTGACTGGTAGGGCGACATTGTAGTACGACAGGACAGGCGGACTGGAGATGCGTCTCTTTAGTGTGTCATAGGCGTCTTGGTGCTGCTTCAGCCAGCACCATGCTGTGTCTTTGCGCGTCAGCTGATTCAGAGTGGCAGACAGCTCACTCAAATTTGGCACGAACTTCCCCAGGTAGTTTATCATGCCTAGGAATCGCTGTAGAGCTGTGACGTCTTCGGGAACCGGCATTTCGGTGATTGCTGTGGTCTTGTCAGGGTCAGCTTTCAAGCCCTCGCTGGTGAACACATGACCGACATAAGTGACCTCTGTCAGCCGGAACTTGCATTTGAGGGGGTTGAGCCTCAGATTTACTTTGCGTGCACTGTCGAGCACCCTTTTTAGGTTTGCGTCGTGCTCGGCTTCAGTGCGGCCCCCTACTATAATGTCGTCGACGACTATAGCACAGGGGTATCCTGCGAATATCTGTTCCATTGTGCGCTGGAATACTTCGCTGGCTGAATTTATTTCCGAACGGCATTCTGAGGAACCTGTAGCGTCCAAATGGTGTGCTAAATATGGTTAGTAAGGAAGACTTGCTGTCCAAGGAGATTTGCCAGAAATAACTTTTGGCGTCTAGAACTGAAAACAGTGTTGCATTTGCCATCTGTGATGCAACCTCCTCAACCGTGCGCATCGGATGATGGGGGCGCTTTAAAGCCGTGTTGAGGTCTCTGGGGTCGATGCAGATCCTTATTTCTTCTGTCCGCTTCTTGTTTGTCGCCACCATGGCTGACACCCATTCGGTTGGTGACATCCAGATCCACCATTCTCTCAAGTTCTGCTTTCACTCTGTCCTGCATGGCTACAGGGACGCGGCGTGCTGGGCGGACGGCGGGGTGCACATCCGGGTCTAGTTTCATAGAGTATGTCACCGGCAGCCTTCCAAGTTCGTCCTTGAATAGATCTGCATAAGATCTTGTGTGGCAGGTTGGCATCCGTGTTCACACTGAGTTGGTGAACGTCATTGCTCAGTGTCACTAGCTTCATGCGCAGGCACGCTTGGAGGCCTAGTAGTGGCTGGACATTCCTCTCAACGACGTGTAACTGAAGTGAATGTTGCTGACCTGCCAGTTGACATTGTAGGAAGACTGAGCCCACTGTGTTTATCAAAGTCCCTCCTATGCGAGGTTGGTGATTATTGAACGGTCAATCAGCTCCCCACTCTCCACATATTTGAAGGCATCGTAGGATAAAACGTTGCATTGGCCACCTGTGTCGACCTTCATCTCGACGGGCCTGCCATTGATGTGTACAGCGGTGAATGCCACATTTTTCTCACGTGCGTTAGAGTCTATTGTGTCCACAACCACTGGTGTTATTCCATCGATGCAGAACGACTCGTCGTCGCTAGCGCCACCTGTGGCCTGGTTCAATTCAAGTTGATGGACGGATTCCCTGGAACCCTGTGGCCTGGAGTACCTCTGTGCTGATCTGCAGCACTTCTTGTAGTGGTTCCACTTTTTGCACATAATGCATTGTTGACCAAAAGCCGGGCAACTGTCCTTCTTGGCATCATGGCTGCCACCACAATTACTACAGCCGGCGATGGGCTGTACATTTCTCCCTGTCTGTGGTCTTTGCCGTGGCTCAAATCTCTGCTGTGGCTCATATCTCTGCTTCCTTCCACATTTGTACTGCAGACTGTCAACACTAGTGGGAGCATGTGGTGATGACAGTGTTCTCGCGTGGTGCTCCGTCTGCTCGTATATTTGACACACAGAGACAGCCTTGGCTAGAGTCAGCCCTCCGTCACGCAGCAAGACTTTTCTCAGATTATCATCATTTATGCCATAGACCAATCTATCTTTGATGAGCTCTTCACTCAGTGTCCCAAAATTGCAGGTCTTTGCCTTAATCCTTAGGTCTGTCACGTAAGATTCAATTGGCTCACCTTGTTTCTGGGTCCTTGCATTGAACTTGTGTCTCTCCATTGTGATGTTTATCTGGGGACTGCAAATCTCCCGAAACTTTCTCTTCAAACATTCGGGGTCCTCAGCTGGGGTGACTTCAGGGTCCCGGTTGGCCGCCAACGTCGGGTCCCCTCACCACGGGAGCATACACAAAAGATCTCTCCCTTTCAATAGCCTCCGATCCTGCCAGATTGAGGAGAATGTAGGCCTGCGTGCTGGCCGGCTTATCATAGTGTGCTGCCGCGATGAAAATGTCATATTCTTGTTCAAACACTCGCCAGTTCTCTGCGACGTTCTCATCGAAGACGAGAGGGTCCAGTCTGCGAAATCCGTCCGACATGATGCTAGCGATCGTAGCTTGTTGTTGTCAGTCCGTAGTCGCACGTCCCGTGACCAACCGTACGTTCTGAAGCGTCCGTGTTTACTTCCGACACCATGTAGAAAGACCAAGGAATACTGGTAACTTTATACAGTCAAGTTCCATTTATTAACAACAGTATTGTATACAGCTCCCAGTCATGGACTCGTGTAGCCCAACATCACAGTGTAGCCTATAATAATAACTACCGGCTTGCACATGCGTGGTATACTTTACTACTACCGTGGCTGCCGAGGCACATACAGAGCGAGCATTGGGTGGATGCTCTACAACCACCCCCAGGATAAGTTGTGATTTGCTCTCGTTCACTGCAATGCAATTTGCGGCATTTCCAAAACAATATTGCGTAGAGTAGCGATTAGCAAATGTATTTGCAATGCCATACGTTGAACGATCTGTTGCCCGTGGACAAGGCACGTTACCTCCGCAAGTTAGATATTATCGGCATAGATGTTTTCCCTATGTGGTTAAGGATTGGAAAAAGTTGCATTGGCAGCCATAGAAAATTCTGCCCAGGGTAAAAAGCCGGATGTGACGTTTTTGGGCGTTCCTGTCTTGTTCCGTGTCAGTGTATAGAGCTGATAACTCTCCCATAGAGATCTATTAAAATAATATTTTAATAGATCTCTATGGGAGATAAATATTATTTATATCAATTATTCTGAGCCTAGAATCAATCCATCAGGATCCTGGTGAGTCATGACCATAACACCTCTGATTCTGAGAAAATTATAATGATATGATTTACTACATTTAATAAATGCTCTTTGTTTAGAGTCTTTCATTTTCATTTATTCACAGAATCAGATGTTTTATGGTCATGATTCACCAGGATCCTGGAAGGCTTGATTCTAGGCTTAAAATAATTGATATAAATATTTGAATGCATTTAAATATACATATTTCTTTAATAAATGTATAGAAAAAATTGGAAAAGAATGAATGGTCAATTTTTTTTCAGTGAGTCCAGAAAACCTTGCCCACTTCTATGTTCTATACTGTGGTGTCATCAAAGTCTATCTTCACTAAATCATTTTAAATATAAACTATAATATAAACCATTTGATGAATCACATTAACAAATCTCACCTGCACAATAGGCCAAATGTGTTGTTTTTAAACGTGCAAATAAAATAAGAAAATCCTATGCATCATAGGAATTGTATGATAGCGAATACATTACACCAATATTCCCTTTATTCTAAATCCAGCTAATCCATCTTTTTTCCATTCCCTCCTTTCTTCTGTATACTTCCTGCAGTACAGAAATATACAGATTGGGCTGTAGTGTAGCATGCCACTAGGACACAGGACAGACAGTGGGGGCTGTAGTGTAGCATGCCACTTGGACACAGGCCGGGGTCTGATCAGCCATGGTTGAGTCGCATGGAGGGTGTATGTTGTAAGACCCAGAAACACCCAACGATCCCAGGTTTACAACACTGATGATGTGTCCAAGTTCATGCATCAGTAGATGTTTAATTAACTGTATCTGCTGCTGCTTTGTGTATCCTGACTCAGACTGTATGCCAACTGCAACATGGAGAGACGTCATGTACCATAGAGTCTATGGCATAGATAGACTTACTTTATTCTGTTATTCTATTGGATCATAAAAGGCAAATGTACTCTGGAATAAATATACAAATTGATTCATTGTCTAATAATAATAATATTTAGATTTATGAATTGATTTACTAAACAGTGTGATGAAGTTACAGCACTGCTTTGCCCGTTAGAGTAAGCATGTTTATTTGTACATTTCAACAAGGAAGGCAGTGTGCTTTACACACAACATCTGGGCGGAAACCCCTTTTGGTGTTTTAAGCATTATGTTATACTTTGGCTATTGAAAAATAGCAGATCTACAAGCTCGTAGCGTGGCACCGAGTGCAAGCTTGTAGATCTGCTATTTTTGAATTTGTTTGAAAATGTGGTGCAAACCTTTGAATATATATTATTTCACAGCGAACGTTTTTAACTCTAATCTTTGCTCCTGGGGGGTCCCTGGAACAACATATTTTCAGATGGGGGTCTAAATGGGTTAAGAGCAATGTAAAGTGTGATGCATTCACAATAATAAAAGGACATTTGAATACAATCAAAACTATTGGTTTAGAATAGAAAAATTATAAAATAAAAAGCAAACTGAATACAGACCCATAAACCTCAGTAAAAAGCCTATGTAGAAGTGTTGTATATGTGACAGGAGTTGGGTTAGAGGTTCAGCCAGACTGTTGAACACTTGATGTATATTTTGTGTCAAATGACCCTTGTCTTGTAACGGCGATGGTGGAATGAGTGGGAAGAAACGGAGGCAGGCAGGCAGGTTGCAGTCTTACGAATCCTTCAGCTTTATTGAACAGGATTCACTCAGTACAACAAGGCAGCAGCACGGGCAGAAGGCCACGTGCCCAGGAGTCACAACGTAGCCAATCTCAATGTGAACACAAATACAGTGGTTCCAACATTACAGTATATTCACTTCAAAGTCTATGTCAGCCAATCAGATTGTTGCTTTCACCGGATCTGCCTGTAAGGGCCGATTCATACTCCTATTTTACCGCTGTTTCGGCGCTGTAGTGCCGAAATGATTTTGGCTCGTCAGAAATTTTCAGTAGCACCGAAGAGCCGACTTTAGGACGGTAGGCTACCCGCCCCCCCGAACCTCAAATGACGTCAAATTGTAGGCTCTACAGCGCCGAACCGACTTTTATTCGAGGAGTATGAATCGGCCCTAAGAGGTAGGCGGGACATCTGGCATGTAGCTCATGTGGCACACAGTAACTATACGGTTTATCAATAGGACTAACAAAATATCTATACTATATATGAAGTATTGCAGAACCTTATTTAACACATAATGTCACAAAGGTAGAATGTAATGTATTATTACCAGGTCTAACTGATTGGATCACAAATACATTGTAGGCTAGAGAACAGAGAGCAAGGAGAAGCTCCCTGGACACACACACACACATCTGTTGGTTAGTTAAGATATTTCACCAAGATTAGTCCCACGACCCCCTGTGGTGATGACAGCTTCTAACAGAGACATTGTTTTCACAGGCCTGGCTGTACATAACTCTTAAGCAGTTTACTCTTTCTATGAAGTCACCACAGTTTACATGTCCCAACTATGTCAGCCCGTGTACCTTAGCTGACCATTATTCATCACATTCAACATTGTTTTACTTACTTTATTTTTTAATTCAAGACATTTTTCATTCAAGTATTTTATCTAGGGTTAAAACAAATACATTTACCCTCTAGTTCGAATGCCCCCGCCCCCTGCCAAAAAACGCTAAAAGTGTTTAAACGAAATAAAGCAGCAAATGAAAAAATATATAACACTCATCTTTTACTTTCTCTAATTCTCTAATACCATTGTCCTATTGTTTTAAAGGAGAATTCCATACTAAAAGGCTTTCTTACCTTTCTTTGTAGTTGTTACGTCCCCATCAAAGAGGTCCAGGTGTTATTCTGTGCAAAAGCTCCTAATTGGCTATTTCCCCTACCATAAGCCCTAAATGAATTGCATTGAATTGAATGGGATGTATGGGGTGTTGTGCTAATTCGCTTAATTCCATTGAAATAAGTAGTAAAGTGTGCCGCTTGGGTTATTATTTACATTATGAAGAGAGGATATATACAAAATAATTATAATTTTGAGCGATAGAAATAAGCGAATTAGCACAACACCCCATACATCCCATTCAATTCAATGCAATTCATTTAGGGCTTATGGTAGGGGAAATAGCCAATGTGGAGCTTTTGCACAACATAACACCTGGACCTCTTTGATGGGGACGTAACAACTACAAAGAAAGGTAAGAAAGCCGTTTAGTATGGAATTCTCCTTTAACTGCTTGCCTGTTTTAATGCTGTTTTGTTTTGCTTTTATTATCTTTTCTGCTCTGTAAAGCACTTTGAGCTGCATTTATGTATGAAAGGTGCTATATAAATAAAGTTTATTATTATTATTATTATTATTAATAACCTAAACATGAACCTTGGTTGGAAAACCCAAAGTTGTCCTTTAAGGGTTTAACATGAGGAGAAAAACTAAAGATCAGGAGGCCTCTATTGACAGGATTGATTGATTAGGCATAAATGTAAAACAGCAACAGAGTTCAGTCAAACACTGATTCCAAAAGGGAGAACACAAAAACAGTCCTTGCGGTCATGTTTCCATTCAGGTCCTATGCAATCAATTCATAATAGCAGAACAACAAAATCACACTTTGTGTGAAGTGAGGGGTGCTCTTATCACATCACACATCACATTCTTATCACATCACACATCACATTTCATGCTCAGCCAATGAATCAAATTATCACAAATGTCATTCCGGTCAATCACTTTTGGCGTCTTCACTTCTTCTGCCCTCACAATTTTACCCTCAATATGTACATCAGCCAATCAAATAATCGCTATGGGATGATGATCAGCCAATCAAATCATCGTGTTTGTGTTCACACAAAGACAAAGCCCAGTAGGAGGAGCTAGCGCCCCTCAACAAAAAACCAGGCCTGTTTTAAAAGATGTAAGTGATCTGCATTTTTTGAGGGAAGGTGTCAGGGCATTCCATGTCTAAGTGGCCGTACAATTTACCCATATTTGTTTTGAAATATAGGAGCAGTATAATAATCCATAACATTGTCCTTGTCTATCGACCTCCCTACGGACATACAGCTGTTTAATTTGATCCTCCCAGTGAGCTCATTTTTCATTCATTCAAGTTTTGTTTATTCTCGAAATTGAGTAATCAAACTCATTTTCAATTTCGTCGAGTGATACAATATCATATAGAAAAAACATCACAATACATCAGAAGATCAGGAAAAGAAAAAAAAATGTACGATGTGAATTACATATAGGTTTACAAATACAAAGCCAAGACAAAATTCGAAACAATTACATATTGTGGAGATCTGTATGCTCACCAAGGTTTTTAAATGATTTAACACTAATTCACACCAGCATTTTCCCATTGAATTCTTATTTTGAAAAGCCACATTTCCAGACTACCGGTACTGAACATAAACTAGGAAGTCAAACGGGTGGGTACATGCAGGTCTACATGCAGAGAGCGTCGGACCCATTTCGCAGACGGTAAGCCTGTTGCATCATTTCCTGTGTTGCCTGTATGCTGTCTGGCGGCTGTGTTGTTGTCAAACACCAAACATTATTGTATTGCGCTGCTGTGATTCAGACACACGCTGTCACTGTTAACTATCCTACTCTGTGGCGATCTTATCGCTACTCGGGTTGGTTGTTTGGCGGGGCGACCGTCCCCTTCTGTCGGCTCAGCCGGGCGATTGTGATGGCTTTCCGCCAACACCACCCCTTCCCTCCCGGCGGACTTCCCTCTCGCTCTAGCCCTCTCTCCTGCGCCGTATGCAATATGCACAGTTACAGCCCTGACGCCTTTGCTGCTTCGGACGTGTGTAACAAGTGCAGCGTGTTTGCGGTGCTGGAGGAGAGGCTCAGCGAGTTGGAATCAATTCTAGCTAGCGGTGCAAACGTTAGCTTAGCCCGAGCTCACACACAACCACGGGGAGCCCACCACCAATCACGGTCGAGGGGCATTTCATCGCCATCGACCGCGGCTGGTCGGGGCTCGCACAAACAGGACGGCTGGGCCAAGGTGGCTGCTACTGGTCGAAAGCGTGGAAGTAAACAAAAGCACACGGGACACCAACCACTTCACGTTTCAAACAGTTTTTCCCCACTCACTGCTATACCCGTTGAGTCTGACAGTGAGATTTCAGTTCCACTTGATGGCACGCAACGCAAGCTGCGGCATGTCATTAAGAACACAACTCTGGTTATCGGTAGTTCTATAATGAGAAACGTGAAATTAAAGACTCCAGGAACCATAGTCAAATGCATCCCCGGGGCCAGAGCGGGCGACATCGAATCAAATCTGAAACGTATTGCTAAAAGTAAATGTAATCGCTATGATAGGATTGTAATTCATTGCAGGGGCAACGACACTCGACTTCGGAAATCTGAGATTACGAAGATAAATATTGAGTCAGTTTGCACATTGACTCCGTAATTTTCTCTGGTCCCCTGCCAAACATGATTAATGATGACATGTTTAGCCGTATGCGCCAACTCAACCGCTGGTTGTCTAGGTGGTGTCCAGATAATAACGTGAGCTTTATAAATCATTATAAAACCTTTGAGGGGAATACTGGTCTGATAGAGAGAGACGGCATACATCCAACTTGGGACGGTGCAAAGCTCATCTCTAGAAATATGGACGATTTTATAGATACATTATGACCACCCAGAGTTGGGACCAGGAAGCAGAGTTGCAGTCCTACACAGCTCTCTGTGCTTCCTCCAGTGCAGCCGCCTACCCCACCTGTCCTACAAATCAGAACTATACAAAATATACAGTCTCTGAGTCTGTACAGGCTGAACAAACCATATAGGCTGCACAAACAAAAATAAAAGGAAATAGGAGCTGTACATACAAACTTGATACAAATCAAAACCAATACAGTAGTACCACAAAATACAAATATCAAATGTGGATTTCTAAATATTAGATCTCTACGCAAAAAAGGAACATTAGTAAATGAAATCATATCAGACAATTGTCTTGATCTATTTTGTCTGACTGAAACGTGGCTGGGTGAGCAAGAATATGTCAGTTTAAATACAGCCACCCCACCAAGTCACACCAATGCACATATACCTAGAGACAATGGTAAAATTGTAGGAGTTGCTGCCATCTTCAATTCAAGCCTAACAATTAGTCCTAGAGCCAGAGCTACATACAAATCATTTGAAAGCTTGATTCTCAACCTTTCACACCCAAGCTGGAAATCAATACAGCCGCTGATAGTCATTACAGTGTACCGCCCACCCGGCGCCTACACACAATTTCTATCCGAGTTTTCTGAATTTCTATCAAGTCTAGTCCTCAAGTCTAATAAAATCATCTTAATTGGTGATCTAAATATTCACGCCGACATAGGAACTGATAGCCTGAATAGAGCGTTCATCTCATTGATTGATTCAATCGGTTTCTCTCAGTGTGTAGACAAACCTATACACATTCTCAACCATACCCTTGACCTCATTCTGGTCTATGGTATTACAATAGAGCACCTCACAGTTTTTCCACAAAATCGTGACCTCTCTGATCATTATCTGATCACCTTCGATTTTACATTGATCGACTATACGCCATTGGACAAAAATGTCCTTGGCAGAAGTATATCTGAGAGCGCTGTAAATAAATTCAAGGAAATAGTTCCACCAGCCATCAACTCAGTATACTTCAACAAAATAGAGGACCTCCACACATATAGTCCTCCTCAACTCGATCAACTTGTTGATAGTGTCACATGCTCATTTCAAAATACGCTAGACTCTGTTGCTCCCCTGAAAAGGAAGGTAATAAAGCAACAAAGGCTAGCCCCATGGTACAACTCGGAAACTAGAAACCTCAAGCGAACGTCTCTCAAACCTGAAAAAAAATGGCGCTCAACCAAACAGAAAGAAGCATGTATAGTCTGGCAGAATAGCCTCAAAATATACAAAAAGGCTCTCGACACGGCCAGAGCCACCTATTATTCATCCCTAATAGAAGAAAACAAAAGTAACACAAAGTTTATTTTTGATACTTTGGCAAAACTGACAAAAAGCCGCGATTCCACTGATCCACGTATTCCTACAACTCTCAATAGTAACGATTTCATGAGGTTCTTCAATGGCAAAATATAAACTATCAGAGATCAAATTGATCTACAACTACTCTCGGCTCCCACTGGACTGCCTCCAAATATGGTGGTCTCAGAGATGGCCGCACACCCAAATATATATATGGATAGTTTCTCTCCAATCGAGCTCTCTGATTTCACTTCAATGATATCTTCCTCAAAATCAACGACATGTACCCTGGATCCAGTTCCGACTAGATTACTCAAAGAGGTCCTGCCTCCGGTTGGTACATGCCTACTCAATATGATCAATATGTCCTTAGTGACAGGCTACGTGCCACAATCTTTTAAGGTAGCGGTAATCAAACCTCTACTCAAAAAGCCTACTCTTGATGCAGGCATTCTAGCTAACTATAGACCTATATCGAACCTTCCATTTCTCTCCAAAATTCTCGAGAAAGCAGTCGCCAAACAGTTATGTGACTTTCTACATAACAACAATTTATTAGAAGGCTTTCAGTCAGGCTTCAGAGCTAACCATAGCACTGAGACGGCACTGCTGAGAGTTACAAATGACCTCCTGACTGCAGCAGATAATAACCTCCTCTCCGTAATGGTGTTGCTGGACATTTGACACTATTGACCACCACATTCTGCTACAGAGACTGGAGCATCTGGTTGGCATCAGGGGTGACGCACTGAAATGGTTCGAGTCCTATCTGTCTGATCGATTTCAGTTTGTAGATGTCAATGATGGCTCCTCAACACGTGAAAAGGTCAAATACGGAGTCCCACAAGGCTCTGTGCTTGAACCAATACTTTTCTCCTTATATATGCTCCCTCTGGGTAACATCATCAGGGAACACTCAATTATATCTATCGATGAAACCGAACGAAACGGACCAATTAGTCAAACTTCAAGCATGTCTTAAAGACATAAAGAGTTGGATGACCCGTAATTACCTACTCCTCAACTCTGACAAAACGGAAGTTATCGTGATCGGCCCTAAGCCCCTAAGAGACAAGTTAGCCGATGAGAACTTTTCCCTAGATGGCATTACCTTGGCCTCCAAGGCCACTGTAAAGAATCTGGGAGTCACCTTTGATCAAGATATGTCTTTCAAATCGCACATCAAACAAATCTCAAAGACTGCCTTTTTTCACCTGCGAAATATTGCAAAGGTTAGGCACATCCTGTCCAAAAATGACGCAGAAAAACTTGTCCACGCATTTGTTACCTCAAGGCTGGACTACTGCAACTCGCTATTATCAGGCTGCCCAGGTAAGTCTCTGAAAAGCCTACAGCTAGTTCAAAATGCTGCGGCGCGTGTGCTGACAGGTACCAGAAGAAGAGACCATATCACTCCTTCACTGGCCTCCCTACACTGGCTCCCTGTCAAACACAGAATAGAGTTCAAAATTCTTCTCCTTACCTACAAAGCTCTCAATGGTCAGGCACCACAATATCTCAAAGATCTCATTGATCCCTACAAACCAAATAGAACACCAGTGCGTCTACAGTATGCAAAAATGCTTACTGTCCCAAAAATATCAAAAGTTACAATAGGAGGCAGGGCGTTTAGGTCCCAGGCACCTCAGCTGTGGAACCTTCTCCCGGCTTCGGTCCGTGGGGCTGACACGCTCTGCACATTCAAGACTAGGTTGAAAACCTTTCTCTACGACAAAGCCTATAGCTAGAGTTGTCTCCAAGTCTAGCTGGATACCATAGTCGTACATTGTTGTGTGGGTCTGTCTCCCAGCAGTACTTGTAATATACACTATATAGGCTCCAGTAAGGCCTGCCACTAATCCAACATCCGGGGAATCTCTCCCCGGAGTCTCTTTTTGTCCTCCCCGTCGCAGTTCTGTGGACCTCTAATACTAACCCCCAACTGACTGCCGAGTGTGACCGTGGATCAGGCCTCTTCATGGAGCCCACCAGAAGTGTGACCTGGACCCGGCCTCACAGAGCTCGACCAGATGTGGACCAGACCCCTGTCTATTTCCTGTCTACTTCTGTCTATTTCTCTCTGTCTATCTCTCTCTCTCTCTCCCCCCCCCCCATGCAGAAATTGCTGCATGTCTGTATAGATTGTCTCCATAATCCAAGACAGACAGGAACATAGTGGAAACTTTATTTTTGTTACCCCATGGTGTGAATGCAATGGTGTCTTAGCAAGTGACCCGAGTTATTTAAACTTAGCTCACACAGTTTAAACTGGACATCTTTTTATTGTCCTGTGAGAACTGTGGACACGAAGGTGTCTCTTCAGATAACTTGAGCAAATGAAACTCTTGTCACAATGTCTACATTGGAAAGGTTTTTCTCCAGTGTGGAAACGAAGGTGTGACTTTAGATGACTTGATTGACTGAAACTATTGTCACAATGTTTACATTGGAAAGGTTTTTCTCCAGTGTGGACTTTCTGGTGTTTCTTCAGTTCATCTGAACAACTGAAACTCTTGTCACAATGTTTACATTGGAAAGGTCCACTGTGGACACGAAGGTGTGTTTTCAGGGAAGATGATGCAGTAAAACTCTTGTCACAATATTTACATTGGAAAGGTTTATCTCCACTGTGGACACAAAGGTGTGTTTTCAGGGAAGATGATGCAGTAAAACTCTTGTCACAATGTTTACATTGGATAGGTTTTTATCTAGTGTGGACATACTGGTGTGTCTTTAGGCTACTATAATTTCTGAAACTCTTGTCACAATGTTTACATTGGAAAGGTTTTTCTCCAGTGTGGACACGAAGGTGTCTTTTCAGATGGTGTGTCTTTAGGGAAGTTGATTGACTGAAACTCTTGTCACAATGTTTACATTGGAAAGGTTTTTCTCCAGTGTGGACACTCTGGTGTGTCTTCAGTTGAGATGACCATCTGAAACTCTTGTCACAATGTTTACATTGGAAAGGTTTTTCTCCAGTGTGTACACGAATGTGTGACTTAAAATTGGATAACTGAATGAAACTCTTGTCACAATGTTTGCATTGGAAAGGTTTTTTTTCAGTGTGGACACGCTGGTGTCTGTTCAGGTCAGATGACCGTTTGAAACTCTTGTCACAATATTGACAGTGGAAAGGTTTTTCTCCAGTGTGTACACGGATGTGTGACTTATAATTGGATAACTGAATGAAACTCTTGTCACATTGTTTACATTGGAAAGGTTTTTCTCCAGTGTGTACACGATTGTGTGACTTATAATTGGATAACTGAATGAAACTCTTGTCACAATGTTTACATTGGAAAGGTTTTTCTCCAGTGTGGACACTCTGGTGTGTCTTCAGTTGAGATGACCATCTGAAACTCTTGTCACAATGTTTACATTGGAAAGGTTTTTCTCCAGTGTGTACACGAATGTGTGACTTAAAATTGGATAACTGAATGAAACTCTTGTCACAATGTTTGCATTGGAAAGGTTTTTTTTCAGTGTGGACACGCTGGTGTCTGTTCAGGTCAGGTGACCGTTTGAAACTCTTGTCACAATATTGACAGTGGAAAGGTTTTTCTCCAGTGTGTACACGGATGTGTGACTTATAATTGGATAACTGAATGAAACTCTTGTCACATTGTTTACATTGGAAAGGTTTTTCTCCAGTGTGTACACGATTGTGTGACTTATAATTGGATAACTGAATGAAACTCTTGTCACAATGTTTACATTGGAAAGGTTTTTCTCCAGTGTGGACACGAATGTGTGACTTATAATTGGATAACTGATTGAAACTCTTGTCACATTGTTTACATTGGAAAGGTTTTTCTCCAGTGTGTACACGAATGTGTGACTTAAAATTGGATAACTGATTGAAACTCTTGTCACAATGTTTACATTGGAAACGTTTTTCTTCAGCGTGGACATGAAGGTGTGTTTTCAGGGAAGATGATGCAGTAAAACTCTTGTCACAATGTTTGCATTGGAAAGGTTTTTCTTCAGTGTGGACACGCTGGTGTCTGTTCAGGTCAGGTGACCGTTTGAAACTCTTGTCACAATATTGACAGTGGAAAGGTTTTTCTCCAGTGTGTACACGCTGGTGTTTCTTCAGGTAACCTGACAAACTGAAACTCTTGTCACAAAGTTGACATTGGAAAGGTTTTTCTCCTGTGTGGATACGAAGGTGTCTTTTCAAGTAGGATGAATCAGCAAAACTCTTGTCACAATGTTTACATTGGAAAGGTTTTTCTCCAGTGTGAACACAAAAGAGTATTTTCAGGTTAGATAACTGTTCCTCTTTAAGATCCTCCTGTTCTTCTTTAAGCTCCTCCTGTTCCTCTTTAATGTGTGGAGGCTCTGGTTCCTCCTGGAGCAGACTGGGGCTCCTCTCCTGTTCAGGAGAAACCTCCTCTTTACACACAACCATGTGCAGGATGTCTAGGAGCAGAAACATAACATGATGGTCAACACTGGATTACTACAATGTAAATCCATTATGTTCCATGTACAAAATGAGCTATTACCTACCAAGATAAGATTGACTAAACCGTTATTACCTACATATTATTACTGTTCTGGAAATTTTAGCAAGATTTTAGCAACATACTAAAAAAGTAATGTGAAGTAATATATTTAGTTACATTAACACCAAGATGAATCATGATGTTAAAGCAAATATTTAATTTAATTTGAAATGCAATTCTGAGCCCCGTCATCGAATTTGCTTCCGAGATCCCAGATCCCAATAAGCTGTGAAACAAATTTGTGTAGCAAGCTTCTTGGATCTGGCAGCGTCAGGTTAAGCTTAACGATCTATGTAAAAGATTTCCACTCTTTTACATAGATTGTTAAGCTACCATCGCTACAGCAGTTTGTGAGATTTCATTGACCTAAATGGCTGTTATATCAACAAGCATAGCACGTCTGTAAATGTGTCTGTGAGTCTGTGAATCTGTCTGCCTGTGTGTCTGGAGCAATCTTTGTTCCTACTCTCATCTATGGTCATGAAGTGTGGGTCATGACCGAAAGAATAAGGTCACGAATACAAGCGGCCGAAATGAGTTTTCTTCAACGGGTGGCTGGCATCTCCCTTAGAGATAGGGTGAGAACTGAGAAGTTCAATCACACGAGAGAGAGTAGAACCGCTGCTCCTTCGCCTGGAAAGGAGTCAGCTGAGGTGGTTCGGGCATCTGGTTAGGATGCCTCTCGAGCGCCTCCCTAGGGAGGTCCTCGACGCATGTCCCACTGGGAGGAGACCCCGGGGCAGACCAAGGCGCAGTTGGAGGAAATAAATCGACTGACTGGCCTTGGAACGTCTCGGAATCCCCCAGGAGGAAGTCACTAATGTTGCTCTGGAGAGGGAAGTCTGGAGCGCTCTGGTGGAGCTGTTTCCCCCGCGACCCGACTACGGATAAGCGGTTGAAGATGGATGGATGGAAGTAGCCTACCTGCTGCACTGCTATAATATTATATCAACATAATGTCATATTGTTGACCTAAATGGCTTTATATCAACAAGGCTAGTAGGATTAAAATAGGGTTAGGCTGTCTTTTGTCTTTTTTCAGAAATTACTTTGTACAAACTTTGATTAAACATGCAGCACTTAAGGTAAAGCTGGGTTACATTTTGTTAAAATAATAACCCCGTACCAAGTGGTGTTTCATTAGCTCAAGCGTGACAAAATAGACTACAGCTTGTTGTTGTTCCGCTGCTGCTGCTCTGAACACACGTGAACTGTAAATATACAAAGGATCCGACAGTGACATCACTGTTATGCAACACGGAAGTAACAGAGACTCAAAGCAGTTTAAAAACCACAGTCAGTGACGCATGGATGACGAATCCTTAGTATTTTCATTCAACCGGACAGTCAACTTTGGAAAAGGTCCTGGTGACACTCGGGAAAACTTGGGATATGGGATTTCCTTCTCGCGTACCAGTGGGACATGTTCCGGCGGTTGGGAACCTCTGGTGCAAACCATTGGGAATATCTTATCTACAAGCTCACTGGAGCCAGGGGGAGCACCCCACACCCATCACTCCTGCCCCCCATACCCCTCCACCCCCTGAGCCAGGGGGAGCACCCCACAACCATCACTCCTGCCTCCCATACCCCTCCGACCCCTAACTACCATCAGCTATGCAAGCAGGTGTGTAACGGACGACAATTAGGAGAATGGAAACAGGTGCTCCGATTAATTATTCCGTCTGATTGATTAATCTAACTGATGCCGATTAATCTAAAAACGATTAAAATCGGCCGATACCGATGTGTTTGCCGTTAATCTCCCACCACTAATTTATACTACTATGTTATGGTTTGCAGCCAGCCCACATTGTTTCTTCAGAAACATGCCATTGTTATTGTACAGTGAAAATAAGACATTGTGGCAGCCCCACAGAACAGGACATATTAAAGAAAGGAAACTTACTGAAGTGTGGCTGGTCTTCAGCTTCCTGTTTAATAGAAACGTCTCCAGCTTCCCGTTTAATAGAAATGTCTTCAGCTTCCTGTTTAATAGAAACGCCCCTGGCTGAGTCTGGAGAGTTCATCTTCACCTGGGAGTGATGCATCATGGGTATTGTAGTTCTTATGAGTCTGGAGAGTTCGTATTCACCTGCAGTCTGGACTCCGGTCTGAAATCAAGTGAATAAGGAAGGACTTTAATAACTGGAGATCTATAGTCCGGCAGCCAGGGGTGTGGAGTGGGAAATGTGTTTTTATTGGCCTAAAAGATTACCTATATACTTAGAAATACTTAAATTAATGAGTCCACTTGCTGACCGGGTGTCGGTATTGAGCAATGTATTTTATAAGGTTTTATATGTGACCATACCATTACCTATATACGGCAAGATGTCCCAAAACAAACTGGTCAGGCTACCACTTGGCATCCCTCCCAGAACCCACCTCACCCCTGCCCATTTCCATAGGCTGCTGCTGTAATGGCCTACAAGATTCACTACACCTTAAGATACCCATGTACCTGTCTAAATACCTTAATGTAAATGAAGTCCACAATCTCAACACCAGAGGGAGTTCAACAAACCACATGCAACCCAGATTCGGCTCAAACAATGGATTAAATTAATTTTGCTCCTATGCCACTAAAATGTGGAACGCCCTACCAACAGCAATTAAGAAATGTGAATCTCAAATTCCTTCAAAACCTATGGGTGTCTGCAGTTCAAAACTGGTCCCCATAACCCCCCACGTCTCTACATCAGAACATGTAGAGACGTACAGAGATACACTTCTAGTAACCAAAAACAGGAAGTCGTCATAAAAGATGGTAAAAGGGGAAAAACATCTAGGGCTCCATCTTGCACCACTATAGGGTGACCAGATGTCCCAATTTGTGCGTGATTGTCCCGCATTTGAATTACTTTTAATGCGTCCCGCAAATGGAGACGTTGTCCCGCATTATGATAGACAGGCTCCAGTTTTCAAATGTGCGCTTTATCTGTGGGTCTGTGGGAGAGCAGCAGAGCTGCAGAGGCTGTCATGACAGGACCAGGGGGCGAGCCGTGACTGTGTGTGTGTGTAGGTAGGTAGGATTGGCTGTCAATCAAACAGCCGGGCAGAGACGGGGAAATCAAATCAATGTGGTGCGGATAGTTTAGTGGAACACCAACACACGAAACACAGTACCACGAGTTAGTGTCTTAGCTAAAACATGGAGGACAAAGGGGAAGAAAATGAAGTGCAGTTAAAACAACTTACAGGCACAGGGAAACTATTTATCCGTGGGTGAAGAAGACATGCAGTGCAAGGCATATTGAAAGAGTCTTCTGTGACATTTGTAATTAGAGTCGTTTCTCAGTGACACACGGAGGAGGTGAATAACGACGTGAAGCAACGTGTTGATCAAAAGGAGGCTTCACAGAGCATGGACACGTTTGTTCTTAAAACCAAAACAGGAAGAAAAGGTAACAGCTGCTGAAATAACAAGTGTTTACCACACAGTACAACTGAGAGACTTTCAGACTTGTAATGGACAACATAAACACCTAAAAGGTGTATATCCTGGCTGTGCTTTTATGGTGGAGAAGTGTGTTTACAGTTTAATTTATTATGAGTTGGCTCCAATGCTGACCATTTGGTTTAATTTATTTTATCTTTTATTTATTTTACCTGTATAATTTCAAAATATTTTGCAGTAGTTGGCTTTGTTAGGAGGAGGATACTTTGATAAAGAAAACATTTATTTATTGGTTCCTTATTGGTTGTAATTCATGCCTTCACAAAACCAAAGCCCCTTGGTTTGTTGGTCCAGTTGTATTGGTTGGTTGGTTGGTTGGACTATTGTCCTGTTTGTCCAATAATAGTTCATTTAAATGCATTTCTGTTCAGTTTATTTTATTTTCATATAGTTATTATCATCATAGTCCTATTATGTGCTACTGCATCAACCAGATGACAAAGCATAGATATGCTATGTGAGGGGCAGAATAGAAATGTCTAATTGAGGAATAGAAATGTTATTATTTTTGTTTTCGTATAGGCCTACACATTATTCACACAAACAACACAACCCTGCATGTATCCCACATTGTCCCACACAAACACTCTCTTTGTCCCACATCTGGTTAGTTGGGATCTGGTCACCCTATGCGCCACCCTTAACCCTTATCCCTAAACGTATTCGCCATTTTTTACTATTTTGAAAAACATTTAAAAATAGTTCAACTAGCCGATCTACATCTACACGTTGTGAGCTTGTAGATCAGCTATTTGAACGATTTTAAAAGGTTTTTTATAAATAGTAAAGAATAGCAAATTAGTTTAGGGATAAGGGGTGGCGCTAGCCCAAACATTTAGATTCTCGTAGAGGTTTTTTCTGACGAATCTCTCTACGAGAGTCTAAACGTTTTACACCCCCATAATGTCGCGGAGCAACGTTTGTGCCTCAAAATCACTCTTACCTTGTACAAATGCAAAATCTAAGCTGCTTTAAATTTTGCCCCACTTGTTTGTGATCTGTGCGTCCCCATATTACACATTTAGTGCCGGAAGTGCATCAAAATAGAAGCTCCGGGGTGCCAGAGTTGTCTGATCGCTTTTACTTTGAAAGCCATGAACCGGAAACACTTTCCTAAAAAAGTTGACTTTACAAAGAGACCTCAGATCCCCGATCATCTTAATATATTTTTGTACGCTCCAAAACACGTTCATATTTTGCGGGAGAGACGGATGAGGAGCAGAAATGAAGCACCAGCTTCATTTCTCGATCCATTCATCACCACGGAGAGCGCCTTGGATTAGGAGATACGAGTCATTCTTTCCGCCGCGCTAACATGGGAGTCAATGACAAGCTAATAGTTGCACTGAGCGTTAGCATACGGCAAGCGAAAAGCGAAATGCCAAAAAAAAATAATAGGAAAAATTCGGAATATTCTTATCTCGCCCCGCGTCGCTGGGACGTCGCTAGGACGTCCACAGACGTATAGGCACCAATATTTCGGGATCCTTATGACGTTCTCACACGTCCTATGTTTTAATTGTGTTAAACAACGAACATGCTTATTTTTCAATAAAAAAGGTATTTTAATCCACTCTGTTTCGCAACAGAACATTGCCAGCACCCCTAGCGGCCAGGGTTCTCTTGCGCATCTACAATGGAGAGAAAACCAAGATGGCCGCCAGATTCCGAGACAGAGTGGATTAAAATACCTTTTTTTATTAAAAAATAAGCATGTTCGGTGTTTAATATGGGGACGCACAGATCACAAACAAGTGGGGCAAAATTTAAAGCAGCTTAGATTTTGCATTTGTACAAGGCAAGAGTGATTTTGAGGCACAAACGTTGCTCCGCGACGTTATGGGGGGGTAAAACGTTTAGACTCGTAGAGAGATTCGTCAGAATCGAAGAAAAAAAAAACTCTACGAGAATCTAAATGTTTGGGCTAGGTTGGCGCCAGATATAGCCCATAGTGAGGGGAAAAGGGGGCCAGTTTTGAATTGCAGCCGTGCGTAGGTGCTCTTAAAACAAGTTACAATATTATTACTGCTGCTAGTATTAACTACTGCTTGTTTATAACAAGTTACAATATTATTACTGCTGCTAGTATTAACTACTGCTTGTTTATAACAAGTTACAATATTATTACTGCTGCTAATATTAACTACTGATTGTTTAGGATCATTTATAACTAACAAGCAGATATGAGAGAAATACTAGTCCATGTTAAAAGAGAAGTCAATCATATAAAAGATAAATGTAGTAAAAACAAGGTGAATAAGTTCATCTTACCTGCTGTGTTTCAGCGTTGAGCTGCTTAACGACCACACTGTTTTCAAACCTTTTAGTATTATTATTAAAGTGTTTTGTAACGACACTGCTAACAGGATAACAGCTAGCTGTGTGTAAGACTACTGTGCAAGGTCTGTGCGCAACATGTGCACTAGCCCTGCTGCAGAGCCATATAAAGTGAGACACAGTTACGACAACTCTGTTCACGTCATGGGGCTTCAGTCCAATGGCAGCTCTTCTACATAGACTTCTATTGAATGGGGACATCCGGGAGTTTACCCATAGAGTTATATATCTATAGAGAAGACACCCGAGTTCTCCTCCCATCCACTTGCATTGAGTTGCTCAAAAGCGCATGAGGCGGATTCACTCCTCCTTCCGGGTAGGAACAGAGTGCATTCTGGGATGGATTGGCCCCAAACACATGAACGCGCGACCGGCAAATGAACTAGCATCGTGCGTGTGTGCGTGTGCGTGCTACTCGTGGTGAACGCGCATCGCTATGTAGGCAGCAGGCTCGTCTTAACCTGACACTGCCAGCTGGGGGCGGTATTGGGTAGCAAGCTTTTTTAATATGGTTATTATTAGGCTCGTCTGCCCTCCAGTGTAAAACTGTTTTGCGATCATTTTTCGGAAAGGAAATATAAAACCATAGCGGTTTTATCATATTAGCATTTTGAATAGATTAAGAACATGGATGTATCTGATATAAATTAATTCGTTATTTGTATACACCCATGCAGTGTACAACAAAATGTGTGTGTGTGTGTGTGGGTAACTGACTGTGGGTAAGAGAATAATAACCAAACAGTGGTTTTGCATATGAAAATAATTAAGAGAAAACGAGTGGTTTTGCATATGAAAGCATTTGGAAGTGGCTCCATAACAGTGCTGGGTAACAACAGTGGTAATGTGACGTGTGCATGCGTGCATTTTGATGACACAAATGATTGATAGTACCACCAAATGAATACTAATAATAATACCGGTAATAAAACGTTTGAAAACAGTGTGGTCGTTAAGCAGCTCAACCCTGAAACACAGCACATAAGATTAACTGATATATATACATATATCAGTTAATCTAGGTCTGTTTAAGTCAGTGCCCAGCCAGCACGCCAACGTGGGTCCCATGTGGTTTAGAGGTGGGCTACGTGGGAGCCAGGTGGGATAACTATATGGTTCTCAAAGTGGGGTCATTGACTGTATTGAGGGAGTTCCAGGGGGTCCCCAGCTAAATGATTGATAGTACAGGAACCAAATAGACCCTTGCAGTTATGCTGCAGTTGCGCTGTTGGTCGATGAATAATTATAATCCAAGGTTTGTCAATCATATTATGGTTTGTGGTTGAAAGTAAACCATAATAAGTCAACTTTAAGAAGAGATCTGCAGTTATTGTGCTGCAGACAGTGCAGAGTGAGAGCAGCTCCGCTCTGCTAATTGATCTGACTGGCATTACAGTAATTAGTTATTTGCCAGCACCTGCTCCAATATAGGCCTAAATCAAATCAAACTTTATTTATATAGCACATTTAAAACAACAGAAGCTGACCAAAGTGCTGTAGGCCTACAGCATTTTGCATTTATCGAACAAACATCGATTAATCTATGTTTTTGTTTTTGTTATGTATTTGGTTCATTGTTCTCTTCTCTTTGTCTATTTGTTTAAAGGCCCGCTGACACGCCCCTCGGGGGCTAATAAAGGCTATCAAACAATGCTATCATGATTGTGACGTCAGACTGTGACAAGCTTTCTCCAGCGACTTCTATGCGGGCTCGCCGGGCTTGGTGGCCGTAGTAGCATAGCAACTTATGCTACTATTTTGGTGTCACATTTAGAGTCATATTTCCTATAAATGTAATTGAAAAAAATTATTTTTTCGCTCTAAAATATTCGTTAGAATGACATTGAGTTGACGTGTAAGTTTGAGGGTAAACTGTTGCATATTCGCAATTTCGCGAATTTCCCCGGCCATCTCTCTCGGTCTCCCCCGCTGACATGCACTCAGCCACGGCATACACTCAGCCCTTCTCACAGGTTGAGTAGCGGCACTGCACCGGGCGAATTTCCCCGGCCATCTCTCTCGGTCTCCCCCGCTGACATGCACTCAGCCACGGCATACACTCAGCCCTTCTCACAGGTTGAGTAGCGGCACTGCACCGGGCTAAAATGCATATCCGTCTTCAAATAGCTACCACAACATTGTTCAAGTGAACTGTGTGTTTATGCTTGTTCATTGTAATAATCAATATAGCTATGATGATTTATCGCCGCGTCGCTCCGCATGACAAAATGCCCCTCTCACCGCCGGGGCACTGAGCCTCTTCTGGTCAGTGGTCATGCAGGCTGCACACACGGGGAACGTATAGCCTCTATGGTCCCCGGCGCATATTGAACTGGGCATGTGTCTGTGTACACACTACACAGCTACACACACACACACACACACACACACACACGCACACACGCACACACACACGCACACACACACACGTACACGTGTACACACACACACACACACACACACACGCACACACACACGCAGCTCCGCCTCCAGCGACCAATCGGCAATCGCACTCTTGGCCCAGCTCCACCCTCAGGCTGAGACCCGAGAAAGCAGGAAATTCAAAATAAAATCAAAATGAATCCGGACGAAATCTTGGAGAGTTTTGTCGAGGAGTTTTCACCTCCTCCATCACCCCCGCCGGCAGAAAACAGCGATGAATACGAGGAAGAGGAAGGGTCAGACGAGCAGGAGGTAGAGGAGGAAGAAGAACAAGAACATGAATTTCATGACGTCCGCGGAGTCAGGCCATACATGTTCGAGCCTCTGCTACCTCCTGCTAACGAGTCCGACGGTGAGGAGGGACGTGCAGACGGTGCAGCAGCAGCAGAACCTCCACACCCACGAGAGCATCTCGATGTGTCTATCTGGTAACGTTCCTTTATAATCAATTATTTATTGCCTATGCATGATGAGTTTGTATGTTAGTGCGATAACCCATGTGTATTATTGTATGGTATAACCAGAGAAGTGCCAAACGGCAGAACTTTGTGAAAGTGTATTGCAATGGGATATCAGCTTACACTGTGACATGTATGATGATTCTTACTTTCTGACCTGATCAGGCACGTGCAGAGAGGGGGCTTGTGTGGGGGGAAATAAGAGCTTGTGTGGGGGGCCAATAAGAGCTTATGTGGGGGTCAATAAGGGCTTGTGTGTGTGTGTGGGGGGGGGGGGGGGGGGGCAATAAGGACTTGTGTGGGGGGCCAATAAGGGCTTGTGTGGGGGGCCAATAAGTGCCATTGGCCCTTCAAAATGAACATTTGACAAGTAATGATAATTCCACTATCATAATTGTCTCCACCAGGCCGAAGGCATGGGGGGAGAGTATGTTTTGCACTCCGTCTGTCCGTCCGTGTGTGTGTCCGTCCGTCCGTGTGTCCGTGAGCAGCTAATCTCGGCCACCGTTAACCCGGTCGATGCCAAATTTTGCACACACACTCCCTGGATGCCAACGATGAACCTCTGCCCCAAATTTTCCAGAACGGCCTGTTATAGCGCCACCAGGAGGCCGCGTTGTGCATAACAAGTTTTTGCACAGTACACCTACAGATTTTGTCCAAACATCGTGCAAATTGGTACACAGTCTCTCTAGAGCCATTCAACGAAACGGCTCTTTCAGATTTCTCAGACTCCATCCTGATTGGTTAAGATTGGCTTCCAAAGTTCACAGGAGTGCTCAGTTTCAAACAAAATGCTGCAAATCATGAACACATCGCGTGATTTCCGTGAAATTGTGCACGCACATTCCCACTAGGCCGAGGAAGAAATGCCACATGAACAATTTCAACTCAGCCTCAAGGTGGTGCTATAACTGGCCAAAAAGTGTTTTTACCTCTAATTTACTTTTGTTGCCCTTTTATCCAACCACCAGATGAAGGCAAGCTGCAATGTCCTACATTCCTATCCTGGTGGAGACCTGTGCCCAGAATGGCACTTTTTCTAGTTATTTATACTTTTAATGTGCTGGATGTCAGTCAGTTTTAGTTTCAGACTAATGAGAAATTATTGCTTATTTTACTGTCCAATGACATGAAATGGCACAAGGGACGGACCACACAAAAAGACCACCCCCAAAAATTGACGTGCGCCCACACATGTGCCCTTTTTTGGGGTTTGATCCCCTGCCCCCTCAGTGCTCTCTGCACGGCTCTGGACCTGATTGTTATACTCTTTAGTCGTGAAGTTATTTGCACTTTTCGTTTACACAAATCAGTGCAAGCCCTCACATTATTGTTTATGTGCTTATCAATTCAGGTGTACCTGTGGTCACTGCCAGAACATGGATGCTGCAATAGACAGGGTCTGCTGTAAAGACTATGACAGGGTTAGTACTGTTACATCAAGATGACACATACATACATATACATATACATATCCTTCTATCCTAATGGAAAGAGGGTACACAAGCAAATGGCCGTTACAGCACAGAGGAGTACAGTACAGTACAGAGGAGTGCAGTACAGAGGACTACAGCACAGTAGAGTACAGAGTGCAGTACAGTACAGAGGAGCACGGTACAGCACAGGGAAGTACAGTACAGTGGAGTACAGTACAGGGGATTACAGTGGAGTACAGTAGACTAGAGTACAGTACGTTGGAGTACAGTACAGTGGAGTACAATACAGTACAGTACAGTACAGTGTAATACAGTACAGCGGAGTACAGTACAGTACAGTGGAGTTGCCATCATGGGTTGCCATGTTTGCTTTTCCATGTAAAAAAAACAACCAAAAAAACAGTATTGAGTATCGCCCTCCTGCTATTGCCTTCTTCCCATTTGCGACACATGGTGCTAGGATGAGGAAATTCTACAATTCATTATTTAGACATGTCTCTCTAACAAACCCACATACATACATACATACATACATACAATTAGGGAGTCTTACTCAAGGACACTTAGACACTAACTCTGGGGGAGCCCGGGTTCGAACTTGCAACCTTGCGGTTACCATCCGGTCACTCTACCCCTGAGCCACTGCCACCCCTTACAGAACAATGTAAATGGAATATGTGTGTGTGCATATTGTTTATTTTGCTCTGTTCTGCAGGTTATGGACAAATGCGCTGAAGCAGAGCCCGTGCCTGAGTGCATCACACTGCACCCTGGCTTTGCTACGTGTTGTTGTTGTTGTTGGGTACAACAGATGACTTATAGGTACGGTGGAGTCACATGGTATCTGTGGAACAGAATACTGGGGTTGAACTGTAGTGGAACTCTAATTACCCAGGGGGCAAACCACTTTTTTTTTTAGGAAACCTGCATTTGCCATAACATACAAAGTTGTCCACCAGAAATAATATCTATGACCCAGTAGGATCACAACCTATATGGTCAACCTGGTCACTTTTTGGGCAAAAGTCCAATATGGACGCCACACTATTAGTTATAATGGGGGGTGAATAGGGCAAAATTTTAAACGGAGGGATATTTCCACGAAACTTCACAGGTTGATCAATGATATGAATACAAACATTTTTTGTATTGAAATGTTCCATGAAATCCAATATGGCCGCCACAATATTAGCACCCAGAAAATAGGTTTAGCTCTAACTTCTGAACCAGATGAGCTAGAAACGCAAACTTGGTGTATATTTCATGGTTTCTGACCATGTGAGACTCAATGGAATACCTATTTTTATTATTGGGTGTGTCTGGACCCTTATTGTGCATATTTAGAGGATGGTGGCTACCCAAAATAGTGCTTTACGCTGATTTCTACCATGATTGTTGACTGTTTTTGGCAAACACAAGCAATATTAATCCAATGCATTTTGTTTTTTATTGTCCATTCTACAACTCTATTAGGGAGATACTTTTTAATAAGATAGATCCAAATCATGAATCATGAAAAGTTGGAGAACTGAAATGCCCATTTCAAAAGTACACCTTTTACTGTAGTATTTTCCAAATACTGTACAAATATGTATTCATGTAATGCATTTCGGAATATGAACAGGAAGGACTGTAATGTCAGTTGTTTTCAATGTACCTTCATATAATCCCATATGGGATGGGCCAAAGTGGCATGACACGAAAATAAACATTTCATTCATTCATTCATACAGTGTTATGCATCAACGGTTTGGCGAGGGGTTCCAAGGTGAAGAGGAGTTCTCAGAGGATGAGTGAGTATACTATAAATGAATAATTGTATTTCTGTAGCCATTGTCGTCAATTTCCTCTTGGCATCAGAGCTTGTCAAACCATTTCACTTTTATGATGTAATCAAAATGCAATGTCCTTTCCTTTCCATGTGCAAGAGTATTTGTAGTAATTAATTTTCACATTCATGTCATTGATTCTTTTTAGGCGTTACCGGTACACAGCATACCGCTCATTTGTGAGGTGGTGTTGGGGGTACCTAGGACAAGGGAACCGTAGGGTCGTCCCATCCTGTGCCGTCACCCAAATTCGGGCTGCTTATCCTTCGCCTTCCGGGCAATACACAGGATTCAGGCTGCCTCCACTCCACACACACCACCACAACAGACATCCTCCCCACAGGCACACACGTTTGTTGTCACTGCTGTTTTTTTTGCCCATTTTCTTTTACTTGTATGCTTTACTTAAATAAAGCTTGTTCAAGTGTAACACATTACATGTTCCTGGTTGGGTTTTTAATCTAAAATGCAAGAGGTATTGAAGTAAAAATAGTAGTAGTCAATACAATAGTCAGTGTTGCAGCAGCCCGAATTGTAACGGACATACATTTATTGGCATGAGAAAACATACCTTTTCTTTGCCAAAGCAAGTGTCACAAATATAATTAAACAGTTGAAAATGGGGAAGTATATACAGTTGGACAGGGTAGAGCATTGAATAAATATAAATAATAAATAAATGTCACATTGCATCATTATATACATGTTATGTACATGGGAAAAAAAGCTAACATTGGCTTTCAAAGTTTGCAGGACTAAAAAAATAATGTGCATCCGTTTTAAAGGTTTTAGAGATATGTACCATTATGTATTTTCCATACTTCTTGTTCCCTAACAAACAAATGACTTCACCATCACCACTCAGCCCTTGCTGCACCATTACCCAGAGCAATGTCGCCTCTGAGGCATACCGCTGCAACAAGAGTCCCCTACTGTTTTAACCTAACCTAGGAAAGAGGTTTGGGGACAGGTCTCCACCGGGGCAGGTCCTGGACATGCTTATCGTGAAATAATCTCTCAGACACTATCGTTAACTTTAACCAGCTGAGTTCTGAAATAATCAAGGCTGTAACACCTGCCCCCGCAGACAGAATTACCATCACTGAAGAGGATGTAAGGAAAGTGTTTCAGTGTACTAACACAAGGAAAGCTAATGGGCCAGATAAATGCAGTGCTTTTCTCTTCAAACACTTTGCATCTGAGCTGGCTCCAGTGTGGCAACCAATATTCCAAACCTCTGTAGACACACACACACACACACAATTCCCCTGTCTTGGAAAACCTCACACATAAAACCACTACCCAAAATCCAATGTCCAAAAGAACATAAGGATTATAGACCTTTATAGAAAAGATTATAGAATCACTTCAGTGATTATGAAATCACTTGAAAGAATACTGTTACAACATCTGGTCAGTATAACCAATGACAAATTCGACCCCTGTCAGTTTGCCTACACAAAGGGTTGCGGTACAGAGGATGCGGTTGTGACACTGGTCCACTTAATTACAAAACACCTAGATAAGTCAAATAAGAATCATGCGAGAGTGCTATTCTTAGACTTTTCTTCAGCTTTCAACACACTACAGTCTGATATACTAGTGTCAAAAATGGTACAGTTGGAACTGAATCCATACTTAATTCACTGGTATGCTTATTTTCTTACTAACAGAGTACAGAGGGTGAAAGTGAACACAACCCTCTCATCAGCATTAACTACTAATGTTGGTGCTCCCCAGGGTTGTGTGAGCTCAGCTGTACTTTTCACCCTTTATACTGACAGCTGTCGTATTGAGGAATGCCTGTCTGAATGTCGCACTGACACACCAGACCAATACATTCTAAAATCAAACCCCCCACAAAAGTAAAATCCCCCCAAACCCCCAAAATGCACACAAAAATATGCTATCATCATATCAGTTCATCTCCATCTATCTACACTACCCTCTGCATTAACCCGGGCTTGGGACCGGCACAAATAGGACACTGGCTTGTGCCCTTTTGAGGCTGCATTTATCTTTATTTTTTTTGTTTTTTTTTGTTTTTTTATCTATCTAATCTATTCTAACTAATCTAACTAATCTATTCTATCTATCTTACTTTTTATGTTTTTGTTGTTGTTTTATATTTTTTTTATATTTTTTATTTATTTAATCTATCTAATCTATTCTGTAAGATACAGTTTTGATTTCTCTCATAGATAGTTCCAGTGATCCTGGACTGCACCAACACAGAGTAAATAAGGTGGTTGAATGGAGTGATAACAACGCTCTCATCATTAACACAAAAAAGACAAGAGATTGTTTTTGGTACACCACCATGGTGAACCGATCAACCAGGTATGTTCGTACAAATACCTAGGAGTAGTAATAGACCATCTGTTGTCATGGAAAGATCAGATTGATTCAGTGTGTAAGAAAACAAAGCAAAGAATCTACTTCCTTCGCCGTCTAAGATCCTTCGGTGCTAGTAGACGGATTCTTCTTTTGTTTTTCACTCCTGTTATTATGAGTGTTCTTCAGTACTGTAGTACCACCTGGTATGGATGTTTGTCTGCAGCCCTAAAGTCACAACTGCTGCAACAACTGAACATTTGTTCAAAGATTCAGAAACTCTATACATCCACATATGATAACAGCATCCTAAGGTTAGCAAGGAATATCACCTCTAATACTAAGCATGTGTTGTATGGAGAATATAGGTTGCTACCTTCAGGAAGGAGATATGGTGTACCAGGATACAGTAAGGTCATACTAAAGAGGTCCTTTGTCCACCAGTCGACCTTGAGGCTTAATCAGGGGTTGTAGTAGCCACAGGATAATCTAAGCGGTGGATATTGCTCATGTCTTTGGTGATGTCAGGTTAGATGTGATCACGGTTCGGCCGCAAACCGAGACCATCTGGCCAGATCCTCATCCGAGCCGGGCCTCTCATATCCGGCAGAAAGTACAGGTGGGACCTCGATGGCCTTGATCCTCTCCTGGAACGGACGTGGGTTGACCACCACTTCCCCCAACAGCTGCTGTAAGCTGTCCACATAATCTAAGACCGAACAAGACATGCACTCAAAACTTGCTTCACAAATTCAGGCAACAATATTGTTTGCATAATATTATTATAGGCCCGGTGTGAGCCAATCGCCAGGCCAATGTGTTATGTGGAAACATATGAAGGTGTAATTTTTTTCGTATTCAAATATGTTGCCGAGCCAATCAATAAAAAGCAAACAGCAGTTCTTCTTGGAATTGTTTTTGTTTATATATGAAAATCAAATCAGTCAATCAATCTATATTGGAGTACGTACTGTATCTCGGCTTCCCCTTCACAAAGGCCCTGGAGTATTCGCCTTTCTTGTACTTCGGGAAACGCACTTTGGTTTTCAGCTTCCCATCTGGCCCCAGAAGTCGCTCACGGTCTGCGTTCTCATTATAATGAAGGCAGGCCAAAAGCAATCTAAAATATAGGGGGGGGGGGGTGGGGGCAATTAGTACTGTAGGCCTAAATTACATCCAGTAGGCCTACATACATTATGGAACATTTTCAATTAAACAGGGTTCCCACACATTTTTATGAATTATTTTTCTTTTCCTAAGTATTAATCTGTTTTCCAGGCCTACAGAAATCATAATTATGGTGCAATATTGAGGCTATTACACATGCTATCGAGTATTGCATAACCCGATAACATGGTGTAACATGAGTAACGCGGTGCAACGTGTTGTGAGCTTGTGGACCTTTCAAAACATTTCCAGGCTTTTACTAAGCTGCAAGCATTCTTACTAAATTCACCAACCTGCACAGCATTCCAATGAATGGATAGACAACATTCTTGGGCGCGAATCTCAAAATGAGAGCATGGAAGGATTCCAGGGAGGAGGTCTGTTCGCGTGGACTGATCTTTGCGACGTCTTTCAGCAATGCTTTCTTCAGCATCATGTCACAGAAGCATTCACAGGCTTTGGTATCTTTAGATATAAACAACATGTAAACATCACCAGTTATCATAGTTGGAAAATCACAACTAAATTTGCATGACAAATACAACATATGCACTTTAATTTGTCCAATTTATATATGACTACTGTAATGTGTCTTAGTAATCAGTCAATAGAATCACAGTTCTGTAGATACACAAAATGGAAAGACATGAAGTGACTGACATGTGTTTCTGCTACTGATTCTGCGCAAGTTCACACAATATGAAGACTGCACTGCCCTCTACTGACCATTGGCAGCATCTGTTCTTAGCACTAGACTCAAAAGTAGTACATTTCAAGTTTCAACCATAGCTTTTCATAGATTTTAGGCAATCCGATGTTCAAAATAAGAGGGGTTTATTTGTCAAATACTCATATCTACAGATACAAGCTGCCAAATGTCCCACAAAGACTGTGCTAACACTACAAAGCCATATAAACTCAATGAAACCATAGATGTTATTTGACAGTTTAGTAGGACTGTAGTGCTAGACCCATATTTGTCATGAAAATGAAGTTATCACATGCCCCCCCCCCCTTCTGCAACACTAAGTGTCACAAACAGCTGTAGATAGCATAAATGAGTATTATTAATAATATAACTCATATTTAGAATAAAGTAATGAAGAAGTACATTTGTAGGATTTCAGCATAAGCTGTAGACAATGTAAATTTCTCACTTGGTGTCAGCCATGCTCTGTGTGTAAGGAGGTCGTGGGCACAGTTGGGGTACAGTTCATTGCTGTGCTGGTGAACATTCTGGACGTGGTTTGTGATCGAAGACCACTTAGCCACGGCTTCCTCCCCACTCTGTGACGAGGATGAGCTCCAGTACAGGTGGTTGACGGAACTTTTCCTCCACACCTTGACGTCCTCACAGCCACGCTCCTTCCCAAGTGCCTCCAATTTCTTGGACAGGCCTTTGAAGAGGATGAGAGAGAGGAAAGAAAAAATATATATTTGCAGTAAATAAATAAGTAAATAAACAGTTTGTACATGCTAAGTAATAACAAGTTGACTAAGATGATGTCTTGTGAATTTATTTAATTACACAAATTTACTGTGACAACCTTTTGCTACATGCCAGGCATCATAATAGTGCTTGATGTCCTTCTTCTGCTCCTTCATAAATTTCTGGACCTGAAGGTGACGGTCAGTGACAATGGCACCAATTTTCACACCAGCCGACTCCAGAAAAGACAGGCTCCTGGTGAAACCTGCAATCTCCATATTGTTGCTGTAGCGTACCCCGACCTCATTACTCTGTCAACAATAACAATGAGCAATTAAGTATGTTTGATAATGCACAGGACAAAGAATGACTGAACATTGTGAAGAAAGAATGTGAACATTACATATTTCCAACCTGCACGAGTTGGATGTCCAAGATCCTGTTGTGCTCTAGATCCATCATTGTATATGAGCCATACTTCGCACTGTGGCCTGTGGGGTGAGAGAGACAGTTATTACTGCATGTCTACAAGAAAATAGCAATAAAGGTATGCTATACATAGTTATACTAACCCGGCGAGTCCGCTCTCATGTCCCCTCCCAAAGTGATGGGTTTGCCAGCTGCCTTGGCTACATCCAACACCTTGGCCTGCTCCATCTTCCACTGGTGAAGGATGGTTGGCTGGAGGTAGGCACGTTGGTGGCGATAAAAAGTCCTCGGATGCATGCACTGGAGCCTCAGTGATGACAGAACCTAAGTTTATAACAAGAAAAACATGGTTACTGACACTAGGCTATACCAACGTGTTGTAACTGCAGTTCTTGATGATCTACACATCAACTGACCTTGTGGACTTGCGTATAAGACGCCCCGTTAAAAGCCACCGCAGCCGACAGCAGAATGTTGCCAGCCGGGAGGGTCCCAATATAGGGCTGGCTTTGCCACTTAGCTCGACGCTCACAGTGGAGGCAGATCTAATGGATAAAGAGTAAAAGATTTTTTTTGACAAAAATGGCAATGACAAATAATTAAATATGAACAATAGTGATTACACATGGGGGCGACAGTGGCTCAGGAGCCAGGAGGTCAAGCAACCGGAAGGATCCCAGACTCCTTGGCAGGTTTTCCTCCACCATGAGTGTATGAATGTGTGTGTGAAAGGGTGAATGTAACGGACAATCTATGTGAAGCACCTTGGATAGGTTTCCTCAACCATGAGTGTATGAATATGTATGTGAAAGGGTGAATGTAACGCACAATGTATACACACAATCTATGTAAAGCACCTTGGATATACGTGCTACATAAATGCACCATTTACACATGAATTAATTACCTGGGTGACAGACAGGAAAGTTCCTAAAACATGCTTCTCCAGTGTACACGCACGGTTGCACGAACGGCATGTGTTGAGCAACAGCAGTAGGTTGTCCTCAAATACAATGTACTTCCTTGCACTGAAAGGAGTACTGGAGAGAAGATATTACAACATATTAGAACATATATGATTTTATAACAAACACTCATCAAAGAGCATTTGATTATTGTTACCTGCCAATGTCCTGTGGACTGTCCGTCCCCTGACATCCGTCAGTCACAGTGGCATCACAAGTGGCATCCAACTCCGTCTGTGTCCCAGTGGTGCCAGTGGTGTCAGTGTCCATGCTTTGAAGATATTACAACATATTAGAACACACACACACACACACACACACACACACACACACATATATATAGGGCTCATCAAAGAGCATTTGATTATTATTACCTGCCAATGTCCTGTAGACCGGGGACATCCTGAGAGACACTGTCGTGCACATAACCGGCCACAGCTTCGATCCTTGGCCTTTTGGATTCGGGACTGGTCATGGGTGTGGATGTTGCTGAGGAGGAGAGTGTGGAATCCGTGGATGCGGAATCCGTGGATGCTGAATCCGTGGTTGCGGAACCTGTGGATGCAGTGTGCAGTGGCTCTGCATGATCAATGCCACACTGGTCTGGCATCGAAGTTGCAGTCGTGCAGGTTTTTGGACGCACCTGGATTCCTAATTCACACAAAAAATAAAATAGTTATATTATTCCTATTTATATTCAATATTTATTTGTACATACATTGTTTTATCTTGATTGTTTTGTTCCACTTTTGCTTTGGCAATGTAAACGTATGTTTTCTCATGCCAATAAAGCTCCTTTCCTTTGAATTGACAGACACGCACGCGCACACACACAGTGTCACACACACCTTGGCTTCTCCTCCGTGTTTGATGCAGTGATAGGCCTACTTGGTTTTTGGCTGTCCTCGTTCGCACTGCATACTGGCAGACGACATCTCTGGTAGTTGGCTAAACATGTAAACAAACTAAAATATTATTCCATTCACATAACCTTTGTCATATGGCCTCAGTTGCCTGACGACTCAGTGACAAAACCTGGGTCTGCATAAGCAAGGGTCATCAACATGCATGTAGTGTAAACCAGTGGTTCCCAAACTTTTCCATGTCAAGGACCCCCAGATTGATAATGAGCCCCACGGACCCCCATTTGAAAAAGATATGCCAGGGACCTCCATAAGAGAAGATTTTGACGGCTCCAGCAATGATTCTCAACCCGTTTCATTTCAAGGACCCCAGTTTGACATGCATATTAGTCTACAGACCCCCATGGCATTTCTATCTCTGGGACCCCCGATTTATATTGTAAAATCATTGTTGATGTAACTCTGAGAGTGTACGAATGGAACCAATTGGACCCATTTAGTACACTCAGAGTTCTGTCTGTCTGTTATGGTCTTTCACTGCTGTCTTTCTAGTAATACTTACATTACACTACTATTACTACACTACTACTATTATTACTATACTATTACACTACTAATATAACTGACTACTAATATTACACTACTATTACAACACTACTATTAGTACTATACTATTACACTACTAATATAATTGACTACTAATATTACACTACTATTACTACACTACTACTATTATTACTATACTATTACACTACTTATATAACTGACTACTAATATTACACTACTATTATTACTATACTATTACACTACTGTTACTGTATCAGAATAACTGATGTGCAATATGACATGAGATGCATGCTTGTTCCTGCTCATTCCGTTCTTATCTTTTTTCCACCGTATACATTTCTCTGTGTAATAAACTTTTGAATGTATAGTGTAATACTTTCACTATGTTGCACAAATCACATCACATTAGCTACTAAAAATCGATTTACATTACCTTTGATGAAGGAGACTGTCCAACTGTGTACAACGATGGAATAGCGTTTCCAGACAGCACCAAATTCGTCGCAAAGCCTGCCGTGTATTGCCCATAATTTTGGAAGGACTCTCTGGGGAAATGCCTGTCACATATCCGCGAGTTCGTAGAAATTGCGGCCTCTTCAAAATGACAGAAGTCCAGCCATTGTCTCCGAAGCCATGCAGAGGATTCAGGGGGAAAGGAGAAAAGTGTGCGGACATTTCCACAACCAAAAACGCAACGACGCCTCATTATACCAGCTGTTGTTCTAGTCTCAATGGAATGCGAGGAATGCTCTGATGAAAGGCGGCAAATGAAACAAAGGCGGTGTCAAGTTACTTGACCTGTGCACACGACAGACACTGACTGGGGGGTGGGGTCATAGATAGGGGTCCCGCGATAAGAGAAAGCTATTTTGTTTTTTATTTGGATCTCTTTTAGCCTTTCGGCTAATCTTCCAAGAGTCCAGAAATAACATACATAACATAACAAAACAAAATACATTATATTACATTACAAAATAGTACATTTCATTTCAAAAATACATTTCAAATTGCACTGATGCTAAACGACAGCAGTGAGTCAAATGTTACAGCATAATAAAAAATACCTAGGCTACCGCTAATCCTCAACTCAATACAGCTGCACACACTCACGCACACACACATGTATTCATATGTGGGCATATGCCTGCCCACAGACAGATACAGTTCATTCACATCTATGGAGGATGGATGGTGGATATATCTATGAGAATTAGGCCTACGTATATTTATTTGGCTGACGGCTCAGTGAGTGTATGCCCGAAGAGAGAGAGAGGCATTCGGACAACCGGGGCGGTGTGTGTACAAGTATTGTGTACTCAACATGTCAACTGTAGCCGTGGCTATAGTGCATGTCAGCGGGGGAGAGAGCTATAGATGCCAGAGGCAGATTCCGTGCCATTGCATGTGTGTGTACGTGTGTGTGTGTGTGTGTGTGTGTGTGTGTGTGACTGTGTGTGTGTGTGTGTGTGTGTGTAGTATACACATGCCCACTGCCCAGTCCCCCGGAGGCTCATGATCTCGTCCGCAAGACTATGCCTCAACTCGGCTCGGACAACCAGGCCGATAATTCATCATAGCGATATTTATTATTACACGAATCACCAATACAAGTTGATCATTATAGCCTAAATAACGCTATGTCAATAGCGTTACACCTCCGAATGTCTGTCAACCATTCAGCCTGTCATCTCCTCGTCTGTCATTTTTCTCTCCATTTTTGTTCTCACCATCCCTCTCTTTAGCTCAGTGGTTCCTAAACCTTTTTGCTCATCATGAGTGACCCAAAAAAACGGGATCCAAACTATAGTGAAAATGGCACATCTACAAACTCACAACCTTCATGCCACAGAACACATATTTTATTTATTTTAGTTTTGACATGAGATGAAAGTTTCATTATACTTCTGGTGGTGACGAAGACATCACATGCCTTCTGAGTGTGGCTATTGGAGACCTCCAAGTTGCGCACGGATACTTGTTATTTTTTCCAGTGGTTCCTAAATGCTAGTTTCTTCGAATATATCTAATCTTCACAAGTTGTCGCGCTGTGATGCGTTTTATTATTATTAGAAAGAGAGAGAGAGAGAGAGAGAGTGAGAGAGAGAGAGAGAGAGAGAGAATTGCGGTGCGTAAGGGGGAGGCATACTTTGGTTAGACATAGCATTGGTTAGACATGGGTTACGGTTAGGTTTAGGTGTGCTGCCTCGTGGGAGGTTAGGTTTAGGGTGAGGGTTTGAGATAGGTTGTAGATGTAGGACTAATGACTAACCAATGACTAGTCTAAACCAAAAACTGTCTAAACTAAGTACTGCACCCGCGTAAGGCACTCCGTATGCGCGCTGATGCAAGACGCAGTGTGTGTGTGTGTGTGTGTGTGTGTGTGTGTGTGTGTGTGTGTGTGTGTGCGTGTGCGAGAGAGAGAGAGAGAGAGAGAGAGAGAGACTGCCCCCCCATATCGGTGTGTGTGTGAGAGAGAGTGTGTGTGTGTGTGTGTGTGTGTGTGTGAGAGACAGAGAGAGAGAGAGAGAGAGAGAGAGAGAGAGAGCGGTCAGGTTACTTGAGCCGGCAGCAGTGCCCCACTGCCCCGGGTACAGAGGACTGGATGGCCCGGCCACGGGACGGGACTCGTCACTCGAGTGACGCGGCGATAAATCATCATAGCGATATTGATTATTACAATGAACAAGCATAAACACACAGTTCACTTGAACAATGCTGCGGTACATAAGATATTTGAAGACGGATATGCATTTTAGCCCGGTGCAATGCTGCTATAGACAGGCAGTGAACCTGTGAACAGGGCTCTGCACAAGGCTGAATTTGAGGCCATGTTAGCGGGGTTACAGAGAGCTGCATCCCAGCTCTCTGGAACTCGTCACGCGATATTGCGAGTATGCAATAGTATCCCCTCAAACTTACACGTCAACTCAATGTCATTGTAACGAATATTTTAGAGCGAAAAAATATTTTTTTTCAATTTCATTTATAGCCAAAATGACCTAAATGTACCGTCAAAAACGCTAGCCTGAGCTAGCTAGCAGCCACTTGTTGCTAGCGCGGCGCGCCGTAGCCCTGTCTCAAACAATTTCAAACTGTTTTCAGTCAGACCACGTGATGTGCTGTACCACCCATATTAATTTCGGGGCATGTCAGCGGACCTTTAAGTAAATTGGAAATGAAGATGTCCAGTGATCCAGTCCACACATTACTAGCTGTGTTCTGTGTCCATGTCTGGACATAACAAGAAGTTCCAAAACCTGTTTCTTTTTTTCATGGTGCATAAGGTAAAATTTAGTTTTTAAAATGTAAATTTCTACATGAGACCACATTCTACAAAATGTCTTTTAAATCATGCCAGTTTTTGAAAACCCTATCAGTGGTGCTTGAATGTTTTCATGTCCCTGTGGACCCCCAGCTGAAAATATTTTGTTTCAGGGACCGAACAGAAGCAAATATTTGAGTTAAAATCGTTTACTGTGAAAGAATATATATTCAAAGACTTTTCTTCCAAAAATAGAAAGCTTGCATATCTGCTATTTTTCATTAAAAAACCATTAAAAGGTTCGGCATAATATTGCTTTAACTTTAATGTCTCTTTCCCCTGTTTTTGTGCTCTTTCTTTTGAAGACACATGCGATGTCAGAAGCAGAGACTCCATCTGATGTACAGACTGATGTTGAAACGACCGAGGAGGTAACAATGGCTGTTTTAGGGCAGTGGTTCTAATAATATTTTGTGGCAATATAGGGCCGTGGGGGTCCTCGCACGCCACTTTGAGAACCCCTGCATTAGAATATGGACCACCATATCTTAGAGTGCACAGTTATGGTGGTCAAACAAAATGGATTTGGTTCTCGGAGTTGCAGCAACATTAGGGTCCATTCGGATCGCAACTATCCATAATTTATCTAGAGACCCCTGGAATCCCCTCAAGGACCCCTGGGGATCCCCAGACCCCACTTTCAAAACCACTGTGTTGGGGTGTTTGCCAAGTACATTGGCACACAACCTGGAATTTCCCTAATATTATTAGACGCATACGTCCCACCTCGATCTGAGCAAGGAAGTGAGGATTAAATGTGAGTCTGCATGAATCAAGTAGGTTGGACTGACAGGCTGCCACATTCCAATTCCACACACTCCTGCTCGCTCACTCCTCCACATGTGATGTAATGCTGTATTTCTCCTGAGCTGTTTGACATTGTGGCCCACAACATGCTACTGCTTAAAGTTAGTTTTTTATGTTTGCTAAAATGTACGTTTTTTTATTGAATGTACTGTAGGCCATTGCAAAGACATGTGACCTACACCTCCCTGTGGAATGAACAGCGTTTGACTGACTACTGTGTCCCAGAGAGACTACTGTGTCCGCAAGAAAGTGGACACTGAGTATGACCAGCAGCCCCAGTGTGTCCCCTGGAGGTTCTCATGCAAGTATGTAAACTATGGTTTAGATTTATTTCATTTAAAAAAAACATAAACATACAGTACAGAGAATTTGACATCTTGAAATGTAAAATTATGTGTAGGAACCCTGGGTCACAGTGGAATTGCTGCCCAACTGAAACCCTGATCAGCTGCTGGAACCCTGAATGTGAGCACCTCAAGTGGGACACAGAGCCGCCCTACTGGAACCCGTTGTAAGTTGAAATATATTCACTTCAAAATGTAGTTTCGAATCACAATCACATGCATAGTCGATAGGATCTGGCCCTTTGATTGCATGCACATAATGGTTGCTCCACTGTAAATTTATCTTGAACTTTCCTCTTGTCATTCTAACTTGAAATGATACATTCTTAAGCGTTATTCATAGTCTGATTTATTGGTGGTGAGGTGACCCCGCAACTACAACATGACGTCACAGAGCCGCGGTGAAGAGCCCTTCTTGCTGTTTTTACTCACCACCGCTCTGCGTTATTACAGCTCCGGTGGTCACCTCACCACTGAAAATCCAGACTATGAATAGGCCTTTAATAAGGTGGTTGTGGTGGCCAATCCATTAGTCCCTAATCGCACTCTATTATATATTTTTTAAATATACACATTTTTTTATAATTTTTATCCCACGATTTTGTAACCCAGTTTTCTTTTCACCCAGTGCCAATTATCTAATGTAATCCTGGGCGCTACACTTCCTCTGCCAACCTGGGGGGGCAGCGGACTGACCTCATGCCTCCTTCTATGCATGAGGAGTCCAAGCTGCTTCTTTTCACCTGACAGGGGGGAATTTCCCCGGCCGGACGTAGCGCGTGGAAGGGACACGTTATTCCAACCAGTTCCTTTCCCCTCCATCAGGCGCCCCGGCTGGCCAGGGGGAGGTAGTTTTAGAGACCAGGATTACGGCATGTTTTTGTGAGGGTATCTACCCTAGGGGACACGGGGAGAACATGCAAACTCCACACAGAAAGGCCCTATCGCCAACCCCCGCCTCGGGTATGGGCACTGATGACGCGGAGGAGGGAACACGCCGCCAGTGCCCACAGCGTCCCCAGCGGGAATCGAACCCAGGACCTTCTAGCTGTGAGGCGACAGCACTACCAACTGTGCCACCGTGCCCAAATATACACATGTCTCATGATGTTTCATAATGTAAGAATCAAGCTAGCATTACTAAGTCAGCTTCTTGTTATTTATTTTTAGGGACACTAAAGAAGAACACAGTGGCAGTCACACGGGACATTCAGCAGAAGGAGGGAGAGAAGTGGTCAAAGTGGTTCACAGGAGCTCGTGCTTGAGGTGGGAATAGGGCTGCAAGAGCTCAGGGAGCACTTGAGAACACACAGGACAATGGGGCACAGCACCAATAGAAAAAACACCATCTGACACAGTCTTGGTAACACACACACGCGCGCGCACACACGCGCACACGCACGCAAACAACTACCTCCTCATAAGAACCCTCTTTTAGTTCAAGTTGAGAGTTCAAGTTTAATCTGTCTCTTTCTCCAGTTGGCTTTTTTGTGTTCAATTTTAAATTATTCTGTCAAGTCGTGATTGTGTCAGGTTCCTCTTACTTTTTGTGTTCAGAATATTTAAGTTCCTCATGTAGTTTGCCAATTTATACACTATTCTAAAAGTATTGTTTACAATAGTTATGGGGATATTTCACTTTAGAAAAAATAGAGTCTGCAACACTGGTATGAAAAACTCAGCTCCACTGGTTTATTTGATTCAACGTTTCGATCCCTTAGGATGCTTAAGTGTGTGTGTGGGCTTGCCTACATAGGCAAAACTCTAAGACCCCTTAAAACCAGAATTTCGGAACATAGTGACATAAGAAACAAAAATTTCAAAAATCCTGTAGCCCTACATTTCCACCAAGCCCAACATTGTATTTCCTCCTTGAGGTATATTGGTATTGAAAGGGTCCAACTGCCACCTAGGGGTGGAGACATTGATGTTCTACTCCTTCAGCGTGAAACTTTTTGGATGTCAACCCTCAATACTGTTAATAAGGGCTTGAATGAGTCTTTCGACATCAGACCATTCCTATAATTGTACATTTATTATGAGTCTCTCAATCCAGTATACCTTTGAGTACATTTGTGGTGAATTTATCCCCCTTTTTACTTGAAGGTTTTTAACATGATTTTAACTCTTGCAGTAGTACAGTGTGCATGCCCCACACTCTATTATGTTTAGGCACTCACCTGTTGTACTATTTGTATCTCACATGTTCTCTTTCTTATCTGTAGGTTGTCGGATGATGTACTCTGATGGAGTGCCCCTCCTGAAGAACTACTAGTCCTCATCCTCATTTGTTCTCAGCATCGGACACAATTGGTGATAATTAAAGTAATGGTCTCAGCTTCCTCACTAGGAGCTTTGGGACTTTATCCTTTTTTATTTTCAACATCAAACAATTAATAAATGAGTCATCTGGAATTTCAAATAAGATTGTCTTGTGACATGACCATGAGAGTAGAAGCTCCTGTTCTCCAGCATGGGTGGTAGCTAAACTGTCTTAACATAATCATTTGTCCGGTCTTCTTATACGATATATGTAGCATTCTTCTGTCACACTTGCTTTAAAATGAATGTATCCTGTGCTCGGTGTCCGCTGTAAGTGTCCAGCTTTCAGAGTCAATGGAATAGGGTGGAGATTACAAGTGACGTATTATTTGTTATGTTTCTAAATACTGTATACAGTCTAGTCATAGCTGATGTTGCTATCCCAGCTCTTGCTTTTATCTTTTGTGGAGCTGCCATCTTCACTCACAAAGGACCCAAGGTATATAAGTCCTTTACTTCCTACAGGCAAGTGGCCTGTTCCTTGGTGATATATGTATGGCTGTGGCTGGTGACCAGGTTATTACTTTTCTCTTCATCTCCATGCCATAAGTTTGATGTCATTGGAGATGGTGGGGTCTTCCTCTGATGGATATGGTGGTGTGATATTCTATGAGTGCTTCCTCCATGATGTTGTTTATAAGAACTGCACTGCTTGGGTATAGTGCTTGGATTACCTGTTGTGGTACAGGTCGTGCTGGTGCTAAAGGTGCTTCTCAAGCTGTATTCTGACTTTGAATATCTCCTTTTTGGTCTGAATCAAGATGATCTGCAGCATTACTTTGCTAGCCAGCCAGACAAAAACTGTTGTTTCTGTAGTTTTGTCCCTGCCCTACATTCCCTTTCTTGGGGTCTTTTATTGGGTACATTGCTTGGTTTCCCATATATTTTAGTAGATGCGTGTCAATGCTATTAGCTACCACATGCACTACTGGACTTCATAGCACTAGTATGTTGGGATTATTGCACATTTGTATAGTTAACTTCCTAACAATACTCTGTCCATCACTTGGATATTGCACTGTACCCATCCTTTAGTTAAAGGATGGGTACAGTGACAAAAAACACCACAATGTTAGAATGACCCCAAACATGTTTGACAGTTAAATATCCTTTAATTTAACCCTATCTTCACTTGATGGTTCAAGTTCTTGAAAATGATCAACATTGCCCAATAAGCTTGCAATAGTGTTTTATTTATTTATTTTGAGGGGTGCTAGCCCCTCCTATGCCCAGGTTTGTGTGTTCCCCATAACTATTATTTGATTGGCGTAGCAATGTGTGTACCCCATTGCGACAATTTGATTGGCTGAGCAATGTGTACCCCATTGCGATGATTTGATTGGCTGAGCACGGAATGTGATGTATGATATGATCGCCCACCACTTCACACAAGTGTTATTTACACAATTTGTGAATAATTTGTTTTTCATAATATGTTTCATTTATGACAACAGAAAATTGGTCTGAAAGAACAAAGCTTGTTTTTATATTGCAACCAATAGATTCCATGTCACCATGTTTTCAATAAACTTTGTCAAGAGATATATTCTCTGATATAGCTTTTTCACTCTGGTAAAACTTAAATTGGCTAAACCTTAGGCACTTTTTACATCTTGTGTTAATGTGTTTGCAGTTGTTAAACAGGGTTCATGTCAATATACTGCTAATTTCTCCCATTTAAATCCCTTCAGGGCCAACTTGAAACCCATTTTGGCAAAGTTCCCGGGTGTTACCCACTTGTGCTGCTAGAAGTGGGATCTACATCGGTCTCAAAGTGCCCAGTTGGTCTCCACTTAAGGCCCATTCAGATCCCACTTCAAGCCTATATAGGCAAACACAGGTGAGGCCTACATGGGTTTGAGATACAATTGCCAATTTGGACCCCACATAAAACCCACAGCTGGGCCCTGAGTGTATACTGGGTGAAAACCCACTTGGAGCCCTTAATGGGCAGACACAAGTCTGGCCTACATGGGTCGCATTTAATTTGCCCAGCTGGAACCCACATTCAGATCCCGGTTCAAACCCATATACAATTTACAATTTAGGCATTTAGCAGACGCTCTTAATCCAGAGCGACTTACATTTAAGCAAGAACAAAAGCATGGGAATACATCACATAAAAGCATTTATCATGAAACATGCGTAAGCTAAGAAGTAACAGTGGAATATCTATATAATGAAACATATAGGCAAACACAGGTGTCGCACACATGGTTCTGACATCAAATGGCCCATTTGGATACCACCTAAGACCCAGTTAGAAACCCACGTAAGCCCATATGGGCTAACACAGGTGGGTGCTTTGTTAAAAGTGGGTGCACGGCCCACTTGGAGCCCTTAATGGGCGGACACAAGTGTGGCCTACATGGGTCAAATATAATTCACCCAGCTGGTACCCACTTAAGGCCCAATCAGATCCCAGTTCAAACCCATATAGGCAAACACAGGTGGCGCACACATGGTTCTGACATCAAATGGCCCATTTGGATACCACCTAAGACCCGTTAGAAACCCACGTAAGCCCATATGGGCTAACACAGGTGGGTGCTTTGTAAAAAGTGGGTGCACGGCCCACTTGGAGCCCTTAATGGGCGGACACAAGTGTGGCCTACATGGGTCAAATATAATTCACCCAGCTGGTACCCACTTAAGGCCCAATCAGATCCCATTTCAAACCCATATAGGCAAACACAGGTGGCGCACACATGGTTCTGACATCAAATGGCCCATTTGGATACCACCTAAGACCCAGTTAGAAACCCACGTAAGCCCATATGGGCTAACACAGGTGGGTGCTTTGTAAAAAGTGGGTGCACGGCCCAGTTAAAACCCATAGCCCATGTCAAAACCCATGTCGGGCCCATATCTGACTGGCAGTGCCGCAGGTTCGACCCCTGATCCCGACGGCCTTTACTGCATGTCCCCCCATCTCTCCCCATTTCCTGTCAGCCTACTGTCTATCCCTCCTACAAAAAAAAAACTGAAAATAGCTGGAGAGACTGGGAGACACTGTCACAGAACGAATATAAAACTAACAAAAGAAAATCTGCTTGTTCCATTGCAGTGCTGAACCTGCCCGTGTGAGACTACAACCTATCGCCATCTGTCCAACCTTTCCCCATGACGTTCAGACGGTGCTCGATGCCAGGGACCCACGTCTCATAATGCAGCCACAATACGCCACAAAATTACCAGTGTGCTGTATGAAAAACTAATGTCACACAACATGTAAGTATCAACTGTTCAGGTTGCCAAGTCAGTGGTTGTGAAATACCCGCATCTTAGAGATGCAGAGGGGAATGGCTATGTAAGTTGTGTTTTATTCTCTTCAATCTTCAGTGATTTCTGTGTGTATGTACATGCGACTATTAACCCATTTAGACATGACATATTTTTTTTCAAATGTCTTCTAAATCATGACAGTTTTCTGAAATACCTATGGTTCTATATCAGTGGTGCTCAATATTTCATGCCAAGGATCCCCAGAATAATCTGTATTTGGCCGTGGAACCCCATCTGACAATATGTTGTCCCAGGGACGCCCCACAAGCAACGATTTGAGTAAAAACGTTTGTTATGAAAGAATATATATTCAAAGATTTGCACCACATTTTCATGATTTTTCAAAGATCTACAAGTTCATAGCGCTTCTGTGAGCTTGTAGATCTTCTATTTTTCAATAGCTAAAGTATAACATATTGCTTAAAACACCAAAAGGGGTTAATAGCCAAATGTGTTTCATTTTATCCAGACAACCTGGCATGCGTCCCTAAAAAGATAATGTAAAAATGAACGTGCACCACTGGACTGCAATACCAAGGTCCGAAAGATGAAAGAGAAGTATGGCCACGCAAAGAAGCCCCAACCTCCCTCTACACCTAGTCTGCATAGACGAGCAGCTTATCAAACATGTGTAAGTAATTTGTCATATCTATATGCAGTATTTTGAGGGTGAGGGTGTTCCATGTTGTCGTTCTTCAAAGTGAATACCAGAAGACGCATCCAGATCTCCCAACTGTGAAAGACCTCATGGTGCGAACCATGTGGAGGATCTACTCCAAAGATATCCCTTCCTAAGTGCTCCTGGTGGAGTAAGTATAGTGCACAGCTGAATGTTGCAGCATTATCAATCTATCAGGGGTCATTCACTTTTTAAAATCAAAACCAAACCTCTTTGCCAAAAATAGATCTACAAACTCACAGCATATCGCAGCAACGCATTGTGATCTTGTAGATTTGCTATTTTCTGCACATTTACCCCATCACACAAGAATTAGGTTAGCAGTGGCACCCATGTAATAATATCTCAAACTTGTATAGCGCTTTTACTCTTTACATTGGGGGCAGAGGTATAGTAACAAAATAAAAACGACCTCATGAGTACCTGTTGAAAACCCATCTATGTAGTAATTGTGATATTGAGTGTATATAATAGTTGGCATATGCTGAATATTAATCATATTTGTGTTTTGTACAGTTTTCTGATGAGGTTGATCGAATCCATCCAGCCACAAGCAGTCTGTGTGATCGCTTCAGGGAGGGCTTCGCTGGTATTTTGCGTGGGGAAAATCCCACGCAGAAGTCTGCAACGCAGACAGGATGCACTGGCTGAAGATCTACCAGGTAGTGAGCACTTTTCTAATTAACCACGTTGCACACTTGAACGGCTACAGGCTTTAGTTTAGACATACTATTGGTCCGACTGTCATTAGACCGACAACCTACCTCAAACCCTAACCTAACCACAAGAATTTGCATGTTCGACCGCATTTCTAACCGTTGTTTCCACATGTCGGTCCGTTGGTGTGCATCCCCACTTGATGTGATTGGTGACTCTTGCTATGTTTACTACATTGCAGAAATCTACTTCAGGGCCGGGCTGATCATACTGCCGTCCATCTTCAAAGAGAAAATTGAAGTCTTCATCATGATGAAAGAGGTGAGCATCTGTATTGTCCTGCACGGTGTTGCACTGCTTCTCAGTTCTATCTCCATGTAAACAGTTTAGAGCAGCCACAAAGCCTGTGTGAGCAGCGTACTCATCTAGGCACAGCATTTGGGAACCACTGCTCTCCTCCACTGTATGCAGCCCATTTCAATTGTATGGGTCATCCAATCCTACTACTACAAAGATATAATTGTGGCGCCGTACTTCTTGTCACACACTTTCATAGCAACTGGCAAAGTTGGCAAAATGGCAACAAAAAAATACGGAAGCAGCTTTTTGCTTCTACGGGCCGTCGGCATGGAACAAGCTCCCACTGTACCTTCGTCAGGCAGCCTCTGTAGACATTTTTAAAGCTCAGCTCAAGACCCACTTCTACAACATTGCCTTTAATTGATCTTGTATTTTTTTTTTCATGTCCTCACTGTACTGCATTACTGCTTGTTTTTTAATGTCGTTGCCTTGCTTTTCTTTTATTCTCCATTGTTCTGTAAAGCACTTTGAGCTGCATTTCATGTCATGAAAGGTGCTATACAAATAAAGTTGTATTATTATTAGTATAGCTGGAAGCTGCCCGGTACAACCACAGTCTGACCTGCTAGCCACTGAGCAGCTCCACCGGAGCGGTTTGGATAAAGCTAGGGCCTTAATTGTTCAGTGGTGGTAATGAGGGAGAGGCAACCGCTGCCTTTTCACTTTCCCCACCCAGATGTATTGTGTTTAACATGAATGACAAATCTGTTCTTTCTATATAAATGCCACTGAAGTTACAAAATGTAAACTAGGTCTTTTTTTCAAGCCAAAGAACCCTTAGCAGTGACCCTCACCAATGTGTATATGATGTGGTGTTTGTTTACACATTAGCTTTGGTAATATGTTGACTTCATGTTAACGTTTATTTTCAGTCATTACTTTAAAAAAAACCTTAAATACAAATTTTATTTGGTCTGCCGCCCCTTGACCAAATTTCTAAGCTCACAATGTGTCAGTCGTGAGCTTGTAGATCCAATATGTTTGGCAAATGTCCCCAGAAAAAAAAGGACGATGTGGTTAATGTAACAAGATTTGACAAGTTTAGCAAAATATTCATTTAGCATGTTTTGCTTTATGTAGGGGGATGCTGCTAGGCCCAATCCAACCATACAAGTCATGGACCAGGACTAGAAGATGGCCATCGCTGGACGGGTATGGTGTGTGGTGAAAGTTGACGGTGCGGACGTGTGCCAGTGCAGAAGCCTTGATGAAGCCTCCATAACAGCCTTCTGTATGTATTTTGTTTTCAACCTTGCATACCCACCAGGTCTGGAAAAAAGCTCTTTCCTTCAGCTGCGCATCGTCAATATCAAGGAAGAGGGAGACAAGGCCATTCCAACAACCATACTGCGTGTGATTAACGCCTTGTGCACTGCAAATAATTAACCGGCTGTTCTAGATCACAACTGTATGTACTAGATCACAATGCATTATCTGCACCAGTGTCCAAAATGCACTAGAAAAGTTTTTACTCTCAAAGTTAATTATACATATTGGACTTGTTCATGCACATCAACCATCTTTAACCCATCTAGACCGGGACAGCGTTTTGCGTTTGAACTTGGACCTTTTTTTCTTTTCTTTTTTATAAAAAACAAACAAACAAAAAAGAAAATCGTGAAAATGAATATTTTGTCCCCGATTCTGTCTTCTAAATACTTCTTCCAAATCTGTGGTTCTCAAATTTTTCCATTTCAAGGACCCCCAAAATCACATGTATTTGGACGCAGACCCCCACCTAGAAAAATATCTTTCCAGGGACCCCCAGAAACAGATTTCAGTTACAAAAGTTTCCTTTGAAAAATATATATTCAAAGACAAATGTTTACGATTTTTCAAAAATAGCAGATCTATCATTTAGAAGACATTCACAGAATCGGGTCAAAATATCCAAATGCTTGCAGACATTTTCACGATTTCTTTCATAAATAGCAGATCTACAATCTTGTATATGTATATTTCATCTGTTAAAGCATAAAAACAATGGTTACAGCAGTTCAAAGCAGGTCTAAATGCCTTTGTTCAATACATGTGAAGATTCAAATCATATTGTCTGTCTTTATTTTTATATTTTCACATTTTGGGAAATGTAAGGTAATTTTGAACAAGATGTAGCCTTACAGTATATCAGCATACACATAATTAAAAATGTACATGCAGATTACCATTAGGTTGTTGGATGATCAGGATCAATATTGATTCCTAACATGATTCAGTATAATCAATTTATAAATTAAATCAGTGTTCGATTCCTGATGTTGATTCAACATAAAATCAACTAAAATGTGCATACAGATTACCATTTAGATGATGGTTGAATCAATGTTGATTCCTAATGTTGATTCAACATAAAATCAACTAAAATGTGCATGCAGATTACCATTTAGAGGATGGTTGAATCAATATTGATTCATAACGTTGATTCAACATAAAATCAGCATGCAGAATACTATTTAGATGATGGTTGAATCAAGTGTTAGTTAGTGGTTGAAACCCAACGTTGAATCAATAAAGAATGGTGTTGTGATTTCTGTACAGTTTCAACGTTGGGATTGAACGTTGATTCAACGGTTATGGCCGACTATTTTTCAACGTTGATTGACCCATATTTTGCTATCTGGGCATTGTTCAATTCATCAAAACATTTAGAGACGTACACAAATAGACACTTCTATGTAGTTAAAGAACAGAAAAGGAATTCATCATATAGGAAGCAAAAAGGGAAAAGATACATATACAGTGAGGGGAAAGGGGTGGGGGGGATACTGGGGGCTGACTGTATGTGTTTGCTCTGAACGCATTATAACCATAACTACATACAGCAGTGGGTCCCAATCCTTTTCATGTCATGGACCCCCACATTGACACCATTTAGCCCGCGGACCCCCCATTTGAAAACATATGACAGGGACCCCCATAAGAGAAGATTTTTACGGATATAAGCAGTGATTCTCAACCCCGTTTAATTTCAAGGACCTCCAGTTTGACTTTGATTGATTGATTTAAATATTTATTAACAGTTTGTAGAATTATAGTACAGTTCAAGCACAAACTCAATACAAAGACTGTTAACTGTGAGTGGACGACCCAATTAAGCATTACACTTGTTTACAACAGGGTCCACATTGTTCAATTCATCAAATGACATGCATTAGTCTACGGACCCCCCCATTGAATGGCATTTCTATCTCAGGGACCCCCAATTTATATTGTAAAATCAATGTTAATTTAACACTTGAGAGTGTATACAAATGGAACCCTTACAGTCCATCTGGTTCCATCTGTAGCCTACACTGAGTTACAGTGTCCATTTGGTTACAAACTATAATTTAGCTGGGGACCCCCTGGAACTCCCTCAAGGACCCCTGGGGGTCCCCGGACCCTACTTCAGTAACCACTGCATTAGGCTGCGGACCCCCATTTGAAAATATATGCCCGTGACGCCGATAATAAGAGAAGATGTTACGGCTCTAGCAGTGATTCAGAAACATTAATTTCATGTAGGCCTACCCCCAGCTGGTTTGATAGGCAATGGGCTACGGCGGACCCCCATTTAAGACCCGGATATATATTTATACTTGCAAAAAATTGATTTCAACCTTACTACTACTTTGTACCACTAGGACTTTGCAGAGGAAATTATGTTTTTTTTTCTTTTTTTTTTTTAAGTTTTTTTTTTTGCGGCTTACGCCTTTTATTGATTTTTGAAGGGACAGACAGTAGGCTGACAGGAAACGGGAGAGAGATGGGGGGATGACATGCAGTAAAGGCCGTGTCGGGTCCGGGAGTCGAACCCGCGGCACACTGCGACTGGATTACCGGTGCCCAGACCGTTACGCTACGGCCTGGGCGAGGAAATTATGTTTAAAAAAAAAAAAGTTTTATGCAAAATGAATGCACATTTATAATAATTATTAAAATAATAATAATTAATTAATTAATTAAATTAATAAAAAAATATATTAAAGATTGCACAGAGTCCAGCTATTTAGGAGCATTTATATCTATGGGACTCCACTTTATATTGTAAAACCACTGTTAATTTAACCCTGAGAGTGTACCAACTACAAATTGCATGTCCTACACTCTCAGAGTTATTTGGACCCCCTGGAACTCCCTCAAGGACCCCTGGGGGTCCCCGGACCCCACTTTGGGATCCACTGCCGTAGGTATATATATATATAAGGTTTATAGGCCTATGTAACGATCTAAATGAGTTCAGGTTTATTTCATGCTGAAGCGTTTTGCTGACATGAAATAAACAAGAAACTATAGAAGCAGTTTCAGTTCCCAATAGTACAGCAGATAATAGGATTATAGGAACGATCTTTCACTCGGGGATACAAGCGTGAAATTTGGCATGAACATGCCTCTGGGTCACCTCTTTAACTTTTTCAACCGAGCCGACGCAAATTCCAAAATGGCGGCCATTTTTCAAGATGGCCGCCAAATAAAAAAAACCTTTTGTGGCGGTTATGGACAACCGTGGGTGCGGCCGACTCGAGACCGGGCACTGCACTCCCTGTGGGTGTGTGGAACGTGTGTGTCGAATTTGAAGTCGGTGGGGCGAACGGTTCTCGGGTTACGTGGATTACAAATGTACACACGCACACAAAAATCGTGAAATATAGAAGATCATTGGAACGGTTGTTCGCTTAGTGATACAAGCGTGAAATTTGGCATGAACATGCCTCTGGGTCACCTCTTTAACTTTTTTAACCGAGCCATCCAAGAATCCAAAATGGCGGTGCTATTTCAAGATGGCCGCCACATCTAAATGTTAGCCTATGTCTACATTTCTTACAAATTTTAGGAAAAAATTCACCATTATAGATGGATAGATAGATAGTTTTTGAAATTTTTTGTAATTTTTTTTTTATTCTTTATATTATTTTTTTATTTTTTTGTTATTTTTCATACTGAAGTGGCTAGAGCCATATTGGGAGAGAATCTTTCACAAGGTTATACAAGCGTGAAATTTGGCATGAACATGCCTCTGGGTCACCTATTTAACTTTTTTAACCGAGCCATCCAATAATCCAAAATGGCGGTGCTATTTCAAGATGGCCGCCACATCTAAATGTTAGCCTATGTCTACATTTCTTACAAATTTTAGGAAAAAATTCACCATTATAGATGGATAGATAGATAGTTTTTGAAATTTTTTGTAATTTTATTTTTATTCTTTATATTATTTTTTTGTTATTTTTGTTATTTTTCATACTGAAGTGGCTAGAGCCATATTGGGAGAGAATCTTTCACAAGGTTATACAAGCGTGAAATTTGGCATGAACATGCCTCTGGGTCACCTCTTTAACTTTTTTAACCGAGCCAGCGAAAAATCCAATATGGCGGTCATTTTTCAAGATGGCCGCCAAATAAAAAAGGCCTTTTGTGGCGGTTCTGGACAACCGTGGGTGCGGCCGACTCGAGACCGGGCACTGCACTCCCTGTGGGTGTGTGGAACGTGTGTGTCGAATTTGAAGTCGGTGGGCCTAACGGTTCTCGGGTTACGAATGTACACACGCACACAAAAATCGTGAAATATAGAAGATCATTGGAACGGTTGTTCGCTTAGTGATACAAGCGTGAAATTTGGCATGAACATGCCTCTGGGTCACCTCTTTAACTTTTTTAACCGAGCCATCCAAGAATCCAAAATGGCGGTGCTATTTCAAGATGGCCGCCACATCTAAATGTTAGCCTATGTCTACATTTCTTACACATTTTAGGAAAAAATTCACCATTATAGATGGATAGATAGATAGTTTTTGAAATTTTTTGTAATTTTTTTTTTATTCTTTATATTATTTTTTTATTTTTTTGTTATTTTTCATACTGAAGTGGCTAGAGCCATATTGGGAGAGAATCTTTCACAAGGTTATACAAGCGTGAAATTTGGCATGAACATGCCTCTGGGTCACCTCTTTAACTTTTTTAACCGAGCCATCCAATAATCCAAAATGGCGGTGCTATTTCAAGATGGCCGCCAAATCTAAATGTTAGCCTATGTCTACATTTCTTACAAATTTTAGGAAAAAATTCACCATTATAGATGGATAGATAGATAGTTTTTGAATTTTTTTGTAATTTTTTTTTTATTCTTTATATTATTTTTTTGTTATTTTTGTTATTTTTCATACTGAAGTGGCTAGAGCCATATTGGGAGATAATCTTTCACAAGGTTATACAAGCGTGAAATTTGGCATGAACATGCCTCTGGGTCACCTCTTTAACTTTTTTAACCGAGCCAGCGAAAAATCCAATATGGCGGTCATTTTTCAAGATGGCCGCCAAATAAAAAATGCCTTTTGTGGCGGTTCTGGACAACCGTGGGTGCGGCCGACTCGAGACCGGGCACTGCACTCCCTGTGAGTGTGTGGAACGTGTGTGTCGAATTTGAAGTCGGTGGGCCTAACGGTTCTCGGGTTACGTGGATTACGAATGTACACACGCACACAAAAATCGTGAAATATAGAAGATCATTGGAACGGTTGTTCGCTTAGTGATACAAGCGTGAAATTTGGCATGAACATGCCTCTGGGTCACCTCTTTAACTTTTTTAACCGAGCCATCCAAGAATCCAAAATGGCGGTGCTATTTCAAGATGGCCGCCACATCTAAATGTTAGCCTATGTCTACATTTCTTATAAATTTTAGGAAAAAATTCACCATTATAGATGGATAGATAGATAGTTTTTGAATGTTTTGAAATTTCTTTGTAATTTTATTTTTTATTCTTTATATTATTATTATTTTTTTTTGTTTTTTTTGTTTTTTTTCATACTGAAGTGGCTAGAGCCATATTGGGAGAGAATCTTTCACAAGGTTATACAAGCGTGAAATTTGGCATGAACATGCCTCTGGGTCACCTCTTTAACTTTTTTAACCGAGCCAGCGAAAAATCCAATATGGCGGTCATTTTTCAAGATGGCCGCCAAATAAAAAAGGCCTTTTGTGGCGGTTCTGGACAACCGTGGGTGCGGCCGACTCGAGACCGGGCACTGCACTCCCTGTGGGTGTGTGGAACGTGTGTGTCGAATTTGAAGTCGGTGGGCCTAACGGTTCTCGGGTTACGTGGATTACAAATGTACACACGCACACAAAAATCGTGAAATATAGAAGATCATTGGAACGGTTGTTCGCTTAGTGATACAAGCGTGAAATTTGGCATGAACATGCCTCTGGGTCACCTCTTTAACTTTTTTAACCGAGCCATCCAAGAATCCAAAATGGCGGTGCTATTTCAAGATGGCCGCCACATCTAAATGTTAGCCTATGTCTACATTTCTTACAAATTTTAGGAAAAAAATCACCATTATAGATGGATAGATAGATAGTTTTTGATTTTTTTTGAATTTTTTTTGTAATTGTTTTTTATTCTTTATATTATTTTTTATTTTTTTGTTATTTTTGTTATTTTTCATACTGAAGTGGCTAGAGCCATATTGGGAGAGAATCTTTCACAAGGTTATACAAGCGTGAAATTTGGCATGAACATGCCTCTGGGTCACCTCTTTAACTTTTTTAACCGAGCCAGCGAAAAATCCAATATGGCGGTCATTTTTCAAGATGGCCGCCAAATAAAAAAGGCCTTTTGTGGCGGTTCTGGACAACCGTGGGTGCGGCCGACTCGAGACCGGGCACTGCACTCCCTGTGGGTGTGTGGAACGTGTGTGTCGAATTTGAAGTCGGTGGGGCTAACGGTTCTCGGGTTACGTGGATTACGAATGTACACACGCACACAAAAATCGTGAAATATAGAAGATCATTGGAACGGTTGTTCGCTTAGTGATACAAGCGTGAAATTTGGCATGAACATGCCTCTGGGTCACCTCTTTAACTTTTTTAACCGAGCCATCCAATAATCCAAAATGGCGGTGCTATTTCAAGATGGCCGCCACATCTAAATGTTAGCCTATGTCTACATTTCTTACAAATTTTAGGAAAAAATTCACCATTATAGATGGATCATAGAGTTATATATCTATAGAGAAGACACCCGAGTTCTCCTCCCATCCACTTGCATTAAGTTGCTCAAAAGCGCATGAGGCGGATTCACTCCTCCTTCCTGGTAGGAACAGAGTGCATTCTGGGACGGATTGCAATGGTGAGTGGCCCCAAACACATGAACGCGCTGCCGTTGAACACGCACGAGCGTCGTCCGTCGTGAACGTGTACAATGTTAGTCAACGGACAGCGCGTTCATGTGTTTGGGGCCAGGCTGCAATACCTTCATTCGGCCACTATGTCCATTTCGCCTCAAGATTTCCTCTGGGTGCCTTCTCTATTCATGTATATACTCTAAGAGATGGATAGATAGATAGTTTTTGAATTTTTTGAAATTTCTTTGTAATTTTATTTTTTATTCTTTATATTATTTTTTTAATTATTTTGTTATTTTTGTTATTTTTCATACTGAAGTGGCTAGAGCCATATTGGGAGAGAATCTTTCACAAGGTTATACAAGCGTGAAATTTGGCATGAACATGCCTCTGGGTCACCTCTTTAACTTTTTTAACCGAGCCAGCGAAAAATCCAATATGGCGGTAATTTTTCAAGATGGCCGCCAAATAAAAAAGGCCTTTTGTGGCGGTAACCCGAGAACCGTTCGCCCCACCGACTTCAAATTCGACACACACGTTCCACACACCCACAGGGAGTGCAGTGCCCGGTCTCGAGTCGGCCGCACCCACGGTTGTCCAGAACCGCCACAAAAGGCCTTTTTTATTTGGCGGCCATCTTGAAAAATGACCGCCATATTGGATTTTTCGCTGGCTCGGTTAAAAAAGTTAAAGAGGTGACCCAGAGGTATGTTCATGCCAAATTTCACGCTTGTATCACCAAGCGAATAGCCTGACCTAAGCAGAGACATTTCTGGTCTAGAGGGGCGGGTCGCGCCTCAGAAATGCGCGCACCCTGATTGGATCTCATCGATCTGTCCGTCACCCCCGGCCCCTCCTCTCCCCCCTAGTGCAGCGCTACGTCACATCATTTAGAGCGACGCCCACCCGGAAGGGTTGACTCCCACTTTTAGACTGGTTCAGCCCACGGCTTTTTCCAGGCTTTCATCTTTCGCGCAGACGAAATGAAAGCCTGGGTATCGAGGCTACCAAGCGAACAACCGTTCCAATGATCAGCTATATTGCACAAATGTTGTGTGCGTGTGTACATCTGTAATCCACGTAACCCGAGAACCGTTCGCCCCACCGACTTCAAATTCGACACACACGTTCCACACACCCACAGGGAGTGCAGTGCCCGGTCTCGAGTCGGCCGCACCCACGGTTGTCCAGAACCGCCACAAAAGGCCTTTTTTATTTGGCGGCCATCTTGAAATCAGCTTTCAAGTTGAGTTTTGGCGAGAAAAAAAGAAAGCAAAAAAAAAATGGGCCCCATTCACACTGCACAAGCTAGCTTCTGTTTTAGCTTGGTGGTCCCATGTTATCTCTATGCAGAGCAGCTTTTGCGTTTTGAAGCTTGGAATGAACAGCTTTTTTTTATTTGCTTTCTTTTTTTCTCACCAAAACTCAACTTGAAAGCTGCTTTGAAAAGCTGGAGCTTTTAAAAGCTGCGTGTAGCCAATCAGAGCACAGCGTGGTTTGAGGAGGCGGAGTTGAGATCATTTCACAAAACCATTTGCCTCTCCGAAAGCTGTGCGGCCCGAATCACCGAATTAAAAAATAAACTTTTTAAGTATGGGCTGTATATGAAATATGAATGGATATCTGGCAAGGCCATAGCCGATTTTATCGATAGAAATGAAAGTTTATATGAGAAACAAGTTGTCGAAGCGGTGAAAACAGGTTGTGTCCTGCATTCACAGGTGAAAACAGGTTGTGTCCAGCATTCACCACCCCCCCCCCCCCCGCGCGGTTCTCATCGAAGCCATTGATGCGGACTACTGCCCAGTCCAGAACGATATCCGTCGCTGAATGTGGACTAAACAGTGCACACACACACGGTTGATAAATTTGCAGATATAGATCGATAGATAGACAAACAATTAAACAATATAGTTCCAACCGGTGTCGGAGTTTCCCCCAAAAACATTCCCCGATAAGAGGGGAGGAGAAGCCCGCTCTCAGCCGGTCGTCGTGTCAGTGTTGTTTTCGTCAGGACTGACGATAACGTAAATGACGACGTCAACGCCCCTTTTTCCAGGACTAAGACGGACTAAAACGAACGACACTAATATAATTCGGGACAAGACTGACGCTGACGAGCTAAATACCGTAGCTCTGTTTGATGACGATGACGAGACGTGTGTGTGTTATCGTTGACAAGACGAGGCTAGACGAAAATGTTAGTGGATTGACGAACAAAGTTTGTAGGGGTGCTAAAGTTGTGAATCGATATAATTCAACTAAACTGCGGGAAAATCACAGATGTACAAGCTCAAAGCGCTGTGCATTGCGACGGGTAGATAACTTGTAGATCTGCTACTTCCAGCGCAGGAAGGGCGCTCTTTAACTATGCATCTGTTGCATCAGCAGGCAGCGAGTCCAGCGACAGACTCACAACACACGAGCAGCAGACGGGATGCACAGGGATGACAAAACTTTATTGCACACATCTGTGCTTTCATCCAAGCTTCCATAGCCTTTTAAATCTTATTTCCCATCCACGGGCACAAGCAGTGATATCAGCTAGGCAGCAGCTTCCACCCGATCTGTGGTGGTGTTGTGTTGTCTGACGAGGGAAGCTACTGCTAGCATGGGAGCTAACGTTAGTTTCTTCCATATAGTTAGAAGAAGTCCGCCTTAATAACACTATGTACTTTCCATCCGTTCCCCAACCCCTCACACTCGCTGCTGCGTTTACACGGGCAGACAAAGACGAATGGGGATATCATTTGGAGCTTTAACAATGAATGATAGACTATCGTTGCGTCTGCCTGTGTAATGCTCAGGGTTTCACTGTCCACAGCAGGCGGACCTGTCAAAATGCACACAAAATGCAAATTCAGAGACATGCCACCACCTATAAATTCAAACCCACCTCTGGAATATTGCTATCTCATTCCACTTTAATTTATTTTATTCCATAGTCTTAGTTTTTCTCTAATAAAGTTGTTTTTATTTGTTTTCTCATGTTCTCCTTGAAAAGTGTCTTTAAGTACTCAGAGAAGCATTATATAAATAATATTATTATCACTATTATTATTACTACTTGTTTCATTGCCTATGCTTATGTAGAAAAAAAAGCTCACAGTTCAGGTCAAATAGGCCTATTGATATGTGATTAAAATGTGATTAATTGAGATTAATTAATCACAAAGCCTCCACTTAATTAGATGTTTTTTAATGGACGCATAAGTGTTTATTATTTAAGTTGGGTTTTGCCATAATCATGTCTTTTGCCATAATCAGGTAGCTTTACAACAAAGATGTATTCGGCTATTCGGTATTCGGTTTTCGGCCAACTGTTTCCTATATTCGGTTTCGGCCAAGCATTTCCATTTGGTGCATCCCTAGATATTCCCGGTATATGAAATAGCCTATCATACATTTTATTTTTATGTTATTATTTGCATCTGAACTCTCAGTTGAAGTTATATACCGGTATATTTGTGACCATTTGACTGAGGGACTGCCATTGTATTTTTATTTTTTTCATGTCATATGAAAGCAGGGAATCATATAGCTTCATATGACAATGACAACCTGTCAACCTTGATTCCAATGCCAATGTATTAATACCTGTACGCTATAGACATTTTATTTAAAGACATATTTAAAATTTTGACAAAAAAATGGACTAAAACCTTTTACTAAAATGACTAAAACTGACTAAAACCCTTAGGAGTTTCCATAGACTAAAACTATCAAGGATATAAATGACTAAGACTGAGCATTTTTCCAAATGACTAAGACTGACTAAGACTAATTAAGCATTTTTCCAAAAGACTAAGACTGACTAAATCTAAAAAATGCCTGCCAAAAACAACACTGCGTCGTGTGTGTGTGTGTGTGTGTGTGTGTGTGTGTGTGTGTGTGATATTGAGCGCCCGACACGGGGACACGTGTGTGTGTGTGTGCGCGCGAGAGAGATCAATAATTGATATTATATCAGTTGTATGATATGCATGCGGACATCCCTGATCCGACCTGTCCTGAACTGAGGACTGTAAATGATAATGTGCAGTGTGGAAGAGCGGTCTCCTACTGCCACATATAGCCAGCCGAGGAGGGTCAGTGACAGACAGACAGCGCCGCGGGGAGACTTGGGACTGAATGTCCGGAAATCACACGTAAACATAAGCAGTTTTAATTGCTTTTACGAGGTGCTGTATATATACAATTGTATTTCTACGGTATGCTCTTGCTAAATCAACATTAACATTACATACAGAGCCGCTATATAAAAAAATGCCCGGAGGGTTTCGCTCGAGAGGGGGAGAGGAGAGCGGAGTGCAGGGGGGAGATGAGCACTGAAGACTGGGGAGGATTGAGATCCGGTCCGTTCGGTTATTTACAAACAAGTTTACCAAGATTATATTATTTATTCATCGATAAATATAGGTTATGATTAATGGGATTAATAACACACATGGCTTCGATGGAATGGCTTCGATGAGAACCGGGGGGGGGGGGGGGGGTGAATGCAGGATCAATTCTCCCAGAATTAATCCCAGAAGCCATTGATGCGGACTACTGCCCAGTCCAGAACGCTATCCGTCGCTGAATGTGGACTAAACAGTGCACACACACACACACACACACTGGACTCTGTTCCGGTGATATTGATTATTTATTAAGTAATTAAAGTATGCCTAGCCTACTAGTTGGCACAATGTTTCCCCCGGGGTGGTGGAGGAGCAGACCGCTGGCCGCAGACAGCCGAGGAGGGTCAGTGACAGACAGACAGGGCCGAGATAGGGATAGAAAAACAGATCTTTGAGACTGAATGTCCGGAAACAGCACGTAAACATAAGCTGTTTTAATTGCTTTTACGACATGCTGGATATATACAATTGTATTTCTACGGTATGCTCTTGCTAAATCAACATTAACATTACATACAGAGCCGCTATTTAAAAAAAATGCCCGGAGGGTTTCGCTCGTGGCCTGGGGGAGAGGAGAGTGGAGTGGGGGGTTTCCCCAACCCCAAGACGAGCACTTCAGCTGGGGTAAAAGAGGGAGGATCGAGATCCAGTCCGTAGTCTCGTTCGGTTATTTACAAACAAGTTTACCAAGATTATATTATTTATTCATCCATACGTAGGATATGATGTAACTAAATATATAATTATTTCTCCTCTACAGTCGCTATTTTACATTTTAGACTTTCGAATGCGCATCTTCTCAAACTGCCTGTTTTCTTTCTCATCTCAAGCCAGTCCAGGCAGCTTGAGTGACAGGTACATTGTACACGCCCACTTTCTCAAAAAAAAGCAGCTTCGAAATGAGTTTAGCTTTGCTTTCTTTTCTAGCTTTTTTTGGTCTGAATGGGGCATAAGACGAAAATATACACTAATAGCTGAAAATAGGAGGGGCTAGCACCCCTCGAAAATCGCACCCGTGTGAAGTGAGGGGCACTCTTATCATCATCTAATTCCGGCCAATTAAAATGTGCGTCCTCACTTATCCGACTTCACTTCTGTCCTCACTCAGCCAAAAACTTGTCCTCACACGAGAGTACATTTGATCCCATTCTTGCCCAAATATGTAGTTCCGTTCTGATGTCATGAAATGTGCTATGTCAATACTTATGTATACTCTTGCCCGAATATGGTGTTCGTGGGGCTGTACCGATATATAAGTGTCAGCACGTGGAACAGAACTGCATTGTTAGAGACACTCGAGGACTTCGCTTTCAAACGCACGCATTGTGATCGTCTAAAATGTGGCGTTGGACCTTGCACCTGAACAGAGGAACAAAGAGATCCTACGATGCTGCCGTAGCGGTGGGACACAAGCTGTACTCATTCGGAGGGTACTGTAACCTGATCGACAGTGACCATATTGCAGTGCACGTCTTCAACACAGTGTCTTCGCGTTGGACTCAGTTGCCTCCTCCTGTGACAACCGGAAGAGGAGAAGAACATGAGGATCCCTCCAACCGTGTGCTCCACACAGCTGTGCTCATAGAAGACATCATCTACATCTGGGGGGGTGTGGTGAAGTTTCAGGTAGAGGAGGGTGCCGATGGTAATTATATCCAGGGGAACGACTCCAACTTGCTTTATGCATTTGATGTCGACGCCCACAGATGGTTTGAGCCCAGTGTTTCTGGGACAGTTCCAGAGGGGAGGTTAAACCACTCAGCCTGTGTCTTGGGGAAGGCCATGTTGTCTGTGGAGGATCCAACCAGACTAGATACACTAATGACATGTACAAGTTGGACACCAGCACAATGACCTGGTCTTTGATTAACACCAGAGGACCTCCACCACCTGCTTCAACACGTCACTCTGCCACCATCATCGGGACAAAGATGTTTGTATTTGGGGGAGGGGTGAGCGGTCAGTTCCACAACACCATCAGAGTGTTTGACACAGAGACCAACGTCTGTTTGAGCATGCCATCTGCACAGCTTCTTCCAGAAGGACGCTGTGGTCATTCAGCCTTTACCTACAATGGAGAGTTGTACATATGTGGTGGCTGTAAATATAATAACGGAATAAAAACAACCTTCAATGATGTGTGGAAATTCAATCCAGAGACCTTCTCCTGGAAGAAGGTTGAGCCCAAGGGGAAACTCCTGTTTTCGATCGACCAGATGTCCTGTTGCATGGTGGGAGATCGTATCGTGCTCTTTCGAGGATACAGAGACAAGCCCAGCGTTCTCTACGTGCTAGACGTGAATCCTGGTTTGAAGATGTTATGTAAGCTAGCAGTTATTCAGTACGGTCTGGAGCAGTCTGAACTCCATCACAACATCAGGTGGGAACTCGCAACCATGACGGAAAAACAGTAAATTATAAATCCACCAATGACAACTACGTTGTCTATTGTGAATTATAACCTTGAAAATCAACCCCGTGTGAAGTGAGGGGCGTTGTTATCATCTAACATTATCAAGAAAAAAAGGAGTGTGCTTTTTGCAGGTCAGTTATATGAAGTATAGAGGGTTTTACCCGTTAACACCTGGAACGCTTCTGTGTCACCTTAGTTTTTAACCACTTTAACCATTATTTGAAACTTTAACTGTTGAAAAATAGCAGATCTATAAGCTTGTAGATCTGTACCACAACAACTGCAGCATGTGACGAGCGGCACTGACAGGCGCAGCACAGCAGTGTCACACAGACAAACACGTACCTCTCCCATTTGGAAAACATTTGAAACAGCAACGTTTATAAAGTTTTATAATAAGCCATTACAAAAAAATAAAATAAAAATCGAGTCGATTTTCGACTTTTTTCAACATCCCTAATCTCCATGTCTATTTGCTCAGACACGTGACGTAAATTGTCCATTCATCGTCAATGGGAATTTAATGTTTGTGTAAGACGGAAATATACACAAATAGCTGAAAATAGGAGTGGCTAGCACCCCTCAAAAATCACACCCGTGTGAAGTGAGGGGCACTCTTATCATCATCTAATTCCGGGCAATTAAAATTAGCGACTTTTCCGACTTCACTTCTCTGCCCTCACTCAGCCAAAAACTTGTCCTCACACCAGAGTACATTTGATCCCATTCTTGCCCAAATATGTAGTTCCGTTCTGATGTCATGAAATGTGCTATGTCAATACGTATGTATACTCTTGCCCGAATATGGTGTTCATGGGGCTGTACCGATATATAAGTGTCAGCACGTGGAACAGAACTGCATTGTTAGAGACACTCGAGGACTTCGCTTTCAAATGCACGCGTGCGAGATCCATGGTCGATGTTGGCCTTAAAATGCAATATTGGTATTAGCCGATATTTAAAAAAAGAAATACTACATTGAAGCTGTTTATATTCGGACTGGGAAATGTCAGTTTGTCACCTCCCTCTTCACATTAAATAGATCCCTTGATCTTTTGTGGCCAGATGTAATTTCCTGGGGTCTAGTAGGACTATAGAAAACAATAATTAAGAAATCGCTGTACATTTTGTTATAACAAATACATTCACAAACTTTTTCGTATTTCCCCGCCCCTGCCAAAAATAGCTAAAATTGTTAAAATTAAAGAAAGCAGCAAATAAAAAATATATAACAATCATCTTTTACTTTTTTTAATAACCTAAAACATGAACCTAGTTGAAAAACAACCAAAGTTGTCCTTTAAGTGACTTTGTCGTGTATGTCTGTATGAGCACCAACCATTGATGCTGTCGCTGATTGGGGTCATTGACCTGCATGCTGTTTCACACTGGGGTCATGGACCCTGCTGTTTCACACTGGGGTCATTGACCCTGCTGTTTCACACTGGGGTCATGGACCCTGCTGTTTCACACTGGGGTCATTGACCCTGCTGTTTCACACTGGGGTCATTGACCTGGTGTTTCACACTGGGGTCATTGACCTGCTGTTTCACACTGGGGTCATTGACCTGCTGTTTCACACTGGGGTAACTGGGGTCATTGACCTGGTGTTTCACACTGGGGTCATTGACCTGCTGTTTCACACTGGGGTCATTGACCTGCTGTTTCACACTGGGGTCATTGACCTGCTGTTTCACACTGGGGTCATTGACCTGCTGTTTCACACTGGGGTCATTGACCTGCTGTTTCACACTGGGGTCATTGACCTGCTGTTTCATACTGGGGTCATTGACCTGCTGTTTCACACTGGGGTCATTGACCTGCTGTTTCACACTGGGGTAACTGGGGTCATTGACCTGCTGTTTCACACTGGGGTCATTGACCTGCTGTTTCACACTGGGGTCATTGACCTGCTGTTTCACACTGGGGTCATTGACCTGCTGTTTCACACTAGGGTCATTGACCTGCTGTTTCACACTGGGGTCATTGACCTGCTGTTTCACACTAGGGTCATTGACCTGCTGTTTCACACTAGGGTCATTGACCTGTTGTTTCACACTGGGGTCATTGACCTGCTGTTTCACACTAGGGTCATTGACCTGCTGTTTCATACTGGGGTCATTGACCTGCTGTTTCACACTGGGGTCACTGGGGTCATTGACCTGCTGTTTCACACTGGGGTCATTGATCTGCTGTTTCACACTGGCAGCTGCCTGGTTCGTTCAAGCCCATCACACACCGTCTGCGAACGCCGCGAGTCAAAACAGTTATTTTCAATGAACCTATCCCTCTGTCTGTCTGTCTGTCTGTCTGTGTGTATGTGTGTGTGTGTGTGTGTGTGTGTGTGTGTGTGTGTGTGTGTGTGTGTGTGTGTGTGTGTGTGTGTGTGCACGTGCATGTCTGATGCAATAAAGCCAATTGAATGAAGTGTTTGTGTGTGTGTGTGTGTGTGTGTGTGTGTGTGTGCGCGCGTCCATGCGTGCATGTCTGATGCAATGAAGCCAATTGAATGAAGCGTGTGTGTGTGTGTGTGTGTGTGTGTGTGTGTGTGTGTGTGTGTGTGTGTGTGTGTGTGTGTGTGTGTGTGTGTGTGTGTGTGTGTGTGTGTGTGTGTGCGTGCGTGTGTGTGTGTGTGTGTACTTCCTACCTACTGTCTACCCCCATGTGTTTATCAGTGGTCTGGAGAACAACAACTACTGCCGTACTCCAGGCGGTTTCGTGAAGCCATGGTGTTTCACCACTGACCCACAGAAACTCTATGAGTACTGTGAGATCCCACAATGTGTTGGTGTGCCAGGTAAACCTTGACCACTGAATGTTCATCACAACGCATGCACGCACGCACGCACGCACTCATGCACGCACGCAGTTTTTAACTAAATCCTCTCCTCTGCTCTCTCCATCCATCTACTTCCTGTCCTCTCCATCAGAGCCCTTCGTTCCAGAGCTGTCCTGCTTTACCCTCTGCGGTCAGAACTACCGAAGGACGGTTGCCACGACGACCTCTGGGAGAACCTGTCAGAGCTGGTCGGTCCAGACACCTCACAGACACCCCTTCACGCCCGAGGACGATCCACACGCGTAAGAACGTCTGTCTGTCTGTCTGTCTGTCTGTCTGTCTGTCTGTGTGTGTGTGTACTTCCTACCTACTGTCTACCTCCATGTGTTTATCAGAGGTCTGGAGAAATGTGTTTATCAGAGGTCTGGAGAACAACACTGCCGTAGTCCAGACGGTTACATGAAGCCATGGTGTTTCACCACTGACCCACAGGAAGAATGGGAGTTATCTTAAAAGACAACTTTAGTTTTTTTCAACCAAGGTTCATGTTTTAGGTTGTTATTAGAGAAAGTAAAAGATGAGTGTAATTTTTTTTCATTTGCTGCTTTCTTTTGTTTTAGGGATTTTAGCTCTTTTTGACAGGGGGCGGGGGCATTCGAGCATGGGGCTAAATATGTATTTTCTTACCAAATTGTATGGTGATTTATTTTTGTATTATTTACTATAGTCCTAATAAACCCCAGGAAATTACATCTGGTTACAGAAGATCACAGGATCTACTGAATGTGAAGGTAACCTACTGGAGGAAGGCTTATATATATAAACTTTATTACAGGCTCATGGCCCACAGGGTAAGACAGTACATCACAAATACGAGAATACAAATAAAATAAAATAAAAATACAGTACATTTACCCAGCCCAACAGGTTACTACTCTAGGCGAGGCACTTATACCAGTGTCCTCTGATGGTAGAAGTGTACCTTACAGAACTACGGCCTGGGTGTGTCAACTGACCAATGAGTCCATTCAGTGAGCGATCCAGCCTGCTCATGAATTTAAATGTCAAGTTCCTCAACAGAGCCATGAAAGTAGTGAGTCCCAATGAACAGAAAAGCCCACTGGCTCCTAGTGCTCCTTGGTTTTATTTATACTGTGTGTATAGGCTCAATATGTCAGTTTGACACATTCAATAGATCCTGTGATCTTTTGTGGCCAGATGTAATTTACTGGGGTTTATTAGGACTTTAGTAAATAATAAAAAAAGAAATTGCCATAATATTTTGTAAAAAAATACATATTTAGCCCCATGCTCGAATGCCCCCGCCCCCCTGTCAGAAACTGCTAAAATCCCAAAAATGAAAGAAAGCAGCAAATGAAAGAAAATTAACTCTCACCTTTTACTTTCTCTAATAACAACCTAAAACATGAACCTTGGTTGAAAAAAACTAAAGTTGTCCTCTCGGAGAGAGTCATATGGGGTCCAAGCCACTAGATGGTGCAGGCACACAGCCTAACATACACTCACGGAACAATGTCATTGGATCGTGAACTGTCGCTCATGCCGTGGTTGTATACTCCACCCACCGGGTATATAACCTAATGTCCGCCCTGAGCAACGTCATTCCTCGCTTTATGTGCTTCGCATACACGTCTTAACAAAGAGTATCACCTTTTCAGCTGTTGAAAGAATTATTTTCCATAAGGACGGGTCGCAGACTTGTGCCGCGGAAATTCACAGTCCTACGTTGGTGTCCTGCTCTTCACTCACGGACGTTCCAGAAGCCTGTACGTTTTATTTTTAAGGACATTGAAACTCAAGTGGGCCGTGCGGCGGCTTGTAGTTTTTCCTCTGCTAGCGATCCACCGAAACGTTGTTTCCCCCTCGCTAGCCACGTTGCGTCCCTTTGTTCTGCTAGCTTAGCCTTAGTTTACTGTTGCCAAACGTAGCACTACCGTAAGCCCTAGAACACGGCCCGAAGTTTTCACTAGCTCACCGGCCCAGCTACAAGCTAACCAGGCACTGCCCTTCTAGCCTCCGCAGCTTCTCTAGCCCTTTGGGTTAGCTAGCTCCCACTAACGCAGCCGCTAGCCTCTTAGCTCCGTGAGACGTTAGCTAAGTTTCCGGCCGTCAGGCGTTAACTTAGCCCTCTCTAGCTTCCCTTGCACGTGCGGCTTAGAAGACCACGGGCCTGCTCTACGCGACGCAATCCGCACTACCGACGGAACACCGGACCTGTCATCGGACCTGAAGCAGCAACAGCGTGACGGCCTCGCTACTTGAGCCCCAGGCTTTGCGGCCTTCCCGTAGTCCGGCACCTCTTCAAAGCAACAACAGCTAAACCGCTTCACTCGTCGCCACAGTTGTACAACGTGGCTTCTCTCTGTTTAGACGCCTGTCTTCAACCAGACTACTTCTCCTCACACTACAGGTGACATGGCGGCGCGCACAGACGCTGCGGCTTTGAGCTCTCCTTTTCGGTGCTTTTTGTTAGTGTTGTTATGTTTGTCAGTCACTGTTAGCCGTGAAAATCCTGTTTATAGTCGACAGGACCTTTTAGGCATTGGACTGCGGACTGATCAAGGTGATCGATCCGTAAACAATGACTATATTCACTCGCACGACATACCGCGGGACATAGCCCGCAGACCGGGGTCTCCGTGGATCATCATACCGGCAAGCAGGAGGAGGCGACGCAGGGAGAGGAAGCAGAAGCGGGGCTGCCGAGCTGGCGTCCTAACGCAGCTAAAAAGACGGCCACACAAACCACCGCTTCCCAGCATCTTCCTTTCAAACGTCAGATCCATTGCAAACAAAATCGACGACCTGAGACTATGGACTGCAGGAAATAGGCGCATCCAGGATTGCTGTGTGACGGTGATAACCGAGACCTGGCTTCACCCTTCCATTCCAGATACGGCTATTGAACTAGCAGATCGCACAGTACACCGAATGGACAGAAACCGCGACTCCGGTAAGGGCAAAGGAGGAGGAGTTTGCATTTATGTAAACAACAGCTGGTGCACAAATACTACTACTATTGACAGCCACTGCTCTCCAGACTTAGAGTATGTGACAGTTAAGTGCAGACCGACATACCTCCCACGTGAATTTACTGTTGTCATGGTAACTGCTGTGTACATACCACCAGATGCTAATGCTAACGTAGCCCTTAGTCACTTGTATGATGCTATTAGTCTTCAGCAAAACAGCCACCCTGAGGGTGTACATATCATAGCAGGTGATTTTAACCATGTTAATTTGAAAGTAGTGCTCCCCAAGTTACATCAGCACATAAAATGTGCCACTAGAGGTGCAAATACTCTAGATAAAGTCTACTCCAATATTAAACATGGTTACAAGGCTATACAGCTGCCACACCTAGCCTCCTCGGACCATATGTCCCTGCTCCTCATACCAGCATATACTCCTCTCAGGAAACAAGCCCCCCTCACAACGAGGACTGTTCAAACGTGGCCTGATGATGCTACAGAGCAGCTGCAGGACTGTTTTGAAAGCACTGATTGGGACATTTTTGAACATCAGGACCTGGAAGTATACACCTCATCTGTTCTCTGTTACATAAAACACTGTGTGGGCACAGTCACAGTGGACAGGCGTATTCGTGTGTACCCTAACCAGAAGCCCTGGATGAACAGAGAAGTCAGAGTCCTGCTGAAGCAGAGGGACAGTACCTTCAGGGCTGGAGACGAGGCACTCTATAAGGCAGCGAGAATCCAGCTGAACAAAGGCATCAGGAGGGCTAAGGCAGCATACAAGAGGAAGATTGAGGACAACCTCAGCAGCAACGACACAAGGCAGATGTGGCAAGGTGTCCAACACATCACCAACTACAAGTCCAGCAACCGCGCTGCAGCCAGCGGTGACGCCTCATCAGCGGAGGAGTTAAACCATTTCTTTGCTCGTTTTGAGGTTGACACACCGGAGGCTCCATTACATCCACCAGCGCACAGCAGCAACATCCTCACAGTGCAGGTGCAGGAGGTCAAGCACACACTGCAAGCGGTCAACCCAAGGAAAGCTGCAGGACCGGATGGTGTGACAGGAAGGGTTTTGAAGGACTGCGCAGACCAACTGGCGGGTGTCTTCACCAAGATATTCAACCAGTCCCTACAACAGGGCGTGATTCCACCCTGTCTGAAGTCCTCCACAATAATTCCCCTCCCAAAAAAGGCAAATGTCAGCAGCCTAAATGACTACCGGCCAGTGGCACTTACACCTATCATCATGAAGTGTTTTGAGAAACTGGTCCGGAGACATATTACAGCTAGTCTACCATCCACACTTGACCCCCACCAGTTTGCATACAGAGCCAACAGGTCCATAGCGACAGCTCTCCATTCCACACTCACACATCTGGAAAAGCCAAGGAGCTACGCCAGGCTACTCTTCATAGACTTCAGCTCTGCGTTTAATACCATCGTGCCGGGCAGACTAATCCCCAAGTTACTGGAGTTGGGACTCTCTCAGCATATCTGCCTCTGGATTAGAAACTTTCTGACAGACCGCCCTCAAAGAGTGAGAGTAGGACCCCATCTATCCTCAGCACTCAGCATCAGCACTGGTGCTCCACAGGGCTGTGTGCTGAGCCCCCTACTCTACACTCTCTACACCCACGACTGTACTCCCATCCATCCTAGTAATGCCATCATCAAATTTGCGGATGACACCACAATGGTGGGACTCATTACAGAAGGGGACGAGACTGCGTACAGGGAAGAGGTGAAGGTGCTGTCAGAATGGTGTGAGAAAAACAACCTCATTCTCAACACCTCCAAGACCAAGGAGCTGATAGTGGACTTCAGGAGGAAGAATATTCAGCCTATCCAGCCTATCCACATCAATGGAGAGGAGGTGGAAAGGGTCTCAGACTTCAAGTTCCTGGGCATGAACATCTCGGACAACATGACCTGGAAAATGAACACCACTGCGCTCCAGAAGAAAGGTCAACAGCGACTGTACTTTCTCAGAATGCTGAGGAAAATGGACCTAATGGAGAGTGTGCTCCTGTCCTTCTACCGATGTGCCATTGAGTCGGTACTGATCTACGGCATCTCTCTGTGGTTTTGCAGCTGCACGGCGGCAGAAAGAAAGTCCCTTCAGGGGGTCATAAACACTGCCCAGAGGATCATGGCATGTCCCCTTCCATCATTGGAGGACCTCTACAAAAGACATTGTAGCAGGAGGGCCAACAGTATCCTCAAGGACCCATCCCACCCAGGTCATCACCTGCTGCAGCTCATGCCCTCAGGGAGGCGCTATAGGGTCATCAACACAAGGACTAATAGACTGAAGGACAGTTTCTACCCCAGAGCAGTCATAGCTCTAAACACTGACACTTGAACCCTGACACTCGACACTTTATGAACTAGAAGGACTTACTGTGCAATATGCGTTAAATGTTTGTATTTTGTGTTTTATATAGAGTATTATGTCTTTTGTTTTAAATGCACTGAGCTGGTTTGCAAATCAATTTAGTTGTCTCGTACAATGACAATAAAGATATTCTGATTCTTCTGATTCTGACTACTTTACTGTTGTAATATATATTATTAGTTGGAAAACAATAATATTATATTATAACTTAAAAAAAAGGGGAAAAAAAAGAAGTTTCCTCTTGGGCTACCGTTTCTTCTCAGACTACAACCAGTACCCAAGATGGCCTGCGGGGGTGGCGACAGCCCTCCCCAGTTCCCAGAGGAGGATCGCCCCCGTGTGTGTTTCTCACGCACCTGCGACAACCTGCTGTCCCCTGAGGACAGACATTCTCGCTGCATGTTCTGCCTGGGCCTGACACACGCCCGCCAGGCTTTCGAGACGCCAGGTTTCTGCCCCTGCTGTTTCTATTTTACATACAGGGAGAAGGGTCGACGCATCTCTCGTGTCACAAACCACGAAACCAGGCCCCTGGTCGACACCTCCGACCTCAGAGTCCGACTGTCCCGACCAGCTCCGGCCCTCGACTGGCCTGACCTTCCCACCCATGGTGCAAGACCCAGGCCCGCTGCCTCCTCCTCTCTCTCCAGAGCCCCCGACCTCGTCCCGTCTCAAAGACAACGTGACGAATCCTTCATAGGCTCCTCTCCTGCCAGGAAGACGGCTCGGACCGATTCCGACTACGAGAGGACTGCCCGTCCCTCTGGACCCTCAGCCTCTTTCTCTCCCCGGTCACAGTCTGACAGAGACTACAGCCTCCTAGACCGTTCCCCTCAACGGGCCTACAGCTTTGACGATGACTACAACATCGACCAGCCTACTAGACACCGTTCTCTCTTCATCGATGACCTTCCCCTTCTCTACCTGGCCAATGGCCAGAGATGGGGTGACGTACTGGACGATGAGCGTCCAATGGATGACCTACCACCGTACCAGGAACGACTGGACGACTATAGGGTCCTGGATGAGGTCGGCTACGACGACCCCTTGGCCTACGACGCCGATGCTCCAGATGAGGCCGATGCTCCAGATGAGGCCGACCTCCCAGGGGTGGTCTTGGTGGACCACGACCGTCCCCTACCCGAGGACGTCCCGGACCCGAGCCTCCCCGCCCTCCTCAACGGCAGCAGCGTCCTGTAGGCAACAGGAACGCTCGCCAGGCTCCACGTCCCCGCCCTGCCAGAGATGCCGGAGACCGTGACGTCCCCAGACCAGCTCCGCCCGGTGACAGAGATGGACGACGTTGACGCCCCGGAGTCCAACGCCGTCGCCCCGCCGGCCCCCAGGCTGGCCCTAAGAGAGGCGTTCCTAAGCCCAACAAGGACCAGCAGCCGAAGTGACCAACCGACCCTCCCCCCATGCACCGGGCCTAGTACCGGACGTCACGTCCGGTCCACCCGCGAAGCGCTCTCGGACCTCGGCACAGGTGGGCATCCCGGACATCCCTGTGACCCAGTCCCAGTATATTGTTTACATGCATACAGCACTTTCTGTTTTTTCTGTAATAAAGGCTTTGCCCCAAAACAAAAAAAAAACAATATCGACAGGCCCCCCGACGCAGTGGGGCAGGGCATGAGGTCAGTGGCGTACCAAAACGCCACTGGGGAGATGGGTCATGCCCAATCTTTCTCTGACATGCCAGGGAACACTGCCCCCAGGCGGGGCGCGCCTCCCATGGCCGGAGAGAACCCACTAGCCTGGCACAGTGGGAGGGGTGCGGAGCATCCCCGTGGATCCTCAACACCATAGCGAAGGGCTACAGACTCCAGTTCGCCAGAACACCCCCGGCATTTTCAGAGGTCATCTTCACCAACGCCAGGGGTCAAGAGGGTCTGGTTCTCCAACAGGAGATCGCCTCCTTGCTGGAGAAGGGTGCCGTCAGAGAGGTACCCTTGGCCCAGCGTCGCAGCGGGTTCTACTCCCGCTACTTTCTGGTCAAGAAAAAAGGGGGGGGGGCCTACGTCCCATCCTGGACCTGCGGATACTCAACAGGCACCTCAATAGATCTAAAATACGCCTATTTCCACATCCCTATTTACCCGCCTCACAGGAAGTTCCTGCGGTTTGGGTTCCAGGAAAAGGCTTACGAGTAAACAGTCCTTCCATTCGGGATGTCCCTCAGTCCCAGAGTGTTCATCCCCTGTACGGAGGCACCCCTGAGACTTCTGGGTCTACGGGTGTCCAGTAACTGGCTCCTATGTTCGGAGTCAGCGGAGGAGGCCGCGAGGAACACGACTCGGGTCGTGTCCCATGTGACCTCACTGGGTTTCAGGATAAACCTAGCCAAGAGCATGATGACGCCTACCCAATCCACGGATTTCATAGGCATCACTCTGGACTCTGTCTCCTACAGGGCTCAGCTGAGTCGGGACAGGGTCAACGACCTCCTGAAGTGCGTGTCCATGTTCAAGACAGGCTGCACACTTCCACTGGGTACGTGTCTACGGATGGCCGGACTCATGGCCTCGGCCATCTCTCTGGTAGGTCTGGGCAGACTCCATATGAGGCCTTTTCAGCGTTGGCTGAAATCCCTCGGTCTATCCACCAGGTTCACGAAACGCAGAGTGACAGTGTCCTCGAACTGCACTCTAGCTCTGAAATGGTGGTCGAACAGAGGTGTTCTGACGGAGGGGGTCCCGATGGGTCTCCCCACAGTCAGGAGGTTGGTCACCACCGACGCCAGCCTCTCCGGTTGGGGCGCCACCCACGACGGGAGGACGGCCAGGGGGGTGTGGGATGCCGCATTGCGTTCCTCCCACATCAACTACTTGGAACTACCTGGTTCGTTCCGACAACACCATGACAGTTTGTTACATCAACAGGCAGGGGGGACTCCGGTCTCCTCGCCTGTGCTCCCTGGCACACAGGCTCCTGGTTTGGTGCGACAGCCGCCTGCTGTCGCTCTCAGCGTGCCACGTCCCGGGCCGCCTCAACGAAGGGGGCGACCTACTATCCAGGGGACCATTACGCTACAGCGAGTGGTCCCTGAACCCCAGGGTAGCAGACTTGGTCTGGACCAAGTTCGGCAGGCCGGGGGCGGACCTCTTCGCCTCAGAGACGAACAACAGGTTCGTTCTTCTCTCTGTCAGGTTCCCCTCCGCTCGGCCTGGATGCGCTGGTGCATCAATGGCCTCGGGGTCTGCTTTACGCGTTCCCGCCGTTGGAAATGATTCCGCATGTCCTAGCCAGGGTGCGGGATCAGGGATCGGAGCTACTGCTGGTAGCCCCAGCCTGGGGATCTTGGAGACAGGACATAGTCCCTCTCCTGTTCAAAGAACCATGGCAGCTCCCTCTGTGGAGGGACCTGCTGACCCAGGCCGGAGGAGAGATCTTTCACCCACGTCCTCAGGACCTAGATCTCTGGGTTTGGCCCGTTTGGCCCCCAGCTAGAAGCGACTGGCCTGCCTCCGAATGTCGTAGAGACGATCCTTGGTGCCAGGGCTGCCTCCACCAGACGACGTTATAACACTGCCTGGCATGTGTTTGAGCGTTGGTGCTCGGACAGACAGGAAGAGGTCTTCCCTTTTCAGGCGTCTGTGAGACACATTCTGATTTTCCTACAGGAGTTATTAGACCCCTGTCTAATAACTCCTGTAGGAAAATCAGAAAAGGTCTTGGTCTCTCCTCAGTCAAGATCAACCTGGCGGCCATAGCGGCCTATCATGTTGGTATGAACAACAGACCAATCAGTGAACACCTGCTGATCCGTCAGTTCATGAAAGGAGTTACGCACCTCAGACCGGTCGCCAGATCTCTGGTCCCCTCGTGGGACCTGACAATAGTATTGGACTCCTTAATGAGAGACCCCTTCGAGCCACTGCAAAGTTCCTCTCTCTGAAGACCGCTTTGCTCGTTGCCCTGACGACAGCGAAACGGGCTGGTGACATGCACACATAAAAGTTCAATCAGAAGAAAAGATGAAAACTACCCCGTAGCCTGTCACTTTAATAATCACTCTCATCCTATCTCCTCCCTTAGGTTCCAGGGAATAGAGCAGATTACTCTTCAGAGAGGGGGTGATGTCGACAGAAGGGCCCATACAACCTCTGCGTGACGTCCATATGACGTCCATACAACCTCTATGTGACATCCATAGGACCTCCATAAAACATATATGTGACGTCCATACGTCCATACAACCTCTATGTGACGTCCATACAACCTCTGTGTGACGTCCGTACAACCTCTGTGTGACGTCCATATGACGTCCATACAACCTCTATGTGACGTCCATACAACCTCTATGTGAGTCAATATGACGTCCATACAACCTCTATGTGACGTCCATATGACGTCCATACAACCTCTATATGACGTCCATAGGACCTCCATACAACCTCTATGTGACGTCCATAGGACCTCCATACAACCTCTATGTGACATCCATAGGACCTCCATACAACCTCTATTTGACGTCAATATGACGTCCATACAACCTCTATGTGACGTCCATACGACCTCCATACAACCTCTGTGTGATGTCCATATGACGTCCATACAACCTCTATGTGACGTCCATAGGACCTCCATACAACCTCTATGTGACGTCCATACAACCTCTATGTGACGTCCATATGACGTCCATACAACCTCTATGTGACGTCCATAGGACCTCCATACAACCTCTATGTGACGTCCATAGGACCTCCATAAAACCTCTATGTGACGTCCATAGGACCTCCATGCAACCTCTATGTGACGTCCATACAACCTCTATGTGACGTCCATACAACCTCTATGTGACGTCCATATGACGTCCATACAACCTCTATGTGACGTCCATAAAACCTCTATGTGACGTCCATAGGACCTCCATGCAACCTCTATGTGACGTCCATACAACCTCTATGTGACGTCCATACAACCTCTATGTGACGTCCATATGACGTCCATACAACCTCTATGTGACGTCCATAGGACCTCCATAAAACTTCTATGTGACGTCCATATGACGTCCATACAACCTCTATGTGACGTCCATACGACCTCCATACAACCTCTGTGTGATGTCCATATGACGTCCATACAACCTCTATGTGACGTCCATAGGACCTCCATAAAACTTCTATGTGACGTCCATATGACGTCCATACAACCTCTATGTGACGTCCATACGACCTCCATACAACCTCTATGTGACGTCCATACGACGTCCATACAACATCTGTGCGACGTCCATACAACCTCTGTGTGACCTCCATACAACCTATATGTGACGTCCATAGGACCTCCATACAACCTCTATGTGATGTCCATAAAACTTATATGTGACGTCCATATGACGTCCATACAACCTCTATGTGACGTCCATAGGACCTCCATGCAACCTCTATGTGACGTCCATACAACATCTATGTGACGTCCATACAACCTCTATGTGACGTCCATAAACATCTATATGACGTCCATAAACATCTATATGACGTCCATACAACCTCTATGTGACGTCCATATGACGTCCATACAACCTCTATCTGACGTCCATAGGACGTCCATACAACCTCTATGTGACGTCCATAGGACCTCCATACAACCTCTATGTGACGTCCATATGACCTCTATGTGACGTCCATGTGATGTCCATACAACCTCTATGTGACGTCCATACGACCTCCATACAACCTTTATGTGACGTCCATATGACGTCCATACAACCTCTATGTGACGTCCATACAACCTCCATACAACCTCTGTGTGACATCCATACAGCCTCTATGTGACGTCCATATGACCTCCATACAACCTCTATGTGACGTCCATACAACCTCTATGTGACGTCCATATGACGTCCATACAACCTCTATGTGACGTCAATAGGACCTCCATACAACCTTTATGTGACGTCCATACGACGTCCATACAACATCTGTGCGACGTCCATACAACCTCTGTGTGACCTCCATACAACCTCTATGTGACGTCCATACGACGTCCATACAACATCTGTGCGACGTCCATACAACCTCTGTGTGACCTCCATACAACCTCTATGTGACGTCCATAGGACCTCCATACAACCTCTATGTGACGTCCATACGACGTCCATTCAACTTCTGTGTGACGTCCATACAACCTCTGTGTGACGCTTGTGGATGTTAACAATCGCTTTGTGACCACGTGACATTTGTGACGCATTTTTGTCCATTTTGAGGCTAGCCCCCACTGTAGAATGACAGGCTTGCGTGTATTCTGTGACGCGTGTGTCTCCCCCCCCCACCCACCACCCCCAAATCGCCCGGATGCAGTTCTTTAAGTCCAGCAGGTGGTCTCATAATAATGCATAATAACGTCAGGCTTGTCAGTTCTAAATCAAAATTACATTTATATCGTTGTTCTTGTTTTAATAGGTCAGCTTCTTATTTTAATTGAGTATTAAATTATTGCATAAAGCTTAATGTAAATCGCTCTGGATTAAGAGCGTCTGCTAAATGCCTAAATTGTCAATTGTAAATGCAACCAGGTGATATGGCGTTGGTGTAACAGGTGTAGTTTTCAAACCTTTTGGATGATCTCTGCTTGCAAAATCCTCTTTACTATTATAATACAGTATGTACATATATTCTAGGTATAAATCTCATTCATATTCTAAAGACAAGTGCAAAATCATGTGGACTTAATCTCCTTGAAATTACTGCAAGTGTATTCTTTTGAAATGGTATTCAGCATCTGTAATTTGCCTATATTGGGGCGGCGGTGGCTCAGGGGTAGAGTGCCTGGATGGTAACCGTAAGGTTGCCAGTTCGAACCCGGGCTCCCCCAGAGTTACTGTCGAAGTGTCCTTGAGCAAGACACTGAACCCCTAATTGCTCCCGATGTACTAGTAAATGGGTGAATGTAATGCACAATCTCTGTAAAGCGCCGTGGATAAAGGCGCTATATAAATGCACCATTTACCATTTATAAGACCATCCTATAAAACGGAGTCATAAACAGGGTCATATTATAATCCATTTGACATTCAATGTCATTTTTCCACAAATGAGTCTTGAAAAATGGGGCTTGTCTCAATCAGTCCAATAGGGACAGTATAGAGGAAGATTTAGAGGAATACTTTGCATCACAGGTTACTTTATAAGGCTAGTAAGGTGAATGTAATTTTACTGTGGTATAATTGATATACAAGATCTTGCATCAAGTTCAGTTGAAAATAAATTTTCGGTTTTATAGAAGATTCTTCTGAACATGTATTCCATATGTTGACCAATTCAAACACTCACACACAAAGTCATATACAATTTTACATAAGACCTGGCATACCTCGGGTAAACATTTCAAGGACCTACAGTACAACAAGAAACATCACATACAGTACATGAGAGTATGTATTATGTAAACATTTTATTAGTAAACTCTGAATGCTGGCACATGTATCAAAAGGGGAACAAATCACACCCAGGTGGGTGGTGCAACTCCGTGTGGGGTTGGGTGGGGTTTACGCACCCAGGGTGCCGGCCTGATTCTGGCGAGCCGCCCCTTGTTCGAGTCAAACCTGTTGAGAAATGGCAGTTACCGTGTGGGGGTCCCTCTACTGTACAGTACTGGCACACCCAAAATCACCAGTTAATATGTGCGTGTGTGTTTGGTTGTGCACAGGTGGTGAAAAACAACCATGCAGTTTGTGCTCAGACCACCAACCCACAGCTCCGTAAAAAGAAACATTCATACAAAGGCCATACATAAACATAATACACACCGACTCAAGCAATAGACTTCACTAGACGTACATCAGTGGTTCTCAATCAGGGATTCCCCAGCAAAATGATGGATTTTCTAACCATATGGACCCATTATAGATCTTTAACTCTTGAGAGCGTAAAATTAAACTTAGGCTCAAGAGTACAATTGTTATAGATCCACACAGAGTCTACAGTTTTTGTCTCAGAAGGGCTGTGGGTAGTTGAGAAACCTGTCTATTGGCATCGATGGGGACTTCAAGCTACTAGAAAAAGCAGGCTTTCCATTTCTGAAAGGTTGCAATGCAAAAAAGGAAGCCATCGTTCTCATAATCTCAAAAAATATAATCAAATCTTCCTACGATGTTGTTACCGGTGTGTGTATTTCTAAACTGGCCACGGTATAAAAAATAATTGTGACATTTTTATCATGAACATTGAGGACCAATTATATGAAGATAAGTTGTCAAACCAAAAAAGTGCCAAATAAATAAAAGGTGTGATCACACAAGGCCAAACCCAGAATCAACTGACCTCAGGCACATTATCAGATCTTTTAAGGTTTCGAAGCACGTCGCTGAGGTAGGATGGGCGAAATGTCCGATCTCCAGTTTGAGGACTTTATCAGACACTTCCCAACCGGTCCAGAACTTGAGCATGTCACGTAAAGTGCTTGTGGAGGCTGAATGGGGGGGGGGAGAGATACAATTATGCACATAAACAAGCATTTTCATGCATAGTCTATCATTTTAAGAATACTATACATATTCCATCTTATTTCTTCCCCCCTCTCCTTGTTTTTATATCCAGTTTTCATATTACTTATCTTGTCAAACTACTACAATGACAAGATAAGTCAGATCCCTCTAAACTTTAGAGGGATCTGACACATCAGGCCATTTAATGTAAGGGTAGCAGAGTCCTAAGTGAGACGTATATTTAAGGGTGTTCTGAACAGGCAGATGACAGGACGTCAGTGGTGGGTTCTCACAAACGCCGTAACGCGTTGTGAGAGAGGTATGCTCGGCTGCAGACTTGTCATTTGGTAAGCCTATATGCTCATTTTGTAAGCCTATATGCTCGGTTTATATGTTTTGTATGATCTATTCTAAAATGAGAGTATTGTCATTGTCAGGTCTACACCACACTTGCTGCAGTGCGCTGTAGTGTAGCCTTGGATGTTCCCTGACAAATGTTTGGGGTGTGGCTTCCCCATTCTGGGTAGAATTAACGTGAGGAATGTGAGTACTGCCGTATGTGTGATTGTGCAGGGCGGAACGTAGCCCCTCTCGGAATCCTCCGTAAAGCTTTTCTGAAATTTGGATGTCACTTTACGTAGGGTCCCTGTGCGTTACTGTGTTTTCGTATTGAAATGATAGAACGCGGACATCAATATCGTCGTTAACGTCGTGTCTGCGCCGTTTGACGGCTTCTTTTCGATTGAGTTATTGTGAATGTGTCAACTCAAAGTACCTATACATACCGCTGCGAATTCTCTTGTGTCGCGGAAGCCGTTAAGTATTTTTAATCTTTGTTTGACCGATTTGGTCGCTTTGATTCTTCTTGTTTATTTACCGTTTATTGTACCGCCTCCCGCTGCGGGGTTGGCTTGTGCCGGATACGTTCCTGCCTCTGATCTGCTCTGTCATAGCTATAGCGACACTAGCTAGCCAGATAGGCGGTACAATGAGGTGTCAATAAACAAGGAAACTTAACGGCTTCCGCGCCACAGGAGATATTCGCAGTGGTATTTATAGGTACTTATAGTTCATACATTCAGAAGCCCTCAAACGAAAAAAAGCCCTCAAAGAGCGCAGAAGGACGTATCCGAAGGTATTTACGTTTATTTATGTGTGCGTACCCGGTGGCAGGGTGGAGGTGGAATAGGACCCCATGCTATCTGCGTCACAAAAATGTCAGAAACTTCAGTAGCATTGGGTTCTGCTTGTAGGGCTAGGCAGAACGATGGAATGACAAGTTAGATGTTTCTTGCGTTGATGGAATCATGTGCGGCGTTCTGTCGAATGGTCTAACCTGCATGTGTGTCATTGTAACAGCTACAGGTGGAGATGTTGGCCTGTATGACACCATTGGGTGTTTAGACTTACGAGACCTGGACATCGACACAATGTAATGCATTTTTACATGTTTTGGGAAATTAATAGAGCTTTAATATAAATCCTTTCTATTGTGATGAATCGCCATCAAATCGCATCGTATCGGTAGAGGGGTGAATCGCATCGTATCGCATTTATTTGAACTAAATGGTTATCGCATCGCATCGGGAAGAGGGAGAGTCGTATCACATTGTATCGCCAGGGGATTCCATGTATCTCTAATGTATCATATCGCTGGCAGTGCACTGAGAGAGAGAGAGAGATTTCAACTGTTGAACATTGTATTCTCAGTATGTAGAATGGGTTCAAACGAATGCACAGGTCAATAATACAAAAACTGCTTATTTGAGGACGAAAGGGTAACGGTGAAACTGGAACGCTATCCGCTGTAACAACACTCACTCTATTGTTCTAGACGCCAGAGTAGACTCTATAGACTAGTATATAGAGTAGACTATAGAGTAGACTATAGTCTATACACTATAGTATATAGAGTAGACTATAGACTATAGTCCATACACTATAGTATTTAGAGTAGACTATAGTATATACTATAGTCTATAGACTATAGTCTACTCTATAGACTAGTCTATAGACTATAGTATATAGAGTAGACTATAGTCTGTAGCGTAGACTATAGTATATAGACTATAGCATTATAAAGTAGACTATAGTCTATAGAGTAGACTAGTCTATAGACTATAGTATATAGAGTAGAATATAGTCTATAGAGTAGACTATAGTCTAGTCTATAACTAAATAAAAACATTGCATGGATGCACCTGGGACGTATCCTCAGTGATGTATCCTGAGGTCAACGGGGTTTCGGGTCTCTCAACATCATACCCCTCACTCAGGCGACCCAGCCGGGAGGGATAAAGTCCCGACTTACTTCCCAGTAGGTACCCTCAATCAGTCCCACTAGGGAAAAACCAGGGGCACACAATCCGTTGGATCTACTCCAGAACTACTCTGCCAGGGCTGGGAGGTACACTTCTGGCACATAGAGGGACTAGGCTCTGTGTGTTGTCTCCTGTCCGGGCCCCTCCTACGTCTCACCAGGTCCACTCCTGCTCTCACCAGGAGTAGAGCGAGGACCTGTGCGTTGCAACAGAGTCCCAGCACCAGACAGTTCTTTCACGAGTGGTGGGCAATGGTGCTGCGGTTCCGCTTGCTGCTTGCATGGCCCTCCCAAAGGCCTCACTGAGGGTTGTTGGGCTTCCTCCTCACGGAGGACACAGGCTGGGGCGCTAACCCTAATAGTCTATAGTCATAGTCTATAGAGTAGACTATAGTCTATAGAGTAGACTATAATCTATAGACTATCGATATATAGTCTATAGTTTATAGACTATAGGCCTAGTCTATAGGGTAGACTATAGTCTAAAGAGTAGACTATAATCTATAGACTATCAACTATAGTCTATAGACTATAGTTTTTAGACTATAGTCTATATAGTAGACTATATAGTCTATAGGCCTATAGAGTAGACTATAGACTAACCCTAACCCTAACTAATGCTTTACTAATGTATTAGTTAATCATTATTTCAAGTGTTACCAATTATTTTAAGCCTATAGAATCAAGCCTTCCAGGATCCTGGAATGACCATAAATCCTTTTATTCTGTGAATAAATGAAAATGAAAAACGCTAAACAAAGAGCATTTATTTATCAAAATAATTCAATATAATATATTTGTTTTCTCACAGAATCAGATGTGTTATGGTCATGACTCACCAGGATCCTGCATGTATTGATTCAAGGCTAATTTATATAAATACATTTTCCAGGAAATCTCTACGGGAGAGTTTTCAGTTCCATAGCTGCTCCCCACTGTATTACAAAGTATCATGGCTCCCCCTAGTGACCGTTTATGGTACGTGCACAGTGCACGCTCCAGCAGGGCTAGTGCGCATGCGCACAACCCTTATTCACACACACACACACACACACACACACACACACACACACACACAGCTATCAGCTAGGCGCCTTAGAGTATATACTCTAAGCTAGGCGCTAGCTGTTTGCACTCGTTTGAAAACACTTCAATAAGAAAAGTAAAACGTTTGAAAACAGTGTCGTCGTTAAGCATCTCAACCCTGAAACACGTCTGTCAGGTGTATCCGATTTGGATGAAATCAGATCAAAACCTCCGGTAAGATATGGACTGATTCACAGCTTGTTCTTACTACATTTATCTTGACTCATCTTTTAACATGGAACAACATGGCGAGTATTTCTCTCATATCTGCTTGTTAGTTATAAATGATTCTAAACAAGCAGTAGTTAATACTAACAGCAGTAATATTATTGTAACTCGCTCCTCCAGAGAGAGAGAGAGAGAGAGAGAGAGAGAGAGAGAGAGAGAGAGAGAGAGAGAGAGAGAGAGAGAGAGAGAGAGAGAGAGAGAGAGAGAGAGAGAGAGAGAGAGAGAGAGAGAGAGAGAGAGAGAGAGAGAGAGAGAGAGAGAGAGAGAGAGAGAGAGAGACTGACTGTTGAACATTGTATTCTCAGTATGTAGAATGGGTTCAAACGAATGCACAGGTCAATAATACAAAAACTGCTTATTTGAGGACGAAACCACGACAAACACTAGGACTTGTTTATATCAGGGTCCACCATTTTCAATTCATCAGAACATTTAAAGACGTACAGAAAAAGGGAAATCAAAAAAAGGGAAAAACGTTTTTTATTTTTACAGGCCAGTTTCAAATTGAAGGTGCTCTTTAGAGTGGTTTTGACCTATTGTGTTGTGCACCATTGAAATGTAACCCAAACCCTAACAAACACCTATTGTAACTTAACACGGAATTAGTTTGTTGTTCCAGACTCCTTGAAACCAAAGTGTTTCCAAATAGATGAATTGGTTGTAGTTTTCTTGTTGACCAGAGGGTGTCTTTCTTTTACTCATTTGGGCTAGATCTGAAATAAACATCTCACTGAGCTTTTAGGGAGCGGCAAAAGAGAGCACCCCTTACTGTGTGAAGTAAGGGGCGCTCTTATCGACGTATACTCGTATATACACTAATGTATACTAAGCCTATTTGCTCAGACACTATGACGGGCCTTTCTGTGTGGAGTTTGCATGTTCTCCCCGTGTCCCCTAGGGTAGGTATAACTCACAAAAAACATGCAGTAATCCTCCTCTCTAAACTACCTCCCCCTGGCCAGCCGGGGTGCCTGACGGAGGGGAAAGGAACTGGTTGGAATAATGTGTTCCTTCCACGCGCTACGTCCGGCTGGGGAAACTCTCCCCTGTAAGGTGTAAGGAGCAACTTGGACACTCGGTCATGAAGGAAGCATGAGTTCAAGTCCGTTGCTCTCCCCAGTTAGGCGGAGGGTGTGTAGAGCCCAGGATCAAATTAGATGATTGACACAGGGTTGGAAAATGGGTTACAAAATCGTGGGATAAAAAAATATATAACAAATTTACCACTCCACATCCCCAGCTGCCGGACTATAGGACTTCAGTTATTAAAGTCCTTCCTTATTCACTTGATTTCAGACCAGAGTCCAGACTGCAGATGAAGACAAACTCTCCAGACTCATAAAAACTACAATACTCATGATGCATCACTCCCGGGTGAAGATAAACTCTCCAGACTCAGCCAGGGACATTTCTGTTAAACAGGAAGCTGAAGACGTTTCTATTAAACAGGAAGCTGAAGACGTTTCTAATATTAAACAGGAAGCTGAAGACGTTTCTATTAAACAGGAAGCTGAAGACGTTTCTATTAAACAGGAAGCTGAAGACCACCCACACCTCGGTAAGTTGCATGAGCTCTTCCTTTCTTTTTTTGTTCTGTAGGGCTGCCACAATGTCTTAATTTCACTGTACAATAACATTGGCAAACTAGAACGTATTGTAACTAGTAGCATAAATAGTGCAAATTCAGTTTAACTTGGTATCTATGTCTGTGTTGTGACTGGGAGTTTGCTTCAGAATGGGAGCACCTGTTGCCAATATCATTATAATTATCATTATCAGTTACACACCTGCTTGCATAGCTGATGGTTGACCTAGCCCTGGTCCAGGGCTTACAGCGAGTCTCTGACGCCCTGTGGAAGTCCCTTCCACAGCCCTCTGGTGATATTCTCACTCCCGTGCGTAGGTTTTCAAATCCCAGCAAATAAACCAAACGACATAACTACTCACCGAAACAAAGCCTGCTAGACCTTGGTAAAAGTCTATTCTCGTAGCTGGGAAGCGTCAGGACTTCAGACCGAGCTCCTGAAGTCCTCATCGCAGTCATGACAACATCTGTGTCGTTGGCTTTGACCATGATGACCTTGCTGCCTGCTTCTGTGGCATGCCTGGCATGCATGCACAAAGATCCGTGTGTCTGCTTCTTCGTGACTGCATGGTGCCACCCCAGCCAGATCGATAGTGCTGTTGCACCCAGATCCATTAAGATAGAATGAGCACTTCCACGTTCCATTGTTACAATGGGAGTCAACGCTAGTGTCGCCACTCTCTTACTCTGCCAAAAACGAAACCTACAGTTCTTTTGACCCCCAGGTGTTAACTGGGGACAGGGAGGAACTCTTTATATGGTCAGAACACTCTATAGTAGGGAGGATTATCACAACAAAACAAAAAAAGTAGTGATATTTCAATAGTGAAATCACTGAATATACCTTTAAATTATTGTTATTATTATTCATAATGAATATATTGATAAATCAGAATTCACATTTTATAATGTTTTTACCATACCTCATACTTAGTATACTTATTATCATTACCAAAATCATCAACCTCATTTCCGAAACATACATATCATTACCACAACAGGTGTTTATTTAACGTTATTTGAATACGGAAATATGGAAACATAGAGCTTTGTTTTTAAATACATGTGTAGAAAGATATATTATGTTCTTTCAGGATTGTCATATCATTTTGAAAACAAATCAGGTTTCAATGAAATATCTAAAAGATTGGGTTGTAAATTATGAAAGGTAATGAGACAAATCAGTCAATTTCTGATAAAAATTACAATTTACAAATATATATTATTTCACAGTTTAAGTAACTGTGTATGACTCTTAATAATCCATAAAACATTTTTTCAAAATGATTATCTTTCCATTTGCTCTTGCCGTTTTCAGACTGTTGCGGTAATGAGATTTTCTATGGACACGTTTTGGAAAATATGCTAAAAAAGGTGTTAAATTGTCATTAAATAATTTTAAATGAATACTTAGGACCTTGTTAATAATGCTAAAAAAAAGACATTTCTTGATAAAAAGTGTTCTGAAAATTTGCACGCTGAAATCTTGAAAACCAATGTTTCACTTTCGTGAGAATGACCCAGCTAACTGATGTGGGGCTTATTAGACAACATTTGGGACATTATTTAGCTACACTAAACTAATTACTCAGCTGATACTGAACCCCATGCTGAGTTTCACAGCAGCGGTGCCACCAGTGTGCCCTGGCTGTGCATTGACATCCGCTCTGTTAATAATAAATAATAATAAAACTTTATTTGTATAGCACCTTTCATGACATGAAATGCAGCTCAAAGTGCTTTACAGAACAATGGAGAATAAAAGAAAGAAAAAAACGACATTAAAAAACAAGCAGTTACAGTGAGGACATGAAAAATAAAAAATAAAAGATCAATTAAAGGCAATGTTGTAGAAGTGGGTCTTGAGCTGAGCTTTAAAAATGTCTACAGAGGCTGCCTGACGAAGGTACAGTGGGAGCTTGTTCCAAGCCGACGGCCCGTAGAAGCAAAAAGCTGCTTCCCCGTATTTTTTAGTTGCCATTTTTTTGGGCAAAGCGAGCAAGCCGGCGGTGGAAGACCTTAGGGGGCGGTTTGGGACATATTTAGGCAGGCAGTCATGTAGGTAGGAAGGTGCGAGACCATTGAGAGCTTTATAGACAAGTAAAATAATTTTAAAATCAATCCTAAAAACAACCGGAAGCCAGTGCAGTGATGCCAAAACTGGAGTAATATGTTCTCTCATCTTAGTTCTAGTTAAAACTCTGGCTGCTGCATGTTGGACAAGTTGTAATCTGTCAGTTGTTTTCTTAGGCAGTCCTGAAAAAAGTGCATTGCAGTAATCAAGCCGAGAAAAAACAAAGGCGTGGATTAGCGTTTTTGCATCGTCCAAGGACAAATAGGCTCTGATTCGTGCAATATTTCTAAGGTGAAAAAAGGCAATCTTGGTGACATGATTAATGTGTGAATTAAAGTTCAATTCAGAATCAATAATAACCCCCAGGTTCTTTACTGTACTGTTAGTTTCTACAGTTAGGTTGCCAAGTCTGCTTATTATTGATTCTTTCTGCTCACTAGAACCGATTATGAGAACTTCTGTCTTATCCTCATTTAGCTTGAGAAAGTTCTCACTCATCCAACATTTGATGCTAGACAGGCAGGTCAACAGCGGGTCTAAAGCACAGGGATCATCTGGAGCCACAGAAATATATAGTTGGGTATCATCAGCATAGAAATGAAAATTGACTCCGTGATTGGTAATGAGTTCGCCCAATGGCAGTATGTACAAGGAGAAAAGCAGAGGGCCAAGAATCGAGCCCTGTGGAATACCAGAACTGATGTCATGTTTGTCTGAGTCAAACTCGGCTAGATTGACAAAGTAACTTCTGTTTGATAGGTAGGAGGAAAACCAGGACAGGGCCGTACCAGACAGGCCTATCCAGTGCTCTAGACGCTGTATTAAAATTGAATGGTCAATCGTGTCAAATGCAGCCGTTAGATCTAGAAGTAAGAGAACGGATACATGTTTCTTGTCAGCAGACACCCTAAGATCATTCATTACTTTTACAAGTGCTGTTTCTGTGCTGTGACCTTTCCTAAAGCCAGATTGGAATTTATTGTGGAGTTACTACATTACACCCCCCCCCCCCCCCCCCCACACACACACACACACACACACACACACACACACACACACACTATAAACCTCTAACCTCTAAGATATACACTACCACCCATCTTACCCGAGTCAGACATAACACAAACCTCTAATTTAGCAGAATATTTGGATTCCGGGACTGATATATGGTACAAGGGAGCCAGTAAGTCCATGTCCAAATTTGGATTCTACATAGTGAAAAAATTATGATTCGACACCAAGATCATTCAAATAGGACAAGTCTGGGATTTTATTGCAAAATGCAATATTACTGTATATTCAATGGCGGCCATCATGAAAAATGGCCACCATTCTTTGGCCAGATGGTTTTATGATAAGAGCAATGCCTAAGGAGTATGTGTGCCAATTTTGGTGCTTGTATCCGTAAGTGAACGATTCTCCTGTAATTTGCACTTTATCTGCCCCGCTATGGCCAACTGGCAGCTAGGCATGCCGCGGTTTACCGAATTTCGGTAATACCGCGTCAGGAACAGCCACAGTGTTGATACCGTGAGGTTTCCGAGCTTACGGTATTTGAATTCAGCGTCGGTGGGCGGCGCATTGTCAAGGAAATGTGGAATGACCTGAGTTGTATATTTAAGGACATCATAAACCAAACCGTGAGAAGCTGTTTTCTGTGACTTGTGTGGAGGGGTCTCTCATTGGCATGTGTTAGGACCAGGGGGGCAGTCAGCCAGATATTTCGTGAAGCCTCATTTGAAATCGGTAGTTCATATAATGGCCTGTTGTGGCGCTGGACTGGACCCAAAAAGCCCCATAGCTCCATAGAGGCCCATGTATTTTGGCCCAACTTCACCTAGACTGTATTACCTTAATAAACATGGTCATGAATACTTTCTTCTTCCAGTCACTAGTTTAAAGTCTCATTTCTAATGTCATAATATTCTTTTTGGAAAATTATGGTCCCATTAATTAAAAAAATGACCATAAAGTCGCGTATGTTCTGAGGGGCGTGGCTACCGTTACAGTCTATGATCGGGATTCCCCTCCCACTCAAGAGTCTTCTCCTCCCACTCGAGTCAAAATAAAAACCAACGGAGAAGAAGGGGGGAAGTCCCGCCTCGTTGTCTGGGCAGCCAATGACCAGCTGGTACAAAACGGAGCCAGCCAATGGCCAGCTGGTACCAAAAGATGGCGACTTACATCAGGAATTAGCATATCATTACAGGCTTCATTTTACGTTCATGTTAGACCCGGGGAACGCTTTGTCCATATTTTTTACAGTCTATGGTTAGGACCCACCTACCCCTGGGGGGGGGGGGGGGGGGGGGGGGGATAATAATGTACTTAAGCTGAAGTCTGACTGAGATGTGTGGAGTCAGTATGTGGTGTTCCATTGTAACGCTTCACGGCTACTCCGTATTCAAATACATTCTATTCCAATACTCTGAAACTCTGAATTGTGTCTGTCTCATTATTGTTGTTCAACTGTGTTATAAGTGCTCACCGACAGATTGCATTAACAGCATGCTGCGCATATGCAAAGCAACTCCACTCGCAGACTAAAGCAAAACATTTATTTTCACCACACAGCTGCAGTAGATTGAAAAGTTGCTTCCTACCTTTGAGTTAGTGTTGCTGAAAGACACCCAGATCCAATTGTATATTCCATATTTCCATATGTACTAACTGATTGTGAACTGTCAACAGTCAACACAGAGGCACACACAGTTGTGAGCATGCGCAGATTGCACCACCTCTGCTCCAGCGTACAGGGTACAAAACGGCCATTAGGGGGAGCCATAGTATAGTGAAATACAGTGGGGAATAGCTATTGATTCATTGATTGAATACTTTATTGGCAGAAATGTAATCAGTATAGGGTACAGTCAAACACATGTCCAAAGGGATCACTGATAAGGCCTAACAAAAAAAAACTTTGGTTTCCGATTGGCTGGCATTTTTGGGCTGAGTAGGTAGGGAATTTATTTTATTTTATTTATTTATTTAATTTTTTCGTGGGAAGGATGGGTAGCAAGGAATTTATTTTATTTATTTATTTTTTCGTGGGAAGGATGGGTAGCAAGGATTTATTTTCTTTTTTTTCCTACGGCAATGATGGATAGGCTTCTTTTTTAATAACTTCAATATTTGCCTGAAATACCATCTTTTAAATAATGAATGGTTCAAGTACACAACACTGTATGCCTACAGCTAAACATTTGAAAACTTTGAATAGAATGTCCACACTCCACCACACACTGGTTGAATACTTTAGAGTTTTAATTCAACTCCAAATCAAAGTAAAGTGTTGCATCACTCACATACCAAAAGGTTGGAGGTTGGTTAACTTATTTCTGTCACGACAGTTGCCAACAACCCAGAACATCCCATCGTCTGCATGGCTTGGCTAGTCGAGCAGTTCTGATTGGCTGCCTCGTCTCCAGCCATGTTGCCTCAGAATTCTTTAGGGGCACTAATTTGAGCATAACTGTGGAGCGCAGCTAAAAAGTGGCGTAACGTCAGCAGCAGACCCGCAGATTTAATGGGTAACAGACAGTAACACGTTTGAGTCTCTGTCACTGTACTCGCAGACCCCCACGCAATCACACCTACTACCGGCACGGTTTCAACTCCTTAATTATGTCTGCAAATGATAGTATTCAATCGAATTATTTGTGGCGGTGCTTTGCACGGGCAGACGACAGATACGGTGCACAGGTCCATGCTGTGTTGTGTTGGCGTTGTGTTGGGTTGTGCGTCTCCTCGCGATGACGCATTCCAAAACATTTGCGCACGTGATATTTTAGACGAAATAAAACTTTATTTTGACTTTGCGCGTCTCTATGGTCTCATCAAAGAGAATTTTAATGATCAAAGACCTTTTTGGTCTTACTCTGTCGTATTCGGAGCTTTTTTTTTTTTTTTTTTTTTTCACTAAACGCCAATAAAATAATATGGGTCCACATATTGAATAGAGTCGGTCGGCAACCGGAAACCCAAGTTTTATTTTTGTTATGCCTAAAAGTCCTTGCTGTCTTGTTTCCATTCGGTCCTGGGTAATCAATTCATAATCATGACAAGTCATGACAAGTCACACACACATACCGTGGAATACCGAGGTATAGGTTATCAATACCGGCACCGTACCGTACTGTAAAATCTCATACCGTGGCATGCCTACTGGCAGCGTGAACAAGACATTTGGCACTGATCGCTTGTGAAATTTGCCCCAGACACACAAGCAGACAGATTCACAGACACATTTCCAGACGTACAGAGCTATGCAGTAGAAATCTTTTACATATATTGTTAAGCTACCATCGGTCCACATTTCAAGCTTTCATTGTCAGAAATGCTTCTGTTTCATGACGTCATGCACTGAGTGGCATGACTAAATCAGAGGTCGGTTGTGAAGTATCGTTTTTTAATTGTTTCAGAATTTCATGATTCAAATGAAATATTTGCTGTAACATCATTATTCATTTTGTTGTTAAAGGCCCGCTGACACGCCCCAAAATTAATATGGGTGGTACAGCACATCACGTGGTCTGACTGAAAACAGTTTGAAACAGGGCTACGGCGCGCCGCGCTAGCAACAAGTGGCTGCTAGCTCAGGCTAGCGTTTTTGACGGTACATTTAGAGTCATATTTGCTATAAATGTAATTGAAAAAATATATTTTTTCGCTCGGAAATCCTCGTTACAATGACATTGAGTTGATGTGTACGTTTTAGGGTAAACTGTTGCATAATCGCAATTTCGCGTGACGAGTTCCATGCTCTCCGTCTACCCCCGCTAGACAGGCAGTGGTAACCTGTGAAGCTCCGTGCTGCGGAGCCCTGTTCAGCACTTAGCCGTGTTTGAGGCCATGTCTAGTGGGGTGAGACGGAGAGCATGGAACTCGTCACGTGAAATTGCGATTATGCAACAGTTTACCCTAAAACTTACACGTCAACTCAATGTCATTGTAACGAGGATTTTCGAGCGAAAAAATATTTTTTTTCAAATACATTTATAGCAATTATGACTCTAAATGTGACACCAAAATAGTAGCATAAGTTGCTATGCTACTACGGCCACCAAGCCCGGCGAGCCCGCATAGAAGTCGATGGGGAAAGCTTGTCACACTCTGACGTCAGAATCATGATAGCATTGTTTGATAGCCGTTCTTATCTCCCGAGGGGCGTGTCAGCGGGCTTTTAAAGTAACTAAATATATTACTAAACATTACTTTTTCAGTATTTTTGCTAAAATCTTTTAGAACAGTAATAACCTGTAGTTAATAACGGTTATCTTGGTAGGTAATGGCTTATTTCTTACATGGAACATGGAAGAATAATGGATTTACATTTTAGGAATCCAGTGTTGACCATCATGTTATGTTTCTGCTCCTAGACATCCTGCACATGGTTGTGTGTAAAGAGGAGGTTTCTCCTGAAGAGGAGAGGAGCCACAGTCTGCTCCAGGAGGAACCAGAGCCACCACACATTAAAGAGGAACATGGGGAGCATAAAGGACAACAGGATGAGCTTAAAGAAGAACAGGAGGAGCTACTTCAAAGACCAGAGGAACCTGTTGGGTCAACGCTGACATTACTAGCAGTGAAAGGTGAAGAAGAAAATGATGATGAGGATGATGAAGAAGACATATCTTCCCACTGCTCTGAGATTGAAGTTGTACTTGAATCTGATGAGGATGATGAAGAAGACATATATTCCCACTGCTCTGAGATTGAAGTTGAACTTGAATCTGACACTGAAGTCACTGAAGACTGTGATGATTGCGAGGAGACCAATGAAGACAATGACGAACAGCATGACAAGAGTTTCAGTGACTCAGGTTCCCTGAAGAAGCACCAGCTTGTCCACACTGGAGAAAAAACATTCCAATGTAAACATTGTGACAAGAGTTTCAGTCGGTCAGCTGACCTGAAGAGACACGTTTGTTTCAATCAGTTACATCACCTGAAGGCACACCAGTGTATCCACACTGGAGAAAAACCTTTCCAATGTAAATATTGTGACAAGAGTTTCAATCAGTTAAGTAACCTGAACTTACACCTTCGTGTCCACACTAAACCTTTCCAATGTAAACATTGTGACAAGAGTTTCAATCAGTTACATCACCTGAAGGCACACCAGCGTATCCACACTGGAGAAAAACCTTTCCAATGTAAACATTGTGACAAGAGTTTCATTCAGTTAGGTAACCTGAACTCACACCTTCGTGTCCACACTAAACCTTTCCAATGTAAACATTGTGACAAGAGTTTCAATGAGTCAGTTAAACTGAAGTCACACCTTCGTGTCCACACAGGAGAAAATCCTTTCCAATGTAAACATTGTGACAAGAGTTTCTTTCAGTTACATCACCTGAAGGCACACCAGAGTATCCACACTGGAGAAAAACTTTTCCAATTTAAACATTGTGACAAGAGTTTCAATCAGTTAAGTAACCTGAACTCACACCTTCCTGTCCACACTGGAGACAAACCTTTCCAATGTAAACATTGTGACAAGAGTTTCATGCGTGCAGATACTCTGAAGTCACACGTTCATGTCCACACTGGAGAAAAACCTTTCCAATGTAAACATTGTGACAAGAGTTTTACTGTATCATCCTACTTGAAAAAACACCAGCGTGTCCACACTGGAGAAAGACCATTCAAATGTGAACATTGTGACAAGAGTTTCATACGGTCAAATGATCTGAAAATACACCTTTATGTCCACGCAGTAGAAAAACCATTCCAATGTAAACATTGTGACAAGAGTTTCAATCAGTTAGATCACCTGAAAATACACCTTTATGTCCACACAGGAGAAAAACCTTTCCAATGTCAACTTTGTGACAAGAGTTTTATTGTATCATCCTACTTGAAAAGACACCTTCGTATCCACACCGGAGAAAAACCTTTCCAATGTAAACATTGTGACAAGAATTTCAATCAGTTAGATCACCTGAAGGCACACCAGTGTGTCCACACAGGAGGAAAACCTTTCCAATGTCAACTTTGTGACAAGAGTTTTATTGTATCATCCTACTTGAAAAGACACCTTCGTATCCACACTGGAGAAAAACCTTTCCAATGTAAACATTGTGACAAGAGTTTCAACAAATCAAGTAATCTGAATAGACACCTTGGTGTCCACAGTTCTCACAGGGCAAAAGAAAGGTGTCCACTTTAAACGGTGTGACCAAAGTTTAAATAACTCGGGACACTTGTTAAGACACCATTGCATTCACACCACAGGGTAAAAAAAATAAAGTTTCCACTATAAATGAGCTCGCAGGGAAGATCAAATTAAACAGCTGTATGATCGTAGGGAGGTCGATAGACATGGACAATATTTATTATACTGCTCCTATATTTCATAACAAATATGGGTAAATTCTCCTTCTACAGCACGGCCACCCAGGCGTGGAATGCTTTGACCCCATCCCTCAAAAAATGCAGATCACTTACATATTTTAAAACAGGCCTGCAAGTCCACCTTTCAGCAGGCCCAATGAAGAGGAAATGATCACTTCTCTTTTAAACAGGTGACCACGCCCCCTCTTTCTCCCACTCTGTACATATAGCGTTTTATATTTTCCTCTAATGATATATTTTGTTGTTGTTACTGATGATATTTATTTTTTGTTGAGGGGTGCTAGCTCATCCTATTGGGCTTTGTCTTTGTGTGAACACAAACACGATGATTTGATTGGCTGATCATCATGCCATAGAGATGATTTGATTTTCTGATGTACATATTAGGGATAGAAAGAGGGGGCAGAAAAAGTGAAGACGCCAAAAGATATTTGTAATGATTTGATTGGCTGAGCATGGGATGTGATGTATGAGAGAGGAGCACCCCTCACTTCACACAATTGTGATTGTTGTTACTGTATTCTTCATGTCTATGAATTGATTGCATAGGGTCTGAATGGAAACAATACCGCAAGGACTTAAGTGTTTGACTGTACTCTGTTGCTGTTTTTGATCCTTCAGCTATTAGTGTAGATTTTCATCTTACACCAAAATTAAATTCCAATTGAAAATTAATGGATAATTTCACGTCATAGTGTCTGAGCAAATAGTTATAGTGTCTATTTTACGTTATGTTGATGTACAGGTTTTACCAAATCGTACGGCGATTTCTTAATTATTATTTACTGTAGTCCTACCAGACCCCAGGAAATTGCATCTGGCTAAAAGATCATGGGATCTATTGTATGTGAAGAGGGAGATGACAAACTGACATATTGAGCCTGTGGCACATGGGTATGTGTGGCAGGCTCCTAGTAGTCAGTTGTTCATTCAGACACACAGAAAACCACTACTGTACCAAATGCAACTCATTGAGTTGCAATGATTTACATTGTTGTGGTTGACCTTAAAAAACGTTTTGTCTTGATTTAAAATCACACATGACCACTTATGCAGGTAAATGGACCTTTGCTTACATTTTGTGGAAAAACCTTTATACATAACGATAAAAGACATCGGTGTCGGGCATGGCTGAGGGAAGTAGGGGTGCCGGTGGGGCTGGAGCACCTCTCCCCCCAAAAAATAAAAATAAAAATGTCACTTTTTTTATATAAATATAAATTGACTGTTGGAGAATAAAATAAATTGTATTCTTATTTCTTAAACTATACTTGTGTGACTTTTTTGTTTGTTTGTTTTTATATTTATCATCGTCTCTGCTTGGCTGCTGTCTGCTGCCGCTATTTCCGGTTACCTTTACACACGGAGCCTCACGGATTTGAATTTATCCTGTCAGCTTGACAGTGTGTCGTGTGTGTGTTGTTGTCAAGTGTCAACATGGCTCAGAAGAGACTGAGTGATTTCTTTGGTGGGCCCAAGCCCAAATCAAGTGTCCGCAGCACCAGCAGCCGTGTTCAGCAGGGGACGAGTGCTAACATTGTCATGGCGTTGTCGTCGGAGGAGGAGGCGACTAGCGTTCCACTACAACTTGATCAACCATTCCAGCCCAAGGACGTCAGCTTCCCAGGGAGACGTTTTGGAAAGGAAACATTTCACAGATCATTCCAGTCTACTTGGTTTGGAAAATGCAGGCCATGGTTACACTATGTGAAGGACAGGGACTGTGTTATGTGCTTTTCTTGCATTTCTGCAGTGGAGAAAAAACTGATCAGGCACACAACACATTTGTTAAAGGTGGTTTCACTAATTGGCGCAAATCAGGAGAAGAATTCAAGGAGCATGAGAGGTCAGAAGCTCACTCAAACACAAGCACAGTTGGTAGTGCTGTCCCCTCACAGCTAGAAGGTCCTGGGTTCGATTCCCGCTCAGGACGCTCTGGATGCTGGCGGCGTGTATTCCTCCTCCGCGTCATCAGTGCCCATACCCGAGGCGGGGTTGGCGAAAGGGCCTTTCTGTGTGGAGTTTGCATGTTCTCCCCGTGTCCTCTAGGGTATAGGTACCCTCACAAAAAACATGCAGTAATCCTCGTCTCTAAACTACCTCCCCCTGGCCAGCCGGGGTGCCTAACGGAGGGGAAAGGAACTGGTTGGAATAATGTGTTCCTTCCACGCGCTACGTCCGGCTGGGGAATTTCTCCCCTGTCAGGTGTAAAGGAGGACACTCGGTCATGAAGGAAGCATGCGTTCAAGTCCGTTGCTCTCCCCAGTTAGGCGGAGGGTGTGTAGAGCCCGGGATCAAATTAGATAATTGACACAGGGTTGAAAAATGGGTTACAAAATTGTGGGATAAAAACATTGAAAAAAATATATAACAAATGTCCTACTCAGGTGTAAAGGAGCAACTTGGACACTCGGTCATGAAGGAAGCATGAGTTCAAGTCCGTTGCTCTCCCCAGTTAGGCGGAGGGTGTGTAGAGCCCAGGATCAAATTAGATGATTGACACAGGGTTGAAAAATGGGTTACAAAATCGTGGGATAAAAAAATATATAACAAATGTACCACTCCACATCCCCAGCTGCCGGACTATAGGTCTCCAGTTATTAAATTCCTTCCTTATTCACTTGATTTCAGACCAGAGTCCAGACTGCAGATGAAGACAAACTCTCCAGACTCATAAGAACTACAATACTCATGATGCATCACTCCCGGGTGAAGATGAACTCTGCAGACTCAGCCAGGGACGTTTCTATTAAACAGGAAGCTGAAGACGTTTCTATTAAACAGGAAGCTGAAGACGTTTCTATTAAACAGGAAGCTGAAGACGTTTCTAATATTAAACAGGAAGCTGAAGACGTTTCTAATATTAAACAGGAAGCTGAAGACGTTTCTATTAAAATGGAAGCTGAAGACGTTTGTAATATTAAACAGGAAGCTGAAAACCTTTCTATTAAACAGGAAGCTGAAGACATTTCTATTAAACAGGAAGCTGACCACCCACACCTCGGTAAGTTGCATGTGCTCTTCCTTTCTTTTCTTTTTTCTGGAGGGCTGCCACAATGTCTTAATTTCACTATACAATAACAATGGCAAACTAGAACGTATTGTAACTAGTAGTATAAATAGTGCAAATTCAGTTTGAATTGGTATCTATGTCTGTGTGTTGTGTCTGGGAGTAGATTTGCTTCCGGCTCTTCAGATTGGGAGCATTGTTTCCATTATCATTATAATTAGCATTATCAGTTACACCTGCTTGCATAGCTAATGGTTGACCCTGATCAACTAAGTATTAGTTCCAGAAGTACAGAGGGTTAGTTCTCTAAGTATAGCGTGTTTACGTACAGACTAGTATAGATTGTTTAAGTACAGAGGATTCGTTCACTAAGTATAGAGTGTTTAAGTGGTTAACAACTTTCAACTTTGCAAGCTTAGCATCTGCACTTTCTTACTCTTTCAAAGACTGAAACATTACCATTATGTGCAGGCGTGCGAGAAGTCATTAGAAGGAAGGGGAGCTGTCTTGGGAAGGACTCCGATTTCGGACCCGATTTCGGCCGTGCGCCCGGAATCTGTTCCGGGTCTGTGCGCAAAAACTTGCAAAAACAACGGCAACGTAAAACTATGAGCTGCAGACAAGCATTAACCAGGCCCGGCAGGCCGTGAAGCACGCACATCAATGGCTACAATTACACAACCAGACTTTGGTGTAGGAAAAGGGATTTATTTCAATAAAAATATATTTTGTGCCACAGGCTGAAATATTCATATATTCAAATTGAACGTATATTCCTCAAATTCCACTGTTGCAGGCATGCAGGGTCCTTGTGTTTAAGTGGTTAACAACTTTCAACTTTGCAAGCTTAGCGTCTGCACTTTCTTACTCTTTACAAAACTGAAACATTATCATTATGTGCGACGCAACTTGTATCAGCTGTGTAAAGTAACATACTTGCTTGGTAGTGGGGCAGATAGCAGTAATAATCGTTGCGGATACAAGCACCAAAATTGGCACACATACTCCTTAGTCTACTCCTTATTGAACATACAGTAATCTTGCATTTTGCAATAAAACCCCATAGACATGTCCTATTTGAATGATCTTGGTGTCAAATCATACATTTTTCACTATGTAGAATCCAAATTTTGACTCATGGACTTACTCACTGGCTTCCATATATCAGTCCCGGAATCTTAATATTCTGCTAAATTAGAGGTTTGTGTTATGTCTGACTTGGGTAAAATGGATGGTAGTGTATATCTTAGTATTGTTAGAGGTTTATAGTTTGTGTGCCTGTGTGTGTGTGTGTGTGTGTGTGTGTGTGTGTGGGGGGGGGGGGGGGGGGGGGTATGTAATGTAGTAACTCAACAGAGTGGATGTCAATGCACAGTGGCTGACGCGGCTAAAATGCATGGTACATAATAGCGCCGTGGGATCACTCTTTGTCTAGTCTCTACCCTTCTCCAAGGTTTTCAGGTCTTCATCATCCACTACAGGTGGGTAATGGCTGAGTTTGCTGAAGAAGCCGGAAGCCTCATCACAAACATTCCAGGTCTGCCAAGCAGACTTCTTCCCTTTTCCACGGAATGCTGAAACAACATCGCAACCAGTGAAGGCATGGAAGAAGAGCATCCCTTTCCTTTTTCTGCAAGATTGCAACACAGGTCATGAACAGGAATCCACTTTAAGTTCTGTCTTTGGCCAAAGGCAACCCACAACTGCTGCAGACCGAGCTCCTGAAGTCCTGAAGTCAACATCTGTGTCGTTGGCTTTGACCATGATGACCTTGCTGCCTGCTTCTGTGGTATGCCTGGCATGCACAAAGATCCGTGTGTCCGCTTCTTCGTGACTGCATGGTGCCACCCCAGCCAGATTGATAGTGCTGTTGCTGATAGCCTCTTCTTCCTTGGTCACAATGACTACATTTGGTGAGGCCACACATGCTATCTTATCAGCCAGAAAGTTGAATAGATCAGCTTTGTTGTCATTTTCTCTCAAAGTCACCCTGCGTCTCACTCCACGTCGACGCTTCGATCTAGTTTCAGCTTTCAGACTAGATGGCCGGTAAACTCTCAAACACAATGTCTGTACTTGGTCGAGTATGCTTTTATTGTAGGAAGGACATCAAGCATTGCGTACTCTTCAAACGTCTTTGAACTCCTTGGGGGCAGACTGTTCACCAACGCTGCACCATCAATGATGTTTCCACCATCACTGAGGGCAGCAGGATGTGACTGGTTCTCATGACGGAAAAACTCCTTCAAGTCACACTCTCTGCTCTGGCATGATATGAACAGCTTGGATAACAGTTGACAGTCTTCCTTCAGCACTTTTAGCTTTGAAGAGTTAACAGTGGCTGGTACCCTATTCCTCTTGATTGTTTCATAGAAGGTGGATTCTTCTTTCCCCTCCAGTCCCTTCATAAACTTCTGCAAACGGACCTTGCCTTTCTCAAGGTGTGTGCCAATCAGCTCGGCGGCAGTGGGGTGAGCAATATCCTTTGTATCAAGTGAAAGCAGGTCCTGACTCCTGGAAAGGATTGCCAATATCTTTCATGGCTTGTGAGAGCTTTTCTACTTTCTCAAGGAACCCTCTTTGTACTCGTTCTGTCTCCTCATGATGGCTGGTGTGTTTAGTACCCTCTTTGGCCCCACATGTTACCTCATACTGTGAAACCAAGTGGCTGACTTCAGGACCAGCTATCATCCATCTTCTCAGTGCTAAAGGGTCTTCAGTCACGCCAATCGCACCCCCATGTGTCTTGATGACAGCGTTGGCCTGCTCGTGAGCTTGGTCAATAGCCATTGCTGAGAACTGTCGGCTCAATTTATGTACAACAAAGTTTCCGCTCTCGAAGTCATGACTTATTCATAAGTCATGAATAAGCCCCCTTACCCTTGGCTCGGCTATCCCGCGCTGGCACACCCTGTCCATTCAAGCGCGGCTGTCTAACTAAACATCATACGTGGTAAACTACATGTAATCTACACTAGCTAACTGATGTGGGGCTTATTAGACAACATTTGGGACACTGAAGTCATTATTTAGCTACACTTAACTAATTGCTCAGCTGATACTGAGTTTCACAGCAGCGGTGCCACCAGTGTGCCCTGGCTGTGCATTGACATCCGCTCTGTTGAGTTACTACATTACACCCCCCCCACACACACACACACACACACACACACACTATAAACCTCTAACAATACTAAGATATACACTACCACCCATCTTACCCGAGTCAGACATAACACAAACCTCTAATTTTGCAGAATATTAGGATTCCGGGACTGATATACGGTACAAGGAAGCCAGTAAGTAAGTCCATGGGTCCAAATTTGGATTCTACATAGTGAAAAATGTATGATTCGACACCAAGATCATTCAAATAGGACAAGTCTGGGATTTTATTGCAAAATGCAATATTACTGTATATTCAATGGTGGCCATCATGAAAGATGGCCGCCATTCTTTGGCCAGATGGTTTTATGAAAAGAGCAATGCCTAAAGGTCTATTCATAGTCTGGATTTTCGGTGGTTAGCTGACCACCGGAGCTGAGTGGTGAGTAAAACGTCTTGTGACGTCATGTTCTAGTTCTGTGGTCACCTAACCACCGAAAACCCAGACTATGTATGAGCCTTAAGGAGTATGTGTGCCAATTTTGGTGCTTGTATCCGACAGTGAACGATTCTCCTGTAATTTGCACTTTATCTGCCCCGCTATGGCCAACTGGCCGCTTTGGCACTGATCGCTTGTGAAATTGCCCCAGACACACAGGCAGACAGATTCACAGACACATTTCCAGACATACAGAGCTACGCAGTAGAAATATTTGACATAGATTGTTAAGCTACCATCGGTCCACATTTCAGGCTTTCATTGTCAGAAGTGCTTCTGTTTCATGATGTCATGCACTGAGTGGCATGACTAATTTACTTCCAAATCAGAGGTTGGGTGTGAAATATTGTTTTTTAATTGTTGAAATATTTGCTGTAACATCATTATTCATTTTGGTGTTGAACTTACTAAATATATTACTAAACATTACTTTTTCAGTATTTTTGCTAAAATCTTTCAGAACAATAATGACCTGTAGTTAATAACGGTTTAGTCAATCTTATCTTGGTAGGTAATGGCTTATTGTGTACATGGAAGAAGAATAGATTAACATTTTAGGAATCCAGTGTTGACCATCATGTTATGTTTTGGCTCGTAGACATCCTGCACATGGTTGTGTGTAAAGAGGAGGTTTCTCCTGAAGAGGAGAGGAGCCACAGTCTGCTCCAGGAGGAACCAGAGCCTTCACACATTAAAGACGAACAGGGGGAGCATAAAGAACAACAGGAGGAGCTTAAAGAAGAACGGGAGGAGCTACTTCAAAGACCAGAGGAACCTGTTGGGTCAACGCTGACATTACTAGCAGTGAAAGGTAAAGAAGAAAATGTTGATGAGGATGATGAAAAAGACATATCTTCCCACTGCTCTGAGATTGAAGTTGAAGTTGAATCTGATGAGGATGATGAAGAAGACATATCTTCCCACTGCTCTGAGATTGAAGTTGAACTTGAATCTGACACTGAAGTCAGTGATGATTGGGAGGAGACCAATGAAGACGATGATGACGAACAGCATGACAAGAGTTTCAGTGACTCAGGTTCCCTGAAGAAGCACCAGCTTGTCCACACTGGAGAAAAACGTTTTCTCTGTAAACATTGTGACAAGAGTTTCAGTCGGTCAGCTGACCTAAAGAGACACGTTTGTGTCCACACTGGAGACAAACCTTTCCAATGTAAACTTTGTAACATGAGTTTTACTTCATCATCTTCCTATAAAATACACCTTCGTGTCCACACTGGAGAAAAACCTTTCCAATGTAAACATTGTGACAAGAGTTTCAATCAGTTAAATAACCTGACGTCACACCTTCGTGTCCACACTGGAGATAAACCTTTCCAATGTAAACATTGTGACAAGAGTTTTACAGTATCGTCCACCTTGAAAACACACCTTCGTATCCACACTGGAGAAAAACCTTTCCAATGTCAACTTTGTGACAAGAGTTTCACTGTATCATCTTCCCTGAAAATACACCTTCGTGTCCACACTGGAGAAAAACCTTTCCAATGTCAACTTTGTGACAAGAGTTTCACTGTATCATCTTCCCTGAAAATACACCTTCGTGTCCACACTGGAGATAAACCTTTCCAATGTAAACATTGTGACGAGAGTTTCTATCAGTTAAGTAACCTGAACTCACACCTTCGTGTCCACACTGGAGAAAAACCTTTCCAATGTAAACATTGTGACAAGAGTTTCACTCAGTTAGGTAACTTGAAGACACACCTTCGTGTCCACACTGGAGATAAACCTTTCCAATGTAAACATTGTGACAAGAGTTTCAGGTATGCAGTTACACTGAAGTCACACATTCATGTCCACACTGGAGAAAAACCTTTCCAATGTAAACATTGTGACGAGAGTTTCTATCAGTTAAGTAACCTGAAGTCACACATTCGTGTCCACACTGGAGAAAAACCTTTCCAATGTAAACATTGTGACAAGAGTTTTACTGTATCATCCTACTTGAAAAAACACCAGCGTGTCCACACTGGAGAAAAATCTTTCCAATGTAAACATTGTGACAAGAGTTTCAGTCGGTCAGCTGACCTAAAGAGACACGTTTGTGTCCACACTGGAGACAAACCTTTCCAATGTAAACTTTGTAACATGAGTTTTACTTCATCATCTTCCTATAAAATACACCTTCGTGTCCACACTGGAGAAAAACCTTTCCAATGTAAACATTGTGACGAGTTTCAATCAGTTAAATAACCTGACGTCACACCTTCGTGTCCACACTGGAGATAAACCTTTCCAATGTAAACATTGTGACAAGAGTTTTACAGTATCGTCCACCTTGAAAACACACCTTCGTATCCACACTGGAGAAAAACCTTTCCAATGTCAACTTTGTGACAAGAGTTTCACTGTATCATCTTCCCTGAAAATACACCTTCGTGTCCACACTGGAGAAAAACCTTTCCAATGTAAACATTGTGACAAGATTTTCAAACAGTTAAGTAACCTGAAGTCACACCTTCGTGTCCACACTGTAGATAAACCTTTCCAATGTCAACATTGTGACAAGAGTTTCAGGCATGCATTTACTCTGAAGACACACGTTCATGTCCACACTGGGGAAAAACCTTTCCAATGTAAACATTGTGACAAGAGTTTCTATCAGTTACAGCACCTGAAGGCACACCAGTGTGTCCACACAGGAGAAAAACCTTTCCAATGTCAATTTTGTGACAAGAGTTTTACTGTATCATCCTACTTGAAAAAACACCTTCGTATCCACACTGGAGAAAAACCTTTGTGACAAGAGTTTCAGAAAGTCAGTTAAACTGAAGATACACCTTCGTCTCCACACAGGAGAAACACCTTTTCACTGTAGAGTTTCAGAATCTCATCTCTCCTTAAGCGACACCTCCGTGTCCACACTGGACAAAAACCTTTCCAATGTAAACATTGTGACAAGAGTTTCAACAATTCAAGTAATCTGAATAGACACCTTGGTGTCCACAGTTCTCACGGGGCAAAAAAAAGGTGTCCACTTTACACGGTGTGACCAAAGTTTAAATAACTCGGGTCACTTGCTAAGACACCATTGCATTCACACGACGGGGTAAAAAAATAAAGTCTCCACTATAAATTAGCTTGCAGGGAAGATCAAATTAAAAGCTGTATGTTCGTAGGGAGGTCGATAGACATGGACAATATTTATTATACTGCTCCTATATTTCATAACAAATATGGGTAAATTCTCCTTCTACAGCACGGCCACCCAGGCGTGGAATGCTTTGACCCCTTCCCTCAAAAAATGCACTTACATCTTTTAAAACAGGCCTGCAAGTCCACCTTTCAGCAGGCCCAATGAAGAGGAAATGTTCACTTCTCTTTTAAACAGGTGACCACGCCCCCTCTTTCTCCCACTCTGTACATATAGCGTTTTATATTTTCCTCTGATATATTTTGTTGTTGTTACTGATGATATTGATTTTTTGTTGAGGGGTGCTAGCTCATCCTATTGGGCTTTGTCTTTGTGTGAACACAAACACGATGATTTGATTGGCTGATCATCATGCCATAGAGATGATTTGATTTTCTGATGTACATTAGGGATAAAAAGAGGGGGCAGAAAAAGTGAAGACGCCAAAAGATATTTGTAATGATTTGATTGGCTGAGCATGGAATGTGATGTATGAGATAGGAGCACCCCTCACTTCACACAAGTGTGATTGTTGTTACTGTATTCTTCATGTCTATGAATTGATTGCATAGGGTCTGAATGGAAACAATACCGCAAGGACTTAAGTGTTTGACTGTACTCTGTTGCTGTTTTTGATCCTTCAGCTATTAGTGTAGATTTTCATATTACACCAAAGTTAAATTCCCATTGAAAATGAATGGATAATTTCACGTCATAGTGTCTGAGCAAATAGTTATAGTGTCTATTTTACGTTATGTTGATGTACATGTTTTACCAAATCGTAAGGCGATTTCTTAATTATTATTTACTGTAGTCCTACCAGACCCCAGGAAATTGCATCAGGCTAAAAGATCATGGGATCTATTGTAAGTGAGGAGATGACAAACTGACATATTGAGCCTGTGGCACATGGGTATGTGTGGCAGGCTCCTAGTAGTCAGTTGTTCATTCAGACACACAGAAAACCACTACTGTACCAAATGCAACTCAATGATTTACATTGGTGTGGTTGACCTTAAAAAAACGTTTTGTCTTGTTTTAAAATCACACATGACCACTTATGCAGGTAAATGGACCTTTGCTTACATTTTGTGGAAAAACCTTTATACGTAACGATAAAAGACATCTGTGTCGGGCATGGCTGAGGGAAGTAGGGGTGCCGGGGGGGCTGGAGCAACTCAACCCCCAAAAATAAAAAAGTCACTTTTTTATATAAATAAAAATTGACTGGTTGGAGAATAAAATAAATTGTAATCTTAAACTACACTTGTGTGACTTTTTTTGTTTGTTTGTTTTTATATTTATCATCGTCTCTGCTTGGCTGCTGCCTGCTGACGCTATTTCCGGTTACATTTACGCACGGGGCGCATGGATTTAAATTGATCCTGTCAGCTTGACAGTGTGTCTGTGTCGTGTGTTGTTGTCAAGTGTCAACATGGCTCAGCACCAGCAGCCGTGTTCAGCAGGGGATGAGTGCTAACATGGTCGTGGCGTTGTCGTCGTCGTCGTCGGAGGAGGCGACTAGCATTCCACTACAACTTGATCAACCATTCCAGCCCAAGGACGTCAGTGATGTATATTTCGATAGCATATGCCTTAATACATGTCACAATTGTACACATCATAATACTTCAGCTTATAGTTCACTAGGACAGCTAGTCACTCAATGAGCCCAGGAGACAGCTGTTACTAGAACTATTGCTATTTTCAGTCAATTTGCTCAACAGTGATTCCTCGAGAAGATATGAGAGTTATTTATGAGGCGACCTGAGATAACAGAGCTTCATTTTAGGGGTGTAATTAAACCCCACAGGGTTTGTGTGAACTCTTATCTACTGTATGGTCAGCTGTTAGGGCTCATCTCTGAGTCATGTATACTTCTGTCTGTCTTGAAGAAAACAGTCTAATTCATTACATATGGTAATCAATGTCCTGTATATTTGATATGGTACATACATTTCATTACTATAGTTAAGTTTATTACATCCTTTCTGTAGTAAGATGACATTCAGCAATACTAGCTGACAAATGTTTTTATATTCTAGCCACCAAATGGCATATTTGTTAAAATATATCCTACATCTCGTGCTGAGAGGTTTTTCATGTCACCTTACGGTGATATGTGGTTGACATTTCATTTGGGGTTGCATGTGAGGGGGTTGAGGGACAGTGTGATAATCATTTCCACAACATAGTGGGTTATCTGTCCATATGTTGACAAAACGTGTCATCACTTCTCTGTGCCGAGTACATGTCTGTTAAATCCGTTATTAATTATACATCCCTCTGCGGGTGATTGAGTAGTAACATTTTTTGTTTTTATTTCTTTCAGTTGCATGCATGGTGGACAATATGTGGGTGAGTATTGGAAAGGCCTTCACTTTGATAAAGTCTTTGCATTAAATTTGAACAACTGGTAGAAATATTCCCAGGTGTTTGGTGTGTATACTCAAATTTATAGTGTACATTTTGATTAGGAGGCCATCCGATACTCCATTCATAATATAGCCACAATTTTTGTAACTCATTTTTAGCCCATAATTGAATTATAGTTAGACTTTTAATCCCTTTCTCACGTTCTTCTTAGTTTTGGGTGTATGGATTCCTTCCCGTCTTTTTGTTTTAAATTTCTATATTAACTTGCATGGGTGGTGGTGATGTAACTGGACATTGTTCTGTCATTTTCAACTCCCAGCATAACCTCATCTTGAAACATTCAGTGTGTGATATGTTCTAACAATTTGTTTGATTTGTTTATTTTTTACTTTAAATAGGGGTTACTGTGGGCATTTGATGCACAGTAGGGTTTTTGGGAAGTCACTGCACGTGTGATTTTCCGGTTAATGACATCCTCTATGTTACAATATGTTATAGGAGGAGCTTTTGAGTTTCATAATAGGTTGATTTGGTTTCTGTCTCAGGACACCTACATTTTGTTGCTTTTACCTCCGTTCATAGCTACGTATTTCTTAATCTATTCATGTGCATTGTATATGCTTCCTGTGATAACACCCTTGATAACTGGTTTTTAGGTTGACCGTTGTGAATATGTGTGTTCCCTTGGGGTGGTGACAACTAATATATGAAGTGATTTTGTATCACAGGTAGGTGTGTGCTTATAGTAGCAATAAAGTGACTATAATTGTGATTTAATATTCTTTATACTACTTATATAGCTTCAGTATGAATAGGTCAAGTACACACGCATGTTCCTTCCAACCACATGATGGACTGATGACTGAATTAACTTCAATTTTGGTTAAATGGGATTTACGGTGCCCTTCTGGCACATGGCCGAAGGCTAGCGTATTTTATCCAGTTGTCATCGCTGCATTAAATGTGCAGATACAGGACTATAGACTTGTTCTGGAGCGTAGAGTTAAGGCAGAACAAGGGTTGATGGATCTCTTTCTCCAAAGGGGAAAGGAAATATGTGAGGCTTATGCCCAGTTTCATGTCAAAGTGTCACCGGTACAAGACACCCTCCAGTCTACATCGATTTGCCCTCCTGATGGGGGGGCTGATATTTTTGATGCACGTGACTTGGATTTTTCTAGCCCCAGTCCAGATGATGCAACGCCAACATTGGTGCCGCAAAGACCGGGCGGCGGAAGTGGTGGCCGTGTTCTGGAAGAGGGTGAGGACGTAACCACGTCAAGACGGGTGTTGGACGTCCCGAGGGTCAGACTTGGGAGGAGGGATAGTCCTCCGCCTGCCGACACGCCCACGCATACGGATCCCTCAGTCCCGTCCCGCGCACGCTTTGGTGACGGAGGGGATTTCGATGGCCGGATGGTAATAGCACGGAATCGTAGAAATATTGACCCTTCTGAAGTTGTTTTCTCTCCTATGAAGGATACAGAAGACCCTTCGACATTTGTTGAACGTGCATACCAAGCATGGGCGGCTGTCGCTAGGTGTCACTTGTGCTGGGTGGACAAGAATGACATGGACAGGACTCTTCTGAGGGAAAAAATTGAACAAGGCCTGCCAGAGAGCGTGCTAGCCAACCTGGCGACTGTGGTAGGACTGGCAGATGTGTCATATGGACGTTATATGGGTTACATTGCTGATTATGTCCGTTTGTTCCGTGACAAGGTGGCCTCCCAGCGGCGTGAAGATGAGGAGGCGATGAGGCAATTGCATAGGAGGCAATTAGAATATTTTCAGGAGATGGCCTGTGCAGGGGATGCAGTCCCGCTGCCTCAGACCTGTGCGTGTCCACCAGTCGTCCAGGCATCTCTCAGGGGGGTGGTGCCACGTGACGTGCCGCTGCTTGCCAACCAATCTGTTTTTCCTAGAGATTTCCAGCCTCATCAACAGTCTCGGCGTTTTCGCAAGTCGCGTCAATACAGCGGCTGCTTCACATGTGGTAGTTTGTTACATTTGGCGCGGTATTGTACCTGGCGTGGACAGCCGTTGCAGGGATCGGGATCTGGATGGCGTGAGAGGCTGGCGCCCGTCCAGCCGTTGCGAACCTGTCGCAGTTGGCCAGCGCCACCACGTGACCCCCAGTGAAGAGTTCCTGCAGCTGGAGTTTGCAGGGCGGAGATCTGTGGACTACGACTAGGAGGGCTGAGGTAACCTGTGTCATTGATCGTCTATTTTGTTTGACATTTTTCTGAGAGGACTGCTGACTGGCACATGCCATTCCCACAGGATTTTCTGGGATTTTTTTCGTTTTTTGGACGTTATGGTCGGGGACATTTGGGGCAAGTGTGTTTTTACTGCTTGTGCGAGACCAAGAGCTCACGTTCCCTTTTGTGACTTGAAAAAAAAAAAAAGGAAGGGAGTGACTGGTATGGAGACACAGGCTCACTTTCTTTCCTCTTTGTGGTTGAAGATTCCATCCCTATGTGTTCTTAAATTTTACTTTAATATAGGTACCTGGTAGTTGTGATTTTTAGTTAACAAAAATGGCGGTTTATACTTCAATATAGGTGGTTGGTCCGGTCAAGGGGGGTGGCAGGTGTGTGTTGGTTATTTTCTCTGTATTTTCCTGGGGATGTTAGATTCCCAGGGAAATAAGGGGGGTAGTAGTATAATTCTATATTAATACAAAACAGTGAGATTGATGTCAGAGAAAGTCACACTAAATTGTTTAAATTGTTTTAGGGTTGTCAAAATAACAAAGGGAACATGCCATGATTTGCAATTGCGTTGATGCTTTGAGGGGAATTAAATTACATTTGAGGTATATAAATGTTAAAAGTTAAAACGAGGACTAATGTGGTGACACACTTTCTTGATTTTTGAATGGATGACTAATATTCTAACCGCATGATTTGCAAGGGGACTTCTAACTTTCTTTGGAGGGGGGCAGCATGTCACCCTTTTCAATAGGTGAACATGGGAGAGGGTTCCATTCTGGTCATCTGTACCGGAGTGATTTCCTGCTCCAGGGGCGTGTCAACAACTGACAGCTGACAGCACCAAAAAGGGGGAGTGGCAACCTGACAGCATCCAGGGGGGCATGTCAACAGGCAGCTGTCATCACAACAGAATGCTTCTCACCTAGCCTATAGACCGATTCCGTACCGGTTTCATGGTTGCAGCCTACGTATTTCCTGTAGGCGGACTCGACATAGCTGCGGGAGTAAAACCCTCACCAGGCGCACCTCTTCCACTACAGTGAACGGCAGAGTGACTGATGTTAGTTTGCCTCAAACTTTACTCCTTTACCTGCTTTTTTACTAACACTAACATTACAAAAATGCCCAGAACATCGAGATGAACCTGTGTAGTTTATGGCTGCTCCAACAGTAGTGGCAACATAAAAAAAAACAAAAAAACGGAATGTCTAATATCCACCTCGGTGGCGGAGACCAGAGCCATTGAGTAATGGTTGAGACAAAGCAGTGAAGGGTCCTGAAAGATACGTAATTTCCCAATACCCAATCTTTCTGTTTTATGAACACAAGGCTGCTGTATTTTATACCTCATACTAAGCATTTAAAGTATGAGGTATAAAGTACAGCAGCCTTGTGTTAATAAACAGAAAGATTTGGTATTGGGTAAGACTTGCGTTATGTATCTTTCACTGCTTTGTCTCAACCATTACTCAATGGCTCTGGTCTCCGCCACAGCGGTGGATATTAGACATTCCGTTTTTTGTTTTTTTTTATGTTGCCACTACTGTTGGAGCAGCCATAAACTACACAGGTTCATCTCGATGTTCTGGGCATCTTTGTAATGTTAGTGTTAGTAAAAAAGCAGGTAAAGGAGTAAAGTTTGAGGCAAACTAACATCAGTCACTCTGCCGTTCACTGTAGTGGAAGAGGTGCGCCTGGTGAGGGTTTTACTCCCGCAGCTATGTCGAGTCCGCCTACAGGAAATACGTAGGCTGCGACCATGAAACCGGTACGGAATCGGTCTATACCGTCAGGTCAACACAGCAGGTGACCTTCACAGCCACTGAGATAGTTGGTGAGGTGTCAACCCCACCAGCTGTGCAGCTGTGATTCCAAGGAGCACCTAAGTTCTCACTGGAGAAGGGGTGTTGTTCTCTGCTGCTGAGGAGGAGGGAGAGTTGAAATGCGGCAGCCATGATTGACACGGCTGTACGCAAATGTGCTGTCATTCAGAGCCTTGTGATGCTCAAAGAAGTTGTCTTCTGCCTACTATAAGTCCACTTTGCCCGGCCTCCCCGAACCTGAGAGATCTGCGTCCCATCGTCGGTCAGTGCAAACCTGTGCTGAGTTCTGTGAATCAAGAAGGATTTCTCCAAGCGTTGTTATTCTATAGGCGAAAAAATGATTGTGGGAACCGTTTCCTACCGCGTGTCTGACCGTCTGAACACTTTCAGGTCGATTTTGAAGGTGCGGTTTACCAGGTCGTGATACATAAATTGGCCTCGCTCTGCGCACATTCGTATTATGAAAGGCATATCGGCCCGTGTTGAACGCACTCGGCCCGTGTTGAACGCACACACATTTGGCATACCGCGTCCCTGAATATTTTAGCATTGTGGGAGTGTCCATATGTTAATTATTCTCGCTTTGCGCAATTTGCTATTAAGCCCCTTGACCTAAAGACACTCAGCGCATAACGATTAGACGTGGGTCTGACCACCTCATAAACGCAAAAAGCACTGTTTGATTTGACACTTGAGCGGCTCTGGAAGGCTGGTAGAGTGTTGCCATGTCTGTTTATTATAAGCGGCTTATTTTTCTGTAAAGTTGCTTTGTGTGGTTGCTTTTCTTGTTTCTAAAGTGGTTATTTGGGCTTTTCTCCTAATGTTGTTTAAACCAGTGATCGTCACACAGCACATTCCCATGTCAAGGATCCCCAGATGAATGCATTTGCCCAACTAAGGACAGCTAATCCAAAAATTAAATAAAAAGATTACTTTTGAAAATAGCAGATCTATACCAGCTCACAATGCATCACATTCATTCATTAAAACTATGAACTCTGACTGCAGGGGGATATATAATGATCATTATAACAATGTGCAAGAACATATTTAAAAAGAAGGAAGAACTTTATATTTGTGGACAATCAAAATATGTTTTTTTATTTTAATGTGGTGTCATTCAAATTAATCTGGATATGGCAGACTCACTATTTAGAAAATAAAAACATGGCACTTCATTTAAAATAGGTTACAGACCCCTGTTATATGCGCTTATTTTTATAGACCTATTTACTTGTTTCTATGAGACATGGCAGATTTGCGTCTTTTAAAAAAAAATGTTGAGATTAGAAACGGCCATAATTCTTTCATTTCTCAACCTTAAAAATAAATAAAAACATCTCCATAATCCGTGGGAAATGTGCTTTCATATGCTGTATCACACCCGATTCAAGTCTTCTTCAATAAAATGCTACGAGCGAACTCAGCGAAGACCATACCATCAGGGCCACAGCATTACGCAGCACGCATTCAACTCATTCCTTCGTCGTGACTTGAATGAAATAAAATATAATAAACGTTATTTTACTGGTGTTTTTCAATAGAAACAAATAAAGAGCGTGTGTAGGCTACTGTGTGCAAGTGCAACAGTGCATATACATGCATGCACTAGGCTATATTTCTTCCGTGTCGGGATGGTGATTGAGCTCTTCAAGTTCACAGCCCGTTTGGTCTTTCATAAAAAAACGTTGATATTAGCCTATAAACACTCATGGTTCTCTCATTTCTCAACCGTTTTATTAAATGTAAAAATCTCCATATTCCTTAGGAATCTTGCTTTCATTCGCTGTATGGTACATGGTTCTATCGTTATCGAATTAATTAATTACGCCAATTTGCCAATATGCTGCTATCTACTCGCAATTCCATTCCGATCTGAAAGGTGGGTCTGTTCTTTTGAGGCATAAAGGTGACAGCATGCAGTGCAATAGGAATAATTAACCCAAATGTGACAAAGGCATGTCATGTCTTCTATGGTGCCAGCCTGAAGAAATGTCATACCACGATCCCCAAAGTGCGCATTCCGTATGTGACATCAGCTGACTGGTAAAGAGAATAGTACGGACATGTTGATTGGGTACGTCTCAAACACGCCTTAAACACACCCATGACTAATTCAAGGCCGTTTTGCGCACTCCGCGGGGTGTCAAAAGCGCTTCTTAACATGCCCAAAATTGCAATATGACATACTACACGCCCCCAGATCATAATACTGTAATTAGATTAGTAATATAGAAGTAAGTAAAATAGAAGTCCTAAATCGACCCCTTTGCGTCATGGAGAAAAAGAAAAAAATCGTGGTTCATCTGAAATTGTGACTAATGTTGTACAATGTTGTTTTAATGTTTTCATGTTTGTTGCTTTCTTTGCTGATACAGTTCGGACAGATTTAACAAAGTAGTGATCTGGTACTATTTTTAGGGATGTTTGTCTTCTGTTGTTTAAATCCATTTCTTGTTTTGAATGATTAACTTTGCATTTACAGGTATTTGAATTTGATTTGGTCTAAATAGGTTTTAGGAGTTTAATTTCTATGATACAAGGGGCTCCTGGGTCAAGGGGGGTCCTGATTTGAGTTGTCTTTCACATCAGGAATATGGATTAATGAATAATTTCGGATTTGGGGAAAACGACGAAAAAAGAGAAAAAGAAAATGTATTTTTTGGAAATATTAATTTTGGACATTTACGAAATATGAATTATGTCTGGGGAATATGTAATTCCCCAGAAGGGGGGCTGTGATGTATATTTCGATAGCATATGCCTTAATACATGTCACAATTGTACACATCATAATACTTCAGCTTATAGTTCACTAGGACAGCTAGTCACTCAATGAGCCCAGGAGACAGCTGTTACTAGAACTATTGCTATTTTCAGTCAATTTGCTCAACAGTGATTCCTCGAGAAGATATGAGAGTTATTTATGAGGCGACCTGAGATAACAGAGCTTCATTTTAGGGGTGTAATTAAACCCCTCAGGGTTTGTGTGAACTCTTATCTACTGTATGGTCAGCTGTTAGGGCTCATCTCTGAGTCATGTATACTTCTGTCTGTCTTGAAGAAAACAGTCTAATTCATTACATATGGTAATCAATGTCCTGTATATTTGATATGGTACATACATTTCATTACTATAGTTACATGTTTAAACCGGTGAACAGTTCTCATAATGATGTCTGAGTGACACAGTTAGTCTCAAAAGTAAGATTCAGTTAAACATGTGGTTTCTCTTTTAATTGGTAAAGTTTACTGTGACTCAGTTAAATAGTTAAACAGTTAAAATGTATTCCTCTGACATCTCATTCTTATAGTTACTGGTGTTAAATAAGGTTCGGTAATACCTCATATATTGTAAGATTAGTTAGTCCTATCGATATAAATGGTATGCTACTGTGCCATGCAGCAACAGGCCAGATGGCCCGCCTATCTTTCACAGGCAGATCCTGTGAATGCAACGTTTTGATTGGCTAACACAAGCAGAGGTCGTCTGTTTGTATCTGGAGGAGGAGGGTCTTGAAGCTAAATATATTGCAGTGTTGGAGACCAATGTCTTTGTGTTCACCGTATTGTAAAGTTGATTCGAGAAGGGCTTTCAAACTGTGTGACTCCATTTTCGTCGTGGGCCGTTGTACCCACGTCGCCTTGTGAACTGAGCTGTGCTGTATCAATAAAACTGTGATACTACATTGAGATTGAAAAGGAGACTTCTCTGTCTGGTTCATTGAGGGTCGCCTCACCTGACTTCTGTACGCACACAGCGCCGTGATCCAGATACATCATCAGCTTCCCACATCTGTGCGTTCCTGGTTCCTGCCTGGCGATATCGATATGATATCCGATATAGTTAATTGCTGTTATGGCCGATAACCGATATAAACCAATGTCAAAATGATCTGTCTGTAAAAAAAAAAAAAAAAGTTTGTACAATACAAACAGTAGTTTTCAAGAAGATAATTCAGAAGATGAAGCTGTGAATCGGCTGTCAGCACTCAGCAGCACCAGTAACCGCACGGTTCACACCACTGCAGCAACACTGACACGTTCAGCGGAGTGGCTGCTGTCTCTGTGCTGTCTGTGAAGAGCCATGAGCCGGGAGGGGCAGCAACACCGAGACCAAGACCCATATTGGCCAAGATATCCCAAAACAATGCCCGGGGAACTTTAATTAAAAGCTAGATGCAGTGGCTATAATTGGCTCACAAAAGCAACACCCCTGTTTTGTCCGTGTACGAGGTAATACATTGGTCAAAGTAACTCATTTTTAGACCATCTGGGGGAAATAAAGACCCCCCCCCCCCTCACACACACACACACACACACACGCAATTCTAGCCTACCCAAAGGTAAAATCCACCCGCCGCCTATGCAAACATGCTTACTCTAATGGGCAAAGCAGTGCTGCAATACACTGTTTAGTAAATCAATTCATAAATCAAAATGTATTATTATTATTAGACAATGAATCAATCTGTATATTTATTCTAGAGTACATTGATTTTTTGATCAAATAGAATATAAGAAAAAAGTTAATCTATGGTGTGTAACTGTGTATTGAAATAAGACACCAGTGTCTGTCCTGTGTCCAAGTGGCATGCTACAGCCTAACAGCCCTCACTGTCTCTGTCCTGTGTCCTAGTGGCATGTGAAGTAAATGGGCTAAAGTATATTACTATATAGCCCATAAACATACATAAACTTGACTAAATACTCAGGCAAAGATACGGAGAATGAGTCGACGACCGACAGGCAAATGAAAGTTGTTCCAGAGTTCCAATTTATTGTCAGAGTTCAGAGTACAGCAGATCACACAGCCATGCAGAGGCCGGAGCCCCTGCATGGACCCAGGCAGCCTCACGGCTCCTGGGACTAACACACACAGTTACATTTTCAGTAGGGTTTAAATACAAGTCAGAACAATGAGATCAAAGAGACATGCATGGCAAAAGGTGGTCTCAGGTTCCCCACCCCCACTGAAGTCTAAAGTGGTCCATGCATGTCCAAAATAAGGTAGTAGGTAGTGGTCAACAGGAAGGAGCACAATAGGAGACCTCTATCTAAGCAAGCTCAAAGTAGGCCTATAGCTATTTACCATAGAATGCAAGCTGTGAACTGGTGCCCATGCGTCTATCCAAACGCGTCCCTGTTGGTCAGGCCTACTATCTGTCTAGTTTAACATTACTAATTTAATGTGAATTGTGATTCCAATATACATCACATGCTACACTACAGCCCTCACTGTATGTCCTGTGTCCTAGTGGCATGCTACACTACAGCCCTCACTGTATGTCCTGTGTCCTAGTGGCATGCTACACTACAGCCGCTGTAGTGTAGCATGCCACTGGGACACAGGACAGAGACAGTGGGGGGCTGTAGTACAGCCCCCCACTGTCTCTGTCCTGTGTCCTAGTAGTAGCATGCTACACTACAGCCCTCACTGTCTCTGTCCTGTGTCCTAGTTGCGAATCCAGTGAGCACTAACTATGAGACCCTGCAGATCATGTCTGTGTGTCTGTCTGTGTGTCTGTCTGTCTGTCCCGCTGTGACACCACCCACCCGCCACCACCCGCCCGCCACCAGAGGGCGCAGCTGTAGCACACACACACACACACACACACACACACACACACACACACACACACACACACACACACACACAGTAGAAAACTTTTAATTTACTAACTAAAAAGAAAATAAAAGTATGTAATTTATTCTAATTGTTGTTATTGCAATTTACGAGCTGCGTTCGCTTCCCGCGTTTGCGCGTCTTACTTGTAGCATGCTACACTATAGCCCTCACTGTCTGTCCTGTGTCCTAGTGGCATGCTACACTACAGCCCTCACTCTCTGTCCTGTGTCCTAGTGGCATGCTACACTACAGCCCTCACTGCCTGTCCTGTGTCCAAGTGGCATGCACTACAGCCCCCACTGTCTGTCCTGTGTCCTAGTGGCATGCTACACTACAGCCCTCACTGTCTCTCCCCTGTGTCCTAGTGGCATGCTACACTACAGCCCCCACTGTCTGTCCTGTGTCCTAGTGGCATGCTACACTACAGCCCTCACTGTCTCTCCCCTGTGTCCTAGTGGCATGCTACACTACAGCCCTCACTGTCTGTCCTGCAGGACAGACAGTGAGGCTGTAGTGTAGCAGGGCCTTTCTGTGTGGAGTTTGCATGTTCTCCCCGTGTCCCCTAGGGTAGGTACCCTCACAAAAAACATGCAGTAATCCTGGTCTCTAAACTGCCTCCCCCTGGCCAGCCGGGGCGCCTGATGGAGGGGAAAGGAACTGGTTGGAATAACGTGTTCCTTCCACGCGCTACGTCCAACCAGGGAAACTCCTCCCTCTGTCAGGTGTAAAGGAGCAACTTGGACACTCAGGCATGAAGGTTGAGTCATCATGAGTTCAAGTCCGTTGCTCTCCCCATCACCCCATGTCCCCCATATATGGGGACTAGGTTGGAGGAGGGTGTGTAGAGCCCAGGATCACATTAGATGATTGACACAGGGGTGAAAAATGGGTTACAAAATCGTGGGATAAAATATGTATTTAAAAGAATAAGATAAAAGTGAGGGCAGTATAGGGGAGGTGCCAAAAATGATTGGCCGGAATGACATTTATGATGATTTGACTCCCAACACGTCTCAATATTTGACATTGACAATGAAAGGAGAAATTCGGTCAAATGTCCGCCTAATATGAGAAATTTAACCAACTAATCACATAAATTCAGTTGTTCATGAGATGATGTAAGATGATTTATACTGACTAGCCCTTACCCGTTCTGATATATTTCAACTTGTATAATATATTTGTGTGTGTGTGTGTGTGTGTGTGTGTGTGTGTGTGTGTGTGTGTGTGTGTGTGTGTGTGTGTGTGTGTGTGTGTTTTTTATTTATGAATAAAAACAGCAGTATAACATTAAAGTATTCTTCCAAATGCATGGTAGGGAAACGTTTTCATGGCAAGAGCAAGGACCGCAACATTTACACTTATTAGCCCACAGAGCCCCATTTGAAAAGTATCAAGGACCCCCAGTTTGACATGCACCTATATATATATGGACAGTCGCACAGATCCAATTTGCAGGTGGATTTGTGTCCAAAACGGTCTCAATTGTGAGCTTTGGCTTGAGAGAACTCATGGCTTTTGCAACCTGTGATGTTGTGAGCTTGTAGATTAGCTGTTTTCACCGGAGCATGTGCTGTAGCCACTTCACGCTGTGTGTGTGTGTGGCTTATGTTCAAGACTGCAGTTGTATCTCGTGTTGTGTTTATAGCGAACTGAAAACGGCCACGCGATGACGCACGCGCACACATACGCACGTGCGCACACACAGCTTAAGTAGTTTACACACACACGTTCACAGCGAAAGTAGTCTGCACACACACACACACACGCACGCACGCACACACACACACACACACACACACACACACACACACACACACACACACACAACCTCCGTGTTGGCTGGGGGCGGTGTGAAAAAGGGTAGGTGCATGGAATAATGCGCTAGGGTCCTTGAGGCTGTTCTTCGTGGCATGTTGTATGTAGTAATTGTGTCGATGCGTAGGCTACTGTTGGGTCCGAGTTGTTTTCCTCGTGTGGGTCTGATGCATAGGTCTGATGCCTGCCTGGGGGCGGTGTGAAAAAGGGAAAAAGGGGAAGTGCATTGGAGAATGCAAGGGGAATGTTGCGCCGGAAACTGTGTCCCAGTATTAATCTGTGTATCCTCCCAACATGCATTTCACTGGTGACACGTGATTTGCGGGGAGATGAGTTGTTCAGTACGCCCAATTCACTAATAAATTAATTAATAATCATTAATGTGTCAAATCGAAAAAAGGGCTCCGTTACGCCCTCCATATTCATATGGTCAATGCCTGTGTGAAAAGCGATTGGTGCAGGCATTGAGGAGATAAGTGTTTGTTTCTGACAGACAGACAGACAGACACACAGACATTCGGTGAATTATAGTATGATGATAAGAGCGCCCCTCACTTCACACGGGTATGATCTTTTGAATTATAATTAGCTATAGAGCGGTGCCCGGCTGTAGAGCACCAAGTCGGTAATGATGGAAGTTGGAGATCCATGTCCCACCCGGCTATGCAATACCCGTTGTACCCGTGTGTCAGAGTACCCGTTCCACCCATCTGTCTGTGTCCATTTTATGCCCATATATGGACATTTCTGTATGTCTCGTTGTGTCCTTTATTCCTATATATGGAGTTCTGTGTCAGGCATGCCCAAATATGGAGTGTTGTGATGTCAGAACAAGCCAGCTCCATGGATACCTTTTTATAGATATTCTACAATATGACGTAATCATGCAATGATATATATCAGTTAGTGACTTGCAACGAGGAAACCGAGCTGCCTTCATCCTATACAAGTTCTTCTGTAAACTAGTTGTCAACACTCATTGACGGTGGAGCTGCTGTGTGAAATGTTTCATTGGACGATACATCTGGAAGTAGAACATAGGAAGAACCAGGCTGCTGTTGTGGTGGTCGGACACAAGATCTACTGCTTTGGAGGAGACAGAAACCAGATAAGAGATCCCATTGAAGTGTTCGTCTTCAACACTATATACTATAGTCTACTCTATAGACTATAGTCTACTCTATATACTATAGTCTATAGAGTAGACTATAGTCTATATACTATAGTATAGTCTACTCTATATAGTATACTATAGTGTATATACTATAGTCTACTCTATAGACTATAGTCTACTCTATATACTATAGTCTATAGAGTAGACTATAGTCTATAGACTATAGTATATACATACTATAGTCTACTCTATATAGTATACTATAGTGTATAGACTATAGTCTACTCTATACTAGTCTATAGAGTCTATTCTGGCGTCTAGAACAATAGAGTGAGTGTTGTTACAGCGGATAGCGTTCCAGTTTCACCGGTACCCTTTCGTCCTCACATAAGTGCATTCGTTTGAACCCTATATATAGACTATCATCTTTTAACATGGAACAACATGACGAGTATTTCTCTCATATCTGCTTGTTAGTTATAAATTATTCTAAACAAGCAGTAGTTAATACTAACAGCAGTAATATTATTGTAACTCGCTCGTCCAAAGGGAGCTAGCTCTCTCGGCTACGTGGCTTTGTCGCCTGCCTGCTCTGCTGAGTTGGAAGAGAGAGAGAGAGAGAGAGAGAGAGAGAGAGAGAGAGAGATTTCAACTGTTGAACATTGTATTCTCAGTATGTAGAATGGGTTCAAACGAATGCACAGGTCAATAATACAAAAACTGCTTATTTGAGGACGAAAGGGTAACGGTGAAACTGGAACGCTATCCGCTGTAACAACACTCACTCTATTGTTCTAGACGCCAGAGTAGACTCTATAGACTATAGTCTACTCTATAGACTATAGTCTATAGACTATAGTATATAGAGTAGACTATAGTATATAGAGTAGACTATAGTCTATAGACTATAGTATATAGAGTAGACTATAGTCTATAGCGTAGACTATAGTGTATAGACTATAGCATTATAAAGTAGACTATAGTCTATAGAGTAGACTAGTCTATAGACTATTAGTCCGGGAGCTAGACCCAGCCCTCATATCAATTTTTGCTACCTTTTTTTCACTATTATTTCCTGTTAGCATATACATTGGGCCATCTCAAAATGAAGGGACCACTCCCAACTCGGGGCCGTTTGGTTTCAGGGGCCCAAAAAACCCTTTTTTGGTATATGTCTCTGGCGAAATTGTGTAAAGGCAAATAAAAATTCACTAAAAAAACATAAATACACATGGAAGTGTGAAATTCGGCATGGAGTATCCTGACACATAGGGGTAAGTATCAGAATGGAATACCATTGTATTCTTAAATATGACCTACATCATCCTCAGAAACACAAAAATATACACTGTCCGTTTAACAAATAACAACAAAGATGGTTATTTTCCAGCACATTAGGGTGAATATAACTGCCTCACTTGTATATAGAAAACTTCCCATATCCTTAAGCTTCAATTTAAGCCCAAGATGACCTCTCTATCTTGAAGATTACTCTTTCTGTGGCCAAAATGCTGGTCAAATCGGAGACATTTTCATTATCAGTCACTATAGCCTTCCAGAGTCCTAGAATGTAACAATAGGTTCACATGTTCTGCAACTACTGCTGTCTGAAGTTAGAAACATAAATACTACAGCAGGAACACAAATGCCTTTTATTATATTTATATTTATTCATTATATTATATGCACATAATAGCAAAGATCTGAATGAACTTTAGAATGCTGATTCAGAAGCTTGATGGGTCGCACCTTTCCTTTGCCTTTGAATGCAGAGGTGCAGTCAGCACCAGTGAAGGCATGCAAGGCCAGCAAAGCTGAAATATGCTCTTGTGAATAATCTTCAGCCAGCTGGTTGATGTTAAGCAGCTTATCTCCCATGTCAAATATGACATCGACTGTGAAGGATTTGGCATAATAGAGGAGAATGAAGAAAATGTCAGAGTCTCTGGCTCTGACTCGGACAGTTTTGATGTGAGGCATTGTGCTTTGGATGTGATTGATGTAGATGATCACCCTCACATCAGTTTCTTCATGTGTTGAATTCAGATCAGGTAGAAGTGCTTTGGAAATCACTCCAGCTTGAGCTTCCATCCTGAAAGCTTGACCAGCCTCAATGAAGATGATGGGCCTTCGGAGTATCTCTTCCATCATATCTGGAGAGCTCCAGTGCTCGAGAATTAGATGTATGAGTGACTTCTTGTTGTCATCATTTGTGAGGAAACCTTTCCAATCTGCAGGTCGGCGAACATTCAGACCATTAACTATGTACCGCTCACCACAACCTCTGCGATCCCTCTCAGCTGATTTTGGTGAATGAAGTCGGTCAACATAAGTGTCAGTACTGAATACTGTTTCTGCGGCAGTAGGTTGACTTTTGAAGATGCGCTCTGATATAGTCTTCATTGTCTGGGGCACATTGCTCATATACACTCAAAAAAGTAAAACAATCGCCTTGTAAGTACGACTATTAAAAAAAGGTATATTAGCTTAATAAAATCTGTGAATATCACTTATGGGATCCTTTTAGTTGGATATACAATAATTAATGAGTAAAAATCCAACTGTTATTTGTGAGTTAAATGTACATCTATTGTTTTAGTTCATTTCATGAAAATAAATGAGTATATGCCAAACTGGTAATATTGGTCAAATATATATACAAGTCTCAGTAAGTTTCCATCATAATATTTGAGAATGGAGTAATCATACAGATCAGTTTGAAGAAATGTAATTATTACTCATTCCAACCCAATATTATTAGTAGATACGGTATCTACTAATAATATTGGGTTGAAATGATCTAAGATACCATTAGACACGCCTACCTGCCTCTTATTGGCCAGAGTTCATAACAGCGATGAAAGCCGGACCGATACGAGTCATCCCGAGTGGCAGGCTGGCAGCCATTAAAAAATTAACAGCAGAAGCAGCAGCTGAGCCGCGCCACGCAAGTGAAGTGAAGTGAAGTTACAAGAGAAGTTCTCCTTCATGGTAAGTAGCCAGCTATCAAATGTTAATTAAATGTTGACCGTGTCTTCATACTTTTTTTTTGGACCGGACTAAAGCCATGGTTTACATGACGCTCGTATAGGGCTAGCAAAACTAACAACTGTCAAGACTAAAGAGTGCATGCTAATTTTCATTCAGCCCCACCATAACGTAACGCCTGTGGTCGTCGACACTATACACATAAACTACACATGTTTCAGCCATGTACATATACACAATATCATGTTAAAATGCATAGAATAGCCTACACATTATTTGCGAGGGAAAGTTCGCGCCGAACGGGAAGGGCTCAGGGCTCCATGGTAATTGTAGTTCATTTGACTTACGATTGTATGTATGGCTCACTGAAAGAACTATCAAAATGGCCGCTATAAACGCGGGCTTATTTATTATGTTGAATTCGATGCTGTAATGCTAAACTAAACATTCTTCATCTATACAGTAAACGTTAGACGATAAGCTTGTTGTTTTGCGGTGCCTGCGTGCGGTTCATGTTTTACGTAGGCCAGCAGTATAGGCTATAGGCTTGAGCTTTTAGAAAGATTACTTTTGCTAAGGGGGACATAGACCAACGGGGGAGCCCACGACGGGACGGACGGCCGCGACCGGGCGTCGCTTAACGGGGGAGGATCATGAAGAAGTGACGCCGAGGAAGCGACGCCATGGGCCGTCGGAGCCCCCCCTAACCGACCGCAATAGGCGGAACGGCCTGGCGGGGCTGCGATATTAAACATTTTTCATGGAGAACTCTTGGGGCCTCTACGCAGCTGCGTAGTTTGCGGTAGAATGGTGAATAAATCGGCAGGCAGCGTCAGACAGTGCAATTACATGTGGACATTGTCATCCAGCACAATCATTGGAATTATAAACTGCATGGAACGAAATGCATTTAGATCAGTGCTAAATGTCTGTTAGTAAAAGTAATCATTCTAAAAACCCAAGCCTGCTTGTGAGCTTGTAGATGAGCTATATTTCCACATTTATGTTTTTAAAGTATACAGTGTAAAGTATACAGTTTAATGTTGGTTAATGTTTGTTTTGTAGACTGTTGAATAAATCACTGCAGCCAAGAGCCAACATCGGACAGAGTGGACATTGTCAACTATAGCCTGTAAGTCCAGTATCATTAAGGCATTTTATGTACTAGCCTACTACTAGCCAACTTCTTATGCTGCAATCACACTGGCAGATGCAAAAGATACAAAGCTACAAACATTGGCTGTATCTTCATGTCGCTCACTTCCATTAAAAATTAATAGTAGACTAGACTGTATCTTTGCATCTGTCCGTGTGACTGTGATCACAACATTAGGTATTTTACTATTTATGGACTAAAGTCCTGTATAAAAATGTATGTTGCTTTGTCTGATCATGTGCATGTCTGCATATTTGTCTGTAGACTCTGTAGGCATCAATGTCTGGCTCCTTCTCTGTTTGATTCTCCTTCCCTGCTGCTGCCAACAATAAAGCCTCGTCACTGCTTGACCTGGGTTCCAGGAGGTAACAACCGTAAAAAACACACACAATGTATTCATAATTTCATATATACATCGTTGCTGTTGGGCAGAAACCTCATATCTCCATATTTCAACGTTTTGTCACCAATACTACAGTGTCTGCACAAAAGTAACAATAAATAGCCGGTCTACAAGCTCACAGCATGTCTCATTGCGTTGTGTGCATGTTTGTAAGTAGTATATTATGGTTGGTGTTCATTACACATTTCGGCCACCACCACTGGTGGCGCCACTGAGTCAATTAATGCATAAATTATGCAAATGAGTAATTAATTTATGCATTCAATTATTTACATTCCTTGAATTCCATACATTCCATAAATCATAAATCATATTGTATATATATATATCATAAATATCATAAATATAATTAGCATAGTGTTATTATTAAATAATGAAAGCTAATAATAGTTTTTATAATGTATGTGTGTGATGTTTTAAAAAAAGTTGATCATCTCTCTCTCCCTCCACGCCTCTCCATGTCCCAAGCCTACAGCCGTGCCAGGTGCAGAGATTCCGCATACAGGTGTGAAAAGGAAACAATAGAGATGTAAATGATGCACTCTGGTGGGGGTGGGGGGGGGCTCTCCATCCCTTTCAAGTGCCAGGTGTCTATTGAGAATCTGTTTGAAGTGCCAGGTGGAGATCGGAATGTGTAAACCCCCCTCAAAACACGGGTGTTGTGTAAACAGGGGTGGGGGGGCTCTCTCCACTCCTTTCAAGTGCCAGGTGGAGATCGGAATGTGTAAACCCTCCTCATAACACGGGTGTTGTGTAAACAGGGGTGGGGGCTCTCTCCATTCCTTTCAAGTGCCAGGTGGCTATTGAGAATCTGTTTGAAGTGCCTACAGCCTACAGCCGTGCCAGGTGCAGAGATTCCGCATACAGGTGTGAAAAGGAAACAATAGAGATGTAAATGATGCACTCTGGTGGGGGTGGGGGGGGGCTCTCCATCCCTTTCAAGTGCCAGGTGTCTATTGAGAATCTGTTTGAAGTGCCAGGTGGAGATCGGAATGTGTAAACCCCCCTCAAAACACGGGTGTTGTGTAAACAGGGGTGGGGGGGCTCTCTCCACTCCTTTCAAGTGCCAGGTGGAGATCGGAATGTGTAAACCCTCCTCATAACACGGGTGTTGTGTAAACAGGGGTGGGGGCTCTCTCCATTCCTTTCAAGTGCCAGGTGGCTATTGAGAATCTGTTTGAAGTGCCAGCTGTAGTGGGTAATTTGTAAACCCCCCCTCAAAACACGGTCATTGTGTTAGTATGTGTTAATTAGATTTTAAAAAACAGGGGTGGGGGTCCTTATCTTTGATGTGGCTTGTATGCATAATACATGAGGGGGACACAGGGATGGGGGGTCCCTTATCATTGAAAGTGGTATGTGACATGTGACAGGTGACAGGTGACAGTTGACAGGTGACAGATGACCGCTGACAGCTGACAACAGCTGATAGTTGACAGGGAAAACACATGGCTTTTGTTATGTTTAACCCCAGCATTACATTTTCCATGGGCATATATACGTCAGTGTAATGGGATGTACAGTAGGTGTAGTGTAGGCTAGACAGCTAGGGGTGAGTCCATTTTATGTGTTTTCTGCTTATCTATATGTATATGGCTGTATGTATGACTGTCCGTATGGCTGGTTCGGAGGGTACACTCTAGCCAGACTTTTGTTTATTTCTTGGGTAAGTCAAGGATACCCCCACCTAGTGGTCAATTTCTATATATATATATAATTACACTGCAGTACCAACTATGCCCTGATGTGATTCTAATGGTTCGTGTTTTGTTTTGTGACTGGAGAAGGTAAGTGTGGTCCTAATGTTGGTGGTTAACGTAGGTCTTGTATTATTTTTGTGTTTTGTGTTGTGTTTTGTGAATTTTGCAGGCTTCATGTTTGTCCTAATGTTTTGTTCAACGTAGGTCTTGTATTATTTTTGTGTTTTGTGTTGTGTTTTGTGAATTTTGCAGGATTCATGTGTCCTAATGTTGGTGGTTAAAGTAGGTCTTGTATTATTTTTGTGTTTTGTGTTGTGTTTTGTGAATTTTGCAGGCTTCATGCTGTCCTAATGTTGGTGGTTAACGTAGGTCTTGTATTATTTTGGTGTGTTGGGTGGTGTTTTGTGAATTTTGCAGGCTTCATGTTTTCCTAATGTTGGTGGTTAACGTAGGTCTTGTATTATTTTTGTGTTTTGTGAATTTTGCAGGCTTCATGTTTGTCCTAATGTTTTGTTCAACGTAGATCTTGTATTATTTTGGTGTGTTGGGTGATGTTTTGTGAATTTTACAGGATTCATGTGTCCTAATGTTTTGTTCAACGTAGGTCTTGTATTATATTTGTGTTTTGTGTTGTGTTTTGTGAATTTTGCAGGCTTCATATTTTCCTAATGTTTATGGTTAACGTAGGTCTTGTATTATTTTTGTGTTTTGTGTTGTGTTTTTAGAATTTTACAGGATTCATGGTGTCCTAATGTTTTGTTCAACGTAGGTCTTGTATTATTTTTGGTGGGTTGTGTAGTGTTTGAGTTTTTGCAGGCTTCATGTTTGTCCTAATGTTTTGTTCAACGTAGATCTTGTATTATTTTGGTGTGTTGGGTGGTGTTTTGTGAATTTTACAGGATTCATGTGTCCTAATGTTTTGTTCAACGTAGGTCTTGTATTATTTTTGTGTTTTGTGTTGTGTTTTGTGAATTTTGCAGGCTTCATGCTGTCCTAATGTTGGTGGTTAACGTAGATCTTGTATTATTTTGGTGTGTTGGGTGGTGTTTTGTGAATTTTACAGGATTCATGTGTCCTAATGTTTTGTTCAACGTAGGTCTTGTATTATTTTTGTGTTTTGTGTTGTGTTTTGTGAATTTTGCAGGCTTCATGCTGTCCTAATGTTGGTGGTTAAAGTAGGTCTTGTATTATTTTTGTGTTTTGTGTTGTGTTTTGTGAATTGTGCAGGCTTCATGTGTCCTAATGTTGGTGGTTAACGTAGGTCTTGTATTATTTTTGTGTTTTGTGTTGTGTTTTGTGAATTTTGCAGGCTTCATGTTTGTCCTAATGTTTTGTTCAACGTAGATCTTGTATTATTTTTGTGTTTTGTGTTGTGTTTTGTGAATTTTGCAGGCTTCATGTTTGTCTTAATGTTTTGTTCAACGTAGATCTTGTATTATTTTGGTGTGTTGGGTGGTGTTTTGTGAATTTTGCAGGCTTCATGTTTGTCCTAATGTTTTGTTCAACGTAGGTCTTGTATTATTTTTGTGTTTTGTGTTGTGTTTTGTGAATTTTGCAGGATTCATGTGTCCTAATGTTGGTGGTTAAAGTAGGTCTTGTATTATTTTTGTGTTTTGTGTTGTGTTTTGTGAATTGTGCAGGCTTCATGCTGTCCTAATGTTGGTGGTTAAAGTAGGTCTTGTATTATTTTTGTGTTTTGTGTTGTGTTTTGTGAATTTTGCAGGCTTCATGTGTCCTAATGTTTTGTTCAACGTAGATCTTGTATTATTTTTGTGTGTTGTGTTGTGTTTTGGGAATTTTGCAGGCTTCATGTTTGTCTTAATGTTTTGTTCAACGTAGATCTTGTATTATTTTGGTGTGTTGGGTGGTGTTTTGTGAATTTTACAGGATTCATGTGTCCTAATGTTTTGTTCAACGTAGGTCTTGTATTATTTTTGTGTTTTGTGTTGTGTTTTGTGAATTATGCAGGCTTCATGTTTGTCTTAATGTTTTGTTCAACGTAGATCTTGTATTATTTTGGTGTGTTGGGTGGTGTTTTGTGAATTTTACAGGATTCATGTGTCCTAATGTTTTGTTCAACGTAGGTCTTGTATTATTTTTGTGTTTTGTGTTGTGTTTTGTGAATTTTGCAGGCTTCATGCTGTCCTAATGTTGGTGGTTAAAGTAGGTCTTGTATTATTTTTGTGTTTTGTGTTGTGTTTTGTGAATTGTGCAGGCTTCATGTGTCCTAATGTTGGTGGTTAACGTAGGTCTTGTATTATTTTTGTGTTTTGTGTTGTGTTTTGTGAATTTTGCAGGCTTCATGTTTGTCCTAATGTTTTGTTCAACGTAGATCTTGTATTATTTTTGTGTTTTGTGTTGTGTTTTGTGAATTTTGCAGGCTTCATGTTTGTCTTAATGTTTTGTTCAACGTAGATCTTGTATTATTTTGGTGTGTTGGGGTGATGTTTTGTGAATTTTACAGGATTCATGTGTCCTAATGTTTGGTTCAACGTAGGTCTTGTATTATTTTTGTGTTTTGTGTTGTGTTTTGTGAATTTTGCAGGCTTCATGCTGTCCTAATGGTGGTGGTTAACGTAGGTCTTGTATTATTTTGGTGTGTGGGGTGGTGTTTTGTGAATTCTGCAGGCTTCATGTTTTTCCTAATGTTTGTGGTTAAAGTAGGTCTTGTATTATTTTTGGGGTTTTGTGTTGTGTTTTAGAATTTTGCAGGTTTCATGTCGTCCTAATGTTTGTAGTTAACGTAGGTCTTGTATTATTTTCGGTGTTTTGGGTTGTGTTTCTAGAATTTTGTAGGTTTCATGTTGTCCTAATGTTTGTGGTCAATGTAGGACTTGTATTATTTTTAGTGTGTTGGGTGATGTTTTGGGAATTTTGCAGGCTTCATGTTGTCCTAATGTTTTGTTCAACGTAGGTCTTGTATTATTTTTGTGTTTTGTGTTGTGTTTTGTGAATTTTGCAGGATTCATGTTTTCCTAAGGTTTTGGGTTAACGTAGGTCTTGTATTATTTTTGGTGTTTTGTGTTGTGTTTCTAGAATTTTGTAGGTTTCATGTTGTCCTAATGTTTGTGGTTAACGTAGGTCTTGTATTATTTTTGTGTTTTGTGGTGTGTTTTGTGAATTTTGCAGGCTTCATGCTGTCCTAATGTTGGTGGTTAACGTAGGTCTTGTATTATTTTGGTGTGGGGGGTGGTGTTTTGTGAATTCTGCAGGCTTCATGTTTTTTCCTAATGTTTGTGGTTAAAGTAGGTCTTGTATTATTTTTGTGTTTTGTGTTGTGTTTTGTGAATTGTGCAGGCTTCATGTGTCCTAATGTTTTGGTCAATGTGGGACTTGTATTATTTTTGGGGTTTTGTGTTGTGTTTTAGAATTTTGCAGGTTTCATGTCGTCCAAATGTTTGTAGTTAACGTAGGTCTTGTATTATTTTCGGTGTTTTGGGTTGTGTTTCTAGAATTTTGTAGGTTTCATGTTGTCCTAATGTTTGTGGTTAACGTAGGGTCTTGTATTATTTTGGGGTTTTGTGTTGTGTTTTGTGAATTTTGCAGGATTCATGTTTTCCTAAGGTTTTGGGTTAACGTATGTCTTGTATTATTTTTGGTGTTTTGTGTTGTGTTTCTAGAATTTTGTAGGTTTCATGTTGTCCTAATGTTTGTGGTTAACGTAGGTCTTGTATTATTTTGGTGTTTTGAGTAGTGTTTTTAGAATTTTGTAGGTTTCATGTTGTCCTAATGTTTGTGGTTAACGTAGGTCTTGTATTATTTTGGTGTTTTGTGTTGTGTTTTAGAATTTTGTAGGATTCATGTTGTCCTAATGTTTTTTGGTCAACGTAGGACTTGTATTATTTTTGGTGTTTTGTGTTGTGTTTTGTGAATTGTGCAGGCTTCATGTTGTCCTAATGTTTTGGTCAATGTAGGACTTGTATTATTTTTAGCGTGTTGGGTGATGTTTTGGGAATTTTGCAGGTTTCATGTTGTCCTAATGTTTGTGGTTAACGTAGGGTCTTGTATTATTTTGGTGTTTTGTGTTGTGTTTCTAGAATTTTGCAGGATTCATGTTTTCCTAAGGTTTTGGGTTAACGTAGGTCTTGTATTATTTTGGTGTTTTGTGTTGCGTTTTAGAATTTTACAGGATTCATGTTTTCCTAATGTTCTGGGTTAACGTAGGTCTTGTATTATTTTTGGTGTTTTGTGTTGTGTTTCTAGAATTTTGTAGGTTTCATGTTGTCCTAATATTTGTGGTTAACGTAGGTCTTGTATTATTTTTGTGTTTTGTGTTGTGTTTTGTGAATTTTGTAGGCTTCATGTTTGTCCTAAGGTTTTGTTCAACGTAGATCTTGTATTATTTTGGTGTGTCGGGTGGTGTTTTGTGAATTTTACAGGATTCATGTGTCCTAATGTTTTGTTCAACGTAGGTCTTGTATTATTTTTGTGTTTTGTGTTGTGTTTTGTGAATTTTGCAGGCTTCATGCTGTCCTAATGTTGGTGGTTAACGTAGGTCTTGTATTATTTTGGTGTGTGGGGTGGTGTTTTGTGAATTCTGCAGGCTTCATGTTTTGCCTAATGTTTGTGGTTAACGTAGGGCCTTGTATTATTTTTTGTGTTTTGTGTTGTGTTTTTAGAATTTTGTAGGACTCATGTTGTCCTAATGTTTTGTTCAACGTAGGTCTTGTATTATTTTTGTGTTTTGTGTTGTGTTTTTAGAATTTTACAGGATTCATGGTGTCCTAATGTTTTGTTCAACGTAGGTATTGTATTATTTTTGTGTTTTGTGTTGTGTTTTTAGAATTTTGCAGGTTTCATGTTGTCCTAATGGTGGTGGTTAACGTAGGGTCTTGTATTATTTTGGTGTTTTGGGTTGTGTTTTGTGAATTTTGCAGGATTCATGTTTTCCTAAGGTTTTGGGGTTAACGTAGGTCTTGTATTATTTTGGTGTTTTGTGTTGTGTTTTTAGAATTTTACAGGATTCATGTAGTCCTATGTTTTGTTCAACGTAGGTCTTGTATTTATTTTGGTGTATTGTGGGGTGTTTTTAGAATTTTGTATGCTTCATGTTGTCCTAATGTTTTGGTCAGCGTAGGTCTTGTATTATTTTTGAGGTGTTGTGTTGTGTTTTTAGAATTTTGTATGCTTCATGTTGTCCTAATGTTGTTGGTTAATGTAGGTCTTGTATTATTTTTGAGGTGTTGTGGTGTGTTTTGAGTTTTGCAGGCTTCATGTTATCCTAATGTTTTGGTCAACGTATGACTTGTATTATTTTTTGGTGTGTTGTGTGGTGTGTTTGAGTTTTTGTAGGTTTCATGTTGTCATAATGTTTGTGGTCATTGTATGTCTTGTATTATTTTTGGAGTGTTGTGTTGTGTGTTTTGTGAATTTTGCAGGTTTCATGTTGTCCTAATGTTTGTGGTTAACGTAGGGTCTTGTATTATTTTTGGTGTGTTGTGGTGTGTTTTGTGAATTTTGCAGGCTTCATGTTGGCCTAATGTTTGTGGTTAACGTAGGGTCTTGTATTATTTTTGTGGGATTGTGTGGTGTTTTGTGAATTTACAGGCTTCATGTTGTCCTAATGTTTTTGTATAACGTATGTCTTGTATTATTTTGGGGGTATGAGAGAGAATAATATTCTCTCTCATACCCCCAAAATTCACAAAATTCACAAAACACAACACAAAACACAAAAATAATACAAGACCTACGTTAACCACAAATATTAGGACAACATGAAACCTACAAAATTCTAGAAACACAACACAAAACACCAAAAATAATACAAGACCTACGTTAACCCAGAACATTAGGAAAACATGAATCCTGTAAAATTCTAAAACGCAACACAAAACACCAAAATAATACAAGACCTACGTTAACCCAAAACCTTAGGAAAACATGAATCCTGCAAAATTCTAGAAACACAACACAAAACACCAAAATAATACAAGACCCTACGTTAACCACAAACATTAGGACAACATGAAACCTGCAAAATTCCCAAAACATCACCCAACACGCTAAAAATAATACAAGTCCTACATTGACCAAAACATTAGGACAACATGAAGCCTGCACAATTCACAAAACACAACACAAAACACCAAAAATAATACAAGTCCTACGTTGACCAAAAAACATTAGGACAACATGAATCCTACAAAATTCTAAAACACAACACAAAACACCAAAATAATACAAGACCTACGTTAACCACAAACATTAGGACAACATGAAACCTACAAAATTCTAAAAACACTACTCAAAACACCAAAATAATACAAGACCTACGTTAACCACAAACATTAGGACAACATGAAACCTACAAAATTCTAGAAACACAACACAAAACCCCAAAATAATACAAGACCCTACGTTAACCACAAACATTAGGACAACATGAAGCCTGCAAAATTCTAGAAACACAACACAAAACCCCAAAATAATACAAGACCCTACGTTAACCACAAACATTAGGACAACATGAAGCCTGCAAAATTCCCAAAACATCACCTAACACACTAAAAATAATACAAGTCCTACATTGACCACAAACATTAGGACAACATGAAACCTACAAAATTCTAGAAACACAACCCAAAACACCGAAAATAATACAAGACCTACGTTAACTACAAACATTAGGACGACATGAAACCTGCAAAATTCTAAAACACAACACAAAACCCCAAAAATAATACAAGTCCCACATTGACCAAAACATTAGGACACATGAAGCCTGCACAATTCACAAAACACAACACAAAACACAAAAATAATACAAGACCTACTTTAACCACAAACATTAGGAAAAAACATGAAGCCTGCAGAATTCACAAAACACCACCCCCCACACCAAAATAATACAAGACCTACGTTAACCACCAACATTAGGACAGCATGAAGCCTGCAAAATTCACAAAACACACCACAAAACACAAAAATAATACAAGACCTACGTTAACCACAAACATTAGGACAACATGAAACCTACAAAATTCTAGAAACACAACACAAAACACCAAAAATAATACAAGACCTACGTTAACCCAAAACCTTAGGAAAACATGAATCCTGCAAAATTCACAAAACACAACACAAAACACAAAAATAATACAAGACCTACGTTGAACAAAACATTAGGACAACATGAAGCCTGCAAAATTCCCAAAACATCACCCAACACACTAAAAATAATACAAGTCCTACATTGACCACAAACATTAGGACAACATGAAACCTACAAAATTCTAGAAACACAACCCAAAACACCGAAAATAATACAAGACCTACGTTAACTACAAACATTAGGACGACATGAAACCTGCAAAATTCTAAAACACAACACAAAACCCCAAAAATAATACAAGTCCCACATTGACCAAAACATTAGGACCCATGAAGCCTGCACAATTCACAAAACACAACACAAAACACAAAAATAATACAAGACCTACTTTAACCACAAACATTAGGAAAAACATGAAGCCTGCAGAATTCACAAAACACCACCCCACACACCAAAATAATACAAGACCTACGTTAACCACCACCATTAGGACAGCATGAAGCCTGCAAAATTCACAAAACACAACACAAAACACAAAAATAATACAAGACCTACGTTGAACCAAACATTAGGACACATGAATCCTGTAAAATTCACAAAACATCACCCCAACACACCAAAATAATACAAGATCTACGTTGAACAAAACATTAAGACAAACATGAAGCCTGCAAAATTCACAAAACACAACACAAAACACAAAAATAATACAAGATCTACGTTGAACAAAACATTAGGACAAACATGAAGCCTGCAAAATTCACAAAACACAACACAAAACACAAAAATAATACAAGACCTACGTTAACCACCAACATTAGGACACATGAAGCCTGCACAATTCACAAAACACAACACAAAACACAAAAATAATACAAGACCTACTTTAACCACCAACATTAGGACAGCATGAAGCCTGCAAAATTCACAAAACACAACACAAAACACAAAAATAATACAAGACCTACGTTGAACAAAACATTAGGACACATGAATCCTGTAAAATTCACAAAACACCACCCAACACACCAAAATAATACAAGATCTACGTTGAACAAAACATTAAGACAAACATGAAGCCTGCATAATTCACAAAACACAACACAAAACACAAAAATAATACAAGACCTACGTTGAACAAAACATTAGGACACATGAATCCTGTAAAATTCACAAAACACCACCCAACACACCAAAATAATACAAGATCTACGTTGAACAAAACATTAAGACAAACATGAAGCCTGCAAAATTCCCAAAACACAACACAACACACAAAAATAATACAAGATCTACGTTGAACAAAACATTAGGACACATGAAGCCTGCAAAATTCACAAAACACAACACAAAACACAAAAATAATACAAGACCTACTTTAACCACCAACATTAGGACAGCATGAAGCCTGCACAATTCACAAAACACAACACAAAACACAAAAATAATACAAGACCTACTTTAACCACCAACATTAGGACACATGAATCCTGCAAAATTCACAAAACACAACACAAAACACAAAAATAATACAAGACCTACGTTGAACAAAACATTAGGACAAACATGAAGCCTGCAAAATTCACAAAACACCACCCAACACACCAAAATAATACAAGATCTACGTTGAACAAAACATTAAGACAAACATGAAGCCTGCAAAATTCACAAAACACAACACAAAACACAAAAAGAATACAAGATCTACGTTGAACAAAACATTAGGACAAACATGAAGCCTGCAAAATTCACAAAACACAACACAAAACACAAAAATAATACAAGACCTACGTTAACCACCAACATTAGGACACATGAAGCCTGCACAATTCACAAAACACAACACAAAACACAAAAATAATACAAGACCTACTTTAACCACCAACATTAGGACAGCATGAAGCCTGCAAAATTCACAAAACACAACACAAAACACAAAAATAATACAAGACCTACGTTGAACAAAACATTAGGACACATGAATCCTGTAAAATTCACAAAACACCACCCAACACACCAAAATAATACAAGATCTACGTTAACCACCAACATTAGGACAGCATGAAGCCTGCAAAATTCACAAAACACAACACAAAACACAAAAATAATACAAGACCTACGTTGAACAAAACATTAGGACACATGAATCCTGTAAAATTCACAAAACACCACCCAACACACCAAAATAATACAAGATCTACGTTGAACAAAACATTAGGACAAACATGAAGCCTGCAAAAACTCAAACACTACACAACCCACCAAAAATAATACAAGACCTACGTTGAACAAAACATTAGGACACCATGAATCCTGTAAAATTATAAAAACACAACACAAAACACAAAAATAATACAAGACCTACGTTAACCATAAACATTAGGAAAATATGAAGCCTGCAAAATTCACAAAACACAACACAAAACACAAATATAATACAAGACCTACGTTGAACAAAACATTAGGACACATGAATCCTGTAAAATTCACAAAACATCACCCAACACACCAAAATAATACAAGATCTACGTTGAACAAAACATTAGGACAAACATGAAGCCTGCAAAATTCACAAAACACAAAAATAATACAAGACCTACGTTAACCACCAACATTAGGAAAACATGAAGCCTGCAAAATTCACAAAACACCACCCAACACACCAAAATAATACAAGACCTACGTTAACCACCAACATTAGGACAGCATGAAGCCTGCAAAATTCACAAAACACAACACAAAACACAAAAATAATACAAGACCTACTTTAACCACCAACATTAGGACACATGAATCCTGCAAAATTCACAAAACACAACACAAAACACAAAAATAATACAAGACCTACGTTGAACAAAACATTAGGACAAACATGAAGCCTGCAAAATTCACAAAACACAACACAAAACACAAAAATAATACAAGACCTACGTTAACCACCAACATTAGGACCACACTTACCTTCTCCAGTCACAAAACAAAACACGAACCATTAGAATCACATCAGGGCATAGTTGGTACTGCAGTGTAATTATATATATATATAGAAATTGACCACTAGGTGGGGGTATCCTTGACTTACCCAAGAAATAAACAAAAGTCTGGCTAGAGTGTACCCTCCGAACCAGCCATACGGACAGTCATACATACAGCCATATACATATAGATAAGCAGAAAACACATAAAATGGACTCACCCCTAGCTGTCTAGCCTACACTACACCTACTGTACATCCCATTACACTGACGTATATATGCCCATGGAAAATGTAATGCTGGGGTTAAACATAACAAAAGCCATGTGTTTTCCCTGTCAACTATCAGCTGTTGTCAGCTGTCAGCGGTCATCTGTCACCTGTCAACTGTCACCTGTCACCTGTCACATGTCACATACCACTTTCAATGATAAGGGACCCCCCATCCCTGTGTCCCCCTCATGTATTATGCATACAAGCCACATCAAAGATAAGGACCCCCACCCCTGTTTTTTAAAATCTAATTAACACATACTAACACAATGACCGTGTTTTGAGGGGGGGTTTACAAATTACCCACTACAGCTGGCACTTCAAACAGATTCTCAATAGCCACCTGGCACTTGAAAGGAATGGAGAGAGCCCCCACCCCTGTTTACACAACACCCGTGTTATGAGGAGGGTTTACACATTCCGATCTCCACCTGGCACTTGAAAGGAGTGGAGAGAGCCCCCCCACCCCTGTTTACACAACACCCGTGTTTTGAGGGGGGTTTACACATTCCGATCTCCACCTGGCACTTCAAACAGATTCTCAATAGACACCTGGCACTTGAAAGGAATGGAGAGCCCCCCCCCACCCCCACCAGAGTGCATCATTTACATCTCTATTGTTTCCTTTTCACACCTGTATGCGGAATCTCTGCACCTGGCACGGCTGTAGGCTTGGGACATGGAGAGGCGTGGAGGGAGAGAGAGATGATCAACTTTTTTTAAAACATCACACACATACATTATAAAAACTATTATTAGCTTTCATTATTTAATAATAACACTATGCTAATTATATTTATGATATTTATGATATATATATATACAATATGATTTATGATTTATGGAATGTATGGAATTCAAGGAATGTAAATAATTGAATGCATAAATTAATTACTCATTTGCATAATTTATGCATTAATTGACTCAGTGGCGCCACCAGTGGTGGTGGCCGAAATGTGTAATGAACACCAACCATAATATACTACTTTTGTAAATCTGCTATTTCAGCTTTTTGGGGGGTTTAAACTATTAGTCTTTCTGTGGCATTTATAAATATTGAATCAATGAAAAGTATTGACAAGAGCTAAGGATTGAACAGTGTGCCTGATGGGAAATGAACAGGGTTTCATTTTTGTGTATTTAGTCTTATTTTCTACTGTCCATGTCTTCCAGCTCCACCTCAACTCTTTGGGCGCGTTCGGAAATACCACACCGGAGCACACTCGCCTATTAGTTTGCATTGCACAGTGGGCTCAGTGCGCTATTTCCGAACGCGCCCAACGTCTCCCGGTGGCTGTCCCCCAGGGCCAGGCATCTATACTCATACAGACAGCAATTCAACAGTCTGGACAAACAAGTGAGTGGATACCTTACTGGTACGACACTGTTTAATAATTGTTTTAGAACCTTTCTATACAGTTATTCAACTATATTCCTGAAACATTGTGTTGCAGATAGTATTCATTTACCACTGCGTTGTCTGCTCGCTTAAAGTAGCAATAAATAGCCGATCTACAAGTGCACAGCATGTCTCATTGTGTTGTGTGCATGCTTGTAAATCTGCTATTTTAGCTTTTGGGGGGTTTTAAACTATTAGTCTTTCTGTGGCATTTATAAATATTGAATCAATGAAAAGTATTGACAAGAGCTAAGGATTGAACAGTGTGCCTGATGGGAAATGAACATGGTTTCATTTTTGTGTATTTAGTCTTATTTTCTACTGTCCATGTCTTCCAGCTCCACCTCAACTCTTTGTCTCCCGGTGGCTGTCCTCTTTGCCTCCCAGTGGCTGTCCCCCAGGGCCAGGCATCTATATACAGACAGCAATTCAACAGTCTGGACAAACAAGTGAGTGGATACCTTACTGGTACGACACTGTTTAATAATTGTTTTAGAACCTTTCTATACAGTTATTCAACTATATTCCTGAAACATTGTGTTGCAGATAGTATTCATTTACCACTGCGTTGTCTGCTCGCTTAATGTAGCAATAAATAGCCGATCTACAAGCGCACAGCATGTCTCATTGTGTTGTGTGCATGCTTGTAAATCTGCTATTTCAGCTTTTGGGGGGTTTTAAACTATTAGTCGTTCTGTGGCATTTATAAATATTGAATCAATGGAAAGTATTGACAAGAGCTAAGGATTGAACAGTGTGCCTGATGGGAAATGAACAGGGTTTCATTTTTGTGTATTTAGTCTTATTTTCTACTGTCCATGTCTTCCACACAGGTGTGATTTTTATAGATTAGTTGGTATGACAAATATTAGTCAAACTCATTTTTGAAAGAAACATTACATCAGTCTGTTGGTTCCCTGTTAACACCTAGTGTATCTCTTCTTTGTTTTACAGCTTATGGAATGGCGATGTAAACACTGCTCTTTCGTGGCTTCAACAAAAGGGACACTTCTGAAACATTACAGAGGGAATCACGGTACATTTGGACATGGCTATTCAGTTTCCTGTATTCATTTAAACTGTCCTTGCAAATTTAAGACATGGGGTGGCCTGCACTCACACTTGCGTAGATGGCACAGAACTGAAGAGTGTGAAGTTGTGCATGTGCAAGCTTTCAGATGTAAAATTTGTGACTCATTTCATTCTAATCCAAAAGACTATTTGCAACATATTAATTCTCACTTGAATAGACTTGAAACCATACAGTGTGTTTTTGATGGATGCGATTATACAACAAACCAATATGGGAGTTATGCGTCACACAAAACTAGAAAGCACAAAGACTATTCATTGAAAGATTTTAAGACTGAATTGATTGCAAATCCTCCAGTCATTAATGAAAATGAAATCCACCTTCCGGTGTTGGAATCACATGATCATGAGGACATTGATATCTTAGAGTTGGCTTGTGAAAATGATATTTCAAGTGAAATAGAGAAAAATATTGGTTCTCTCTTGTTAAAATTAGAAAACGTCTATAATGTGTCTGTGAAATGTGTCGATGACTTGGTGGAACAGCTTCAGTTTATCTGCACTTCAACAACTCTGTGTATTCCAAAGCTAGTTAATGATATATTTACTAAGAATAACTGTGCTATTGATGAAGCTACTGTCGGCGAACTGGTAGACAAATTGTGTCACTCTAATCCTCTTAGCACAGCCCTAGGTCGAGATGGTCCATTTTCTTCCAAGTTTAAGAGGGACAAATATTTTAAGGAAAACTTCAGTTTAATTGAGCCAGTAGAGTATCTGTTGGATCCACATGACAAATCCAAGGGTAGCTTTCAGTATGTTCCCATTCTTCCTTCCATACAAGAATTGTTGAAGAATGAAGACCTTCTTCACCACGTTTTGACTAAACATTCAAACGTTTCACAGTTGTCATCCTTTCACGATGGCACATATTTCAAGCAAAATTAATTTCTTGCTAATGAAGAGGACAGAATTTCACTAATCATTTATTCAGACGACCTGGAAACTTGCAATCCTCTTGGAACGTCACGAAAAAAGCACAAAATCACAGCAGTGTACTGGGTACTTGCTGATGTACCATCTGAACTGAGATCACAGCTAACGTCGATTAATTTGGCCATTCTTTGTAAGGCAAATGATGTAAAAAAGTTTCACTATGAAACGGTTCTGGAGCCTCTACTGAAAGATCTCACAATATTGGAGAAGGAAGGAATTTTTGTACCTCAGCTTGGTAAAAATGTCAGAGGAACAGTATTTTGTGTTTCAGCCGACAATCTCGGAGCTCATTCTTTGGCTGGACTTGTAGAAAACTTTTCTGGACAATATGTCTGTAGGTTTTGTGTTGGGGAGCGTTCTGACTATCAGCAAAAAGAAGTGCGTTCAGGAGCTTTTCCACCAAGAACAAAAGAGAACTATGATGTTCATGTCAATACTGTAAAAAACTTAAAAAAAGCAGTACACAATCCTGCTCTAGTTAACTATCGTGGTGTGAAGAAAGGTTGTCCCATCACAGAGAAATTAAGTTATTTCCATTTTGTAACGGGTTACCCACCAGATGTCCTACATGACCTTTTTGAAGGCATAATTCCATTCGAATTGGCGCTTTGTTTTAATGTGTTCATCCGCAACAAGTATTTCACTTTCAAAGAACTTAACGAGTCCATAACTAAATTTCCATACAAATGGACTGATAAAACTGATCAACCTGGACCTATCCCAGCAACCTTTGCCTCTCGCAAAAATATTGGTGGGAATGCACATGAGAATTGGGCGCTATTAAGATTATTACCATTCATTATTGGTTCAAAGATACCACAGAATGACCCGGCATGGGAAGTTCTCATGAGGTTAAAAGATATTACTGAGCTTGCAGTATCCCCTACTCTTAATGAGGAAAGTATTTGCTATCTAGACACTCTGATATCAGAACACCGTCACAGGCTGTTGGAGTGTTTCCCAGACCAAAAATTGCGTCCAAAGCACCATTTTGTAGAGCATTACCCCGATCTCATAAGAGGATTTGGTCCTTTAGTTGGTCTCTGGACTATGCGCTTTGAGGCAAAACATAGTTTCTTTAAGAGAGTTGTTAGGTACACAAACAACTTCAGAAATATATTGCTGTCAGTAGCCTCAAAGCACCAAAGAATGATGGCATACTATTCACAAGCAAATGCTTTACAATCTGCAACATGTGTCACTAAAATATCATCTGTTCCTTTAGAAATACTTGATTTGGGAATACAGCAGTCTTTCAAAAACGTTTATCCAACACAAACCTCTGTGAACTTGACCAATAATGTGATACACCATGGCACAAAATATTCTGCTGGTATGGTTTTGCCTTATGGGTCAACTGGTGGGCGACCTGATTTTGTTGAGATTTCACAGATTGTTATTGTAGATGTCGATGTCAATTTCATTGTGAAGGTATTCAAGGGCCGTTATGATGAACATTATAGGTCATATGTGTTGGAGCACACTGGGAATATAACCCTTCTACAACATGGTGAACTTAGTGACTCATATCCCTTGGCAGCTTATTCTATGGGAGGCAAACGCATGGTGACATTAAAGCGTCACATTGTTTGTCCACTTTAGGTAAAAGGACAAAAGAAAATACTTAACTGTCCTACACCTCCCTTTAATTCAGTCTTGTTTTGCCTAGATGTCGTCAGTTGCCTTGAAAGTTGTAATACAACACCGGAGTGAGAAGCTTCTACTGCCATCAGGAATACCCAGCACCGTAGAAGAGTTGCATAAGACTGTCAAGGACACATATGGACTCACTGAGACTTTCTCTCTGGAGTACTTTGATGAATCCTGGGGTGAGGGTGATTTCTTTGAACTCCATTCTACCAACCAGATTAGTGACAGGGGGACAATCAAAGTTCTGACCATTCCAACAATTCACGTGCTTAATTTATCTACTCTAGACAATCAGACGGGTTCAAACAATGTGCCTGAAGTAACTACTCCAGACACCCAGACGGGCGCAAACAATGTGCCTGAATTCTCTACATTAAACACACAGACATACCGGTATGCAAGGAGTGCCATGCACATGAGTGCGAGTCCAAGTTCAATTAGTGATACAAGGGAAGACCAGACCGATTACTCCTCGGAATCGTCCAACATTATACTTTCCCCTCCACGTGTACACATTAGAGAAATATGGCCAAGTGTCATTTCCATTCCATGTTTCTCTGTGGTAACAGAGGGAGTACTGATGTGTGCCAATGAATTATATGTAAAAGATGGTACTCGCTTCAACAACACTAAGATTGCCATTGAAATTAGGGCAAGCTTAGCAAACTACATGTTCAGCTACACAGGAGCATACCTAACAGCCCCACAGATTGCTGAGGTTGCAGTGGCATTAGTCAAAAAGCACCCGTGCCTCTCGGATCACAGTTCTAATGGCAGTTCACAATGGAACCATAGCCTTACCACAAAGATGCAGAATTACAGGAAAAAGCTTGTTGACTTAGGACTCTCTGAGGTTACCTGCAACACTGTTAAGAACAAGAGGCCTGGTGAAAGGGCATCTGCAAAGAATGTAAAGAAAGCACGGAAAGGAGAAGTGCTTTACCTCCCAGACTATCCTGTGAGAGACACTAAGGAACTACAAGAGCTGTACCGACACCAACTGATCGACGAGTCAAAGAAGAAAAACGGCACAGCCATCAGGGACTTGATGTGCAGAACCTTTGCCCATAGACGACACGACATCATCCGCCAGCAGATGAGCATCAAGGATGTAAAGGAGAGATGGCCGGCCTTGTTTGATGCTTCACAAGTGAGTAAATTGGATTCTTGTAGCAGTGTTCAACATAAATGACATCCTGCATGTGACACACATTCACAATGTATTTAACCAATTGTACCCATTCCTGGAGCAACAGTGGAAAATGGATGTACAAGATCACAATGTGTTTTGTTTTTCTCCCTTCCCCTCATCTGTTTTTCAGGTCAGCGCAGAGTTCAAGTTGATCACTACAATGAAGCTTGAGCCGAAATTCATGGAGATGTTGGACCTCTACACACCTAAACTGCTGTCCATGTTCCAATCTAAGAGAGGTGCTGTAGGAGAGCGACATCGGGCAAAAATGAGTGCTCTGCTTCAGGTAATAAACCATTTCGACCTGAGGATGATTCTTAAAAACGGCTTCTAAATCAGAAAATGGCAGATATGCAAGCTCACATTGCATCTCACTGAAGTCTGTGAAGTTGCAGATCTATTTTCGGTATTCCTTCACTTTAAAAAGCTAGAACACTGGTAGAAGTTTGTGTTGTAATTTCCTTGCCATGTTGTAACTTCACATGCGGGTGAGAAATGTTCCTCATTGACTTCCACTGTAGTATCTTGCCTGTAGCAAACCTGTCAAATGTCCTAGACCTGTCCCATTAATTAATTACGATCAATTACTTTAGATACTAATGTATCCTAAACGGTCATCACTATCTCTCTGTCCTGTCCATTCCCTGATAGACGAAATGCATGTCTTAATAGTCTTGTCAGTACTAAACCCCTCTTATTCCTAAACTAATTTGCCTTTTTTTTTTACTATTTTGAAAAAAAATGTGTTCATTTAGATTGGCTAGTTGACCAATTTTGTTTTTCAAAAGAATAAAAAAGGCAAAGAAGTTTCGGGATAATGTGTTTAGCATCGGTGGAAATGGGGCCCTAAATGCTAAAAATGTGTGCAGACAATTGAAACGGTAGACTTTAAAGTTGGTAAACAAAAGCCCAGCTTGAATGTGCAAAGTAATGCATTGTATTAAGGATAAAACTTTGTCTGCAGAGTGGAAACCCCATACAGCTGACCAGAGGAATCGTGATCAAGTGCCTCATCGACCATCTGGGAGAAGAGCCTGGTGCCCTGATCAAGGACGTTGAAGTTAGTAAAATAAAGTATTTATCAATTTGTAGTTTTAACTAATGTCATCATCATGGCTAATTGTGAGACAATATCTCAAACGTGCCAAGAACGGCAGAGTGAGGAGCTTGTTTTGTGAGCAAGTGTCCAGAGAATCAGGTTGTGAGATGGCATGTCTTGCTACTTGCTTTTTTTCAATGTGTGCAGGATGCTGGTGTCGATGTAGAAGAGGAGTTGTCGGGGGAACTGATGACTATCTACACGCTGCAAACCCAAGAATCACCAGCTGCTGATGTAGGTATTGTTATTGAGGGCATCCCTGTCCTCAACAACCTCGGCGATATTAGCAGAGCCTGCTGCTATCTCCTGGGACTGACCTACGTGTTTGACTTGAAGTACCCCAAGAAGTTCAAATACATCTTGGAGGTTTTTCAAAAGGTACTGCTTGGACTAGACCCTCAACAGCTTACACCCAAAGTGCAGACACTGAAAAACTGTCTGCTTGGCTAGTGTCCTGACTGACAACTTCAGTTTGAATGTTTTCAGTGAAAACAGATTAGTAGGAAACCACATCACATACGACAAAAGTCTACAGGTGTTTTATTTTTGTGTTGCGATAACTGGATGCACATACTGTATGTTTTTAGTACGGAGACTGAAATGTCTATCGGCACACTGCAGTTCATTATGGAGTGAGAGACTGAAATGTGAATCAGCACACTGCACTGTTCATTATGGAGTGAGAGACTGAAATGTGAATCGGCACACTGCAGTTCATTAATGAGTGAGAGACTGAAATGTGAATCAGCACACTGCACTGTTCATTAATAAGTGAGAGACTGAAATGTGAATCAGCACACTGCAGTTCATTAATGAGTGAGAGACTGAAATGTGAATCAGCACACTGCAGTTCATTAATGAGTGAGAGACTGAAATGTGAATCAGCACACTGCAGTTCATTAATGAGTGAGAGACTGAAATGTGAATCAGCACACTGTAGTTCATTAATGAGTGAGAGACTGAAATGTGAATCAGCACACTGCACTGTTCATTATGGAGTGAGAGACTGAAATGTGAATCAGCACACTGCACTGTTCATTATGGAGTGAGAGACTGAAATGTGAATCAGCACTGCACTGTTCATTATGGAGTGAGAGACTGAAATGTGAATCAGCACTGCACTGTTCATTATGGAGTGAGAGACTGAAATGTGAATCAGCACACTGCACTGTTCATTAATGAGTGAGAGACTGAAATGTGAATCAGCACTGCACTGTTCAAAAGGAAAGCCTATTGTATAAAGCATACAGCAGCGTGTCAGATCTGTGCGTCTGACAGACTTGTTTTGAAGTGGAGGTGCTTATGTGTACACGGTGCATATAGCCAATTAGAATGTATTAATCTGTACAGACCTCACCGATGGACAGTAAAACGTTATTTTTTCTATATTAGGAAATTCTTCCCCATTTGACCTTCCTGCTTTTATTAGTGTGGTTGCCCCAAAAGGGGCAACCAGACTCTAGTAATTGTAACACTTTATTATTATTGTGGGCTCGCCACAGCGAGCACACAATAGATATTGCCAGCCTATATTTATTTATTCTTTATTCCACCCTTTTTTTTGGCACCTAACTACTTCCGCATACTTTATACTAGAAATTTAGTTCAAAGTTCAAACTGTTCAGCTCTTTGCAGTGATGGTTGCTTGTATTTTTATTTTTACAAAGTTTTATACTTTTTATACTTTTTAACTTTTTAACTTTTTTTTACATTCTTTATAGTGAGAGTCGATGGAAGAAAGGTCCCATTTTTCACAGTTAACTTTTTTGAGCTCTTATTACTCCGTCATACTTTCACTTTGAAACTTCATTCAAACTTTATAATGTTCATCTATCTTTGAACTTTCATTGGTGAAAAAGTTGTTTTGAAAAAGTTTATACTTTTTAAAATATTTAACTTTATTTATAGTTTTTTCCTCCCATTGACAATGTATGGGATTTATCTCTAAATCAACCTCACTTTTGCAGCCTCATTACTCTGGCATACTTTGTCGTAGAAACGTGATTTAAACTTTAGAAAGCTCACACGACTCTGGACTTTTTCGTGGTTCAAACCGTATTCGAATACGTTAAACGGTTTTTCCGAAATCGCAGTTCAATCGCAGGCCGTTTCGCCTAATTAGTGTCAAGTTAGAGTGCAGGGCTTCTTTCACTAGAGTGTGTGAACAGAAAATCTTTCCTTGAAAATCTACCAAACAAATTGCCGTCCCGGCCAAAATATTCACTTTACACGCATGTCCTTTGGTCATTTTGTAGCCACACATGTCCTCTTTCACACAATGTGACCACCAAAACACAGAGACATACAGAATGTGAACTACGGCCTTTTAAGTGACACAAATACAGTCAATCTGCTCATTGACCTCAATTGTAAAATCCTTACGAGGAAATTATCGCGATGACAATTCTTAACTCGCTCTTATAACCACATTTTCGAGCGTACCAACACCACAATCGCACATGGTGTACCTCAATATCTCAGGCCACTCACAGCGAAAAAATTATTTGCATTCGACTTTTACTTTTTGCGATAGAGCAATTTGTTCGGGCATAGTTTCCCCCCATTCAGAACCATTGTAAAATAAGAGATCAAGTTGCGCGCCACTTGTTTGTCTTTTACACTTCCACAGCTGAGACACATAAGGGCTTAATTACAGGGCTGAAATTAAAGTTACAAGATCTCAATGAGTTGCTCTGCGATACCTTGTGGGCTTGTAGGTCTGCTATTTGTGCAATTGGATGGCCTTTACACAGATAGATCAGAGAGATGAAAAAGTATTTTCAAAAAAGTATTTT